>NW_019154122.1:4605138-4910222 GCF_002288905.1 Enhydra lutris kenyoni
TTTTAAAAGATTTTATTTATTTATTTGACAGAGATCACAAGTAGGCAGAGAGGCAGGCAGAGAGAGAGGAGAACGCAGGCTCCCCGCCGAGCAGGGAGCCCGATGCGGGGCTCGATCCCAGGACCCTGGGATCATGACCTGAGCTGAAGGCAGAGGCTTTAACCCACTGAGCCACCCAGGCGCCCCTGTGTGTGTTTTTTAAAAGATTTTATTTATTAAATTTATTTTATTTATTATTTTATTTATTAAAATCATGACCTGAGCTGAGATCAAGAATTGGATACTTAAACCGACTGAGTCACCAGGCTTCCCTAAAGTGGTTACTTTTTTTTTTTTTTTAAAGATTTTATTCATTTATTTGACAGACAGATCACAAGTAGGCAGAGAGGCAAGCAGAGAGAGAGGAGGTAGCAGGCTCCCCTCCGAGCAGAGAGCCCGATGCGGGGCTCGATCCCAGGACCCTGGGACCACGACCCGAGCCGAAGGCAGAGGCTTTAACCCACTGAGCCACTCAGGCGCCCCTAAAGTGGTTACTTTTAAATGTGTGCAGTTCGGGCCATGCCTTGCCCTCAGATAACACTTCGTTTGTGTTATGAAGTTCTGGCAAGGAGATTGATTGCTTTTGGTCTATGATTCTTGGCCATATGTATTGCATAGGTCCTTGAGGTCAAATCTCCAGGGCTTTAGGAGTTTCACATAAGAATATGAGTACTGAGTAGAAGAGTAACAGTTTTTACAGCTTCTTTAGGGGTGATCTTGTTTTTGCAGGGGGGGATTTTATTTATTTATTTGACAGGGATCACAAGTAGGCAGAGAGGCAGGCAGAGAGAGGGGGAAGCAGGCTCCCTGCTAAGCAGAGAGCTCTATGTGGGGCTCGATCCCATGATCCTGGGATCATGACGTGAGCCGAGGGCAGAGGCTTTAACCCACTGAGCTGCCCAGGCGCCCCTAGGGCTGATCTTTATCTGAGTTCTTAAAGAGATGAGGGAATGCCTTGTTATTCCTTAGGGCCCCTGGACATCAGGATCCATTTGTAGTCCCTTTGGTTTGATCTCTTCAGAACCTTCTCAGAGCTATGTAAATCTCCTTGGCTTGGGGAATGAGGGCATTAAGTGTTCTCTCTTTTTGCTCTTACTCTGGTCCTCATTTTTCTTCAGCTCATTCTGGAGGAACTCAGGTCAGTGAAAGTCATGTACCTAATGAATTGTCATGGCTTTTCTCTAGACATTGAAGAGTAAGTGCTTTGGTTTTTAGCCCCAGGGGACAGAGTCTATAATTAAGCACTTACAGGTCATTTAAATGGGTTGCATTCATGGGGCACCTGGCTGTCTCAGTCAGTAGACAGGCAATTCTTGATCTTGGGGCCATGAATTTGAGCCCCACATTGCGGGTAGAGTTTACTTAATAAAAAAATAAAAATAAAAATGAATGGGTTGCATTCATCGGTAACTGTCTTGCTTCTAGAATGTTTTGAAGATTATGCCTGTCAGTCTTAAAAAAGAGCTTGGATTTTGGGGCTCCTGGGTGGCTCAGTCGTTAAGGGTCTGCCTTCGGCTCAGGTCATGATCCTGAGGTCCTGGGATTTAGCTCTGTGTCAGGCTTCCTGCTCAGTGGGAACCCTGTTTCTCCCACTCCCCCTGCTTGTGTTCCCTCTTTTGCTGTGTCTCTGTCAAATAAAATCTTTAAAAAATAAAAAGATCTTGGATTTTGATGTAGTATGGTTTTGATGAACTGTGGTATACTGGGCTCTTTTATTATTATTTTTTAAAGATTATTATTTATTTAGAGAGAGAGATAGAGCAAGCAAATGTGGGGAGGGGCAGAGAGAGGGAGAGAGAAAATCCTAAGCAGACTTTGCGCTGAGCTCAGAGCCTGATGTGTGGCTCAATCTCAGGACCTTGAGATTATGTATGACCTGAGCTGAAACCAAGACTGGACGCTCAAGCGACTGAGCCACCCAGGCACCTCCAATGGGCTGTTTCTAGTGTAATTCATTGTATTAAGAGGAGGAACAATTTTACTGCATATCAATCTAGAAAAGTAGACTTTGTGATTTTAATTTGTTGGGTTAATGAATTCCATTGTCAGACCGTAAACACATACTTAAGGCAATTAGAATTCTGATGGCATAGATCTTTTCTTTAGATTCAAATCCAATTAATACTTAATATTTTTGAAGTGAATTATGTATTATTTTGATTTTTTAAAAGATTTTATTTATTTGACAGACAGAGATCACAAGTAGGCAGTGAGGCAGGCAGAGAGAGAGAGAGATGGGGAAGCAGGCTTCCTGCTGAGCAGAGAGCCCAATGCCAGGCTTGATCCCAGGACCCTGGGATCATGACCTGAGCCGAAGGCAGAGGCTTTTTATTTATTTTTTTTAAACAGTTCTTCCACCCTTCTTTTTTCTTTTTTATTTATTTTATTTTTAAAAGATTTTATTTATTTATTTATTTGAGAGAGAAGAGAGAATGAGAGAGAGAGAGCACAAGAGGAGAGAGGTCAGCGGGAGAAGCAGACTCTCTGGCGAGCAGAGCCTGATGTGGGACTCGATCCCAGGACTCCAGGATCATGACCTGTGCTGAAGGCAGTCGTCCAAGCAGCTGAGCCACCCAGGCACCCTGAAGGCAGAGGCTTTAACCCACTGAGCCACCCAGGCGCCCCTGTTTTGATTTTTTTTATAGATCATTTGTTCAGTAGAAATGGTGAGCCACCTATGTAGTTTTAGGTTTCATAGTAGCCATATTGAAAAGTAAAAAGAAACAGGTGGAATCAGTTTTCTGAATTTTATTCAAGTTTTTCATTTATTAAAGTAATACCTGCCCCTTGTGTGGGACTTGAACTCATGACCTTGAGATCAAGAGTTGTACTGTCCTCCAACTAGCCAGCCAGGCTCCCCAAAATTGATTTTAGTAACATACTTAACCCAGTATATATAATATATTATCTTTTTTTTAAAGTACGCTAATCTTAATTGTACTTTATGATTTTTATACTTGTATACACTTTTTCTTTTTTAAAGATTTTATTTGTTTGTCAAAGAGAGAGCACACACGGGAAGCAGTAGGCAGAGGGAGAAGCAGGTTCCCCACTGAGCAAGGAACCTGATGAGGGACTCAATACCAGGACTCTGGGATCATGACCTGAGCTGAAGGCAGACACTTAACCGACTAAGCCACCCAAGCATCCGATATATTAAAAAAAAAAGATTTATTTATTTATTTTAGAGAGAGAGAGAGCTGAGGGGGAGGGAGAGGGAATCTTAAGGGCACTCCCTGCTGAGTGGGGAGCCAATGTGGGGTTCCATCTCATGACCCTGAAATCATGACCTGATCTGAAGTCAAGAGTTGGATGCTTAACAGACTGAGCCACCCAGAGACCCCCAAAATATTATCATTTTAACTTGTGCTCATTATAAAGATTATTATTATTATTATTATTATTTTTAAAGATTTTATTTATTTATTTGACAGAGAGATCACAAGCAGGCAGAGAGAGAGGAGGAAGCAGGCAGAGAGAGAGGAGGAAGCAGGCTCCCCTAGAGAGCAGAGAGCCTGATGCGGGGCTCGATCCCAGGACTCTGAGATCACGACCTGAGCCGAAGGCAGCGGCTTAACCCACTGAGCCACCCAGGCGCCCCTCATTATAAAGATTATTAGCGGGATATTGTATTTTACATTCTTTGTACTAAATTTTTCCACTCCAGTGTGTATTTTACACTTAGAGCACATCTGTCTTGCAGTAGCCATATTTCAAAACCTCAGTAGCTCCATGTGGCTTAGTGGCTACCTAGAGAACTTGTAGTTCTGTAGTGTATCTGTATGATAAATATTGCTTTACCGTCTATTTTCAGAGAGGACCAGGGAAAGATGAAGAAGATGAGCTATGTGGCAGGGAGTACCAGTCAATAGGGGGATGCCTCACATCTCATCCCATCTGGGTTTGTTGCTCTATAAACAGCTATGGATAGATTTATTATTTCTCTATTTTCTCCACTAAACCAACTGCTTAAGGCAGGAACTGTTTTTTGTTTCATTTTCCCTAGGGTTTGTCAGTGCTTGGCACAAAGTAGACACTAATAAATAAATGCTTACTAGAAGTCTATATGGAGAACAGGGAGCTTTAAACCCTACCTGTGAAGATTTATAGCATGATTTATTGCATTTCTGAAAGCTGGGTGTGTTATGTCATTCATACTAGTTATACATGTATCCATTCCCAAGGTTATTCCTCAAATTGGGAACAGAAGAAAATGTATACACCATCAGGAATAAGTCTACATGCAGAGATTCTACAGTTGGTAAATACTGATATACAGTCTGATAGTTTTAGCTTTTTTTTTTTTTGCTATTAGTAATAACTAATGTTCAATGAACATATGCTGTGTGGTCTGTACATTTTTTTGGTCCCATATAATTTTTATAATACTGCTGTGGATAGGTAGGTGATATCGACCTCATGGTATAGATGATGAAGATGGGTTATAACATTTTTCTGTAACAAAAGGCATTTACTTCAGGATGCCTGGGTGGCTCAGTTCTTAAGCACCTGCCTTCGGCTCAGGTCATGATCCCAGGGTCCTGAGATCAAGCCCCACATTGGGCTCCCTGCTCAGTGGGAAGCCTGCTTCTCCCTCTTCCACTCCTCTTGTTTGTGTTCTCTCTCTCACTGTGTCTCTCTGTCAAATAAATAAACAAAATTAAGATTTTTTTTTTTTAAATTTGACAGAAAGAGAGCACAAGTAGGCAGAGAGGCAGGCAGAGAGAGAATGGGAAGCAGGCTCCCTGCTGAGCAGAGAGCCGGATATGGGTCTCCATCCCAGGACCCTGAGATCATGACCTGAGCTGAAGGCAGAGGCTTAACCCACTGAGCCTCTCAGGCACCCCAATAAAATAAAAAAAAAAAGACATTTACTTCTCATGAATGGAATTAATGCATAAGTTTAGTGTGTATGGTTGGATATATTTTACCTTTTAGAATCCATAGTAATAGTGTGATTGATGATTATATTTTACATAAAATATACATTTGTGTTTAGGGAGATGCAGAGGAGTACATTTGGTTTGAAAACTTAAAAAAACTATTTTGAAATACTGCAGATTTAAAAAAGTACACTATAATACAGCAAGTCCATGTATCCATCAGACAGCTTCACAAACAAAATGCTATCAATATAAAACCCTCAGCATGTTTCCTCCTTGATCACTTGCTCCTCTCTTTCATGAGAGGTAATTGTTATCCTGAATTTGGGACTTATTAGTCCAATGTATTTCTTTCTTTTTCTCTTTTAAGATTTTATTTATTTATTTGACAGAGATCAGAAGCAGAGAGAGAGGAAAGCAGGCTCCCCGATGAGCAGAGAGCCCGATTTGGGGCTCGATCCCAGGACCCTGGGATCATGACTTGAGCCAAAGGCAGAGCCACTGAGCCACCCAGGCACCCCTAGTCTAATGTATTTCTTTGTATATTTCCTATATATTTGTATTTCAGTTTTCCAAATCTTTTTAGTTTTATTACACTGCAGAAGAAATCAGAATTCTTTTTTTTTTTCTTTTTAAGATTTTATTTATTTATTTGATAGAGACACAATGAGAGAGGGGAGCAGAAACAGGGGGAGTGGGAGAGGGAGAAGCAGGCTTCCTGCTGAGCCAGGAGCCTGATGTGGGGCTCCATCCCAGGACCCTGGGATCACAACCCAAGCCGAAGGCAGAAGCCCAACGACTGAGCCACTCAGGTGCCTCAGACATCAGTATTTTTTTTTTTTTTTTTTTAGATTTTATTTATTTTTTTGACAGACGGGGATCACAGGTAGGCAGAGAAAGCAGGCAGAAAGAGAGGAGGAAGCAGGCTCCCTGCTGAGCAGAGAGCCTGATTTGGGGCTGGATCCCAGGACACTGGGACCATGACCTGAGCTGAAGGCAGAGGGTTTAACCCACTGAGCCTCCCCGGTGCCTGACAGCATTCTTAAGTCACAATTGCTGTTACTACTTTTTAAGCCTATGGAGTTTTTTCTGAACTTACTTCCAGATTTTTATTTCTGGAGAGAATTATTAAGTTTCATTTTGAGAAATAGGAACATTTTATTTCAGAGAGCTTTTCTAAGTGTTATTGGCCAATATTTTGAACATTTAATTTTTTTATCTCCTAAAGGCTAAGGACAAGACCATTTTAAATTATTTTGCTCAGTGAAGTAAAATTCTTATGTGAGGTTTTATTAAATAATGGTCTCTTCACTATTGATAGGCATAAGCAGAGAAGAAGCAGGTGACATTGGAATACACAGTGGAAATCAAGAAATTTAGTTCAGAGACTAGGGATAATGCATACGATGATAGTGATCTTTAAGGATCTAAATTCTGATTTTTCTGTTTCCTTATCCGTAATGGGAATAGTGCTTGTGTTAGGATAATGGTTTGGGGGGGGGGGCGACTAGAATATTTAATATACCTTGAACCACCATCAGTCCTTTATTTTTTTTATTTTTTAAAGATTTTATTTATTCATTTGACAGACAGAGATCGCAAGTAGGCAGAGAGGGAGGAGGAAGCAGGCTCCCTGCTGAGCAGAGAGCCCGATGCGGGGCTTGATTCCAGGACCCTGAGATCATGACCTGAACTGAAGGCAGAGGCTTTTACCCACTGAGCCACCCAGGTGCCCCCCATCAGTCCTTTATTAGCATATTTGATATTTTTCAAAACTTAATATTTGTGGTCTTTAGGTTTAAAAAGCTGCCTGAAATCTCAGTCTGTTCTTTTTTAATTGTTGGAGCAGATGGTTATGAGTGGAGTATATAAGCTGGATGATGTTCCTTTTTGATTTTTTTTTTTAATTGAACTCTATGCCCGGCAGAGTTTGGCTCTAACTCACAACCCTGAGATTATGAGTCACGTGTGCTACCAACTAGGCCAGCCAGGTGTCCCTCCTTTTTGATTTTTCATACTCTGGAAGGTGGGGCTATGATAGAAGGTAGAGCTATTTTATTTCTTGATTGATCTGCGTTCCCTTCTCTGTAAGTAGTGGTGATAGTCCAAACTGGAGTGGCGCAGACATCAGCCATGAAGGAAGAAGGGTAAAGTTGCAATATTATTTAATTCTGGTGCATTGTTGTTTTTAATAGAATTTTTCCATCTGAAACAAAATAAATGTTCAAATGGGAAATTGGGAAGCTTTAAAAGATGTGAAGAAAAATCAACCATAATTCCATTATTCAGAATAGTTTTTTGGATTTAGCATGTTTCTCAAGGTTTATTTCATTCTCTTTTAATTGCTTCAGTTCCTCCATAGTATTCTAAACCATAGGATTGGATGAGAAGTTATCAGTGTTGACAGGAAGGGTTTTGAGTAGGATGTTAAGGAGATGATAAACTTTCATTTGAAAGGTGAAGGAAATGTTTGAATGTTATGAAAAATAACCTCTTTTTCAGCATTATTTTGGGGTCAAGGACACTTTTTACCATGTTTATTGCATTTCAAGTAAAAAATATCTTGCATTACTTATCTTTAGTTTGGCATGGTGAACACTATTTATATTGATAGTTATCTTAATGTTGCCTTCATAATGAAAAATACTTTTCCTGCATATAGAATTCTGGGTTGACAGTTTTTTTCTTCTGCTACTTTGAAGTAGTAAAAAAAAAAAAAAAGTCCTTGTCTTCTGGCATGTATAATCTCTGACAAAATCTGATGAAATTTTTATCTTTGTTCTTGAGTGTATATGTAATACCCACCCCTCACCCCCTCCCACCCCCAGACCTTTAGCTGCCTTTGAGCTGTTTGACTTTGATGTGGGGAGGCATCTGTGTTGGTTGTCTTGGGATTTCTCTAAGCATCTTGAATCTTTGGTTTGATATCATCCTGTATTTCTGAAAAAAATTTTTTTTTTCTTTTTAAGATTTTATTGCAGAGAGTGCTTGAGCCAGGAAGGGAAGGACAAAAGGAGAGGCAAAGCAGTCTCACCTCTCAGTAGGGAGCCTGATAGGGGTGGGGGTGGGGGGTTTGATCCCAGAACCTTGGGATCATGACCTGACCTGAAGGCAGACGCCTACTGAGCCACACAGGTGCCCCTATTTCTGAAAAGTTCTTGACCATTATCTCCAAGTATTTCTTCTGCCCCAGTCTCTCTCTTTTCTCCTTGTGAGACTTCATTTTGTATGTAAGTTAGGCCATTTGATAGTGTCTCTCAACATTGGATGCCTTTTTTGCTCTCTCTCTGTTTCAGTTTGGGTAATGTTTATTCATGTGTCTTCATGTATCTTCAAGTTCATTGATTCTTTTCATTAGCTGAGTCCACTCCGCTGTTGAGTTTGTTGAAAGAATTCCTTATTTCTGACATTGAGGCATTTCAATTTGACTTTTAGAAATAGCCTCCCATCTCTTTTCTGAAATTATGTCTCTGTTCACATATATTACCTACCTTTTTCACTAAGTCCTTGAACATATTAATCATCATAATTAAGAAAGAATTCTATCTGATAGCTCCAGTATCTGAGTGATCCTTGAGTTCAGCTTGTCTTGATTGCTTTTTCTGTTCAGTATTGGTGGTTTTGGTGTGTGTGTTTCATAATTTTTATTTAAGTGTTGGGCATTTTGTGTAGTATAGTAGAGACTGAGGGAATTAGTATTTATTCTTGAAAATATGGCCACCCGTTGTGGTGGGGTGTTGAGTCAAATTCATCATGAGTTGAGCTAGTCTGGGGATTTATTGTTCTCATCTTCAGTGTGCCACAGACTTCAAAGTCTTAACAGTGGTGGCTAATGTTAGCCCACTGGTAGAAGGCTGTTGCTTGCTAGTTGATGTTAGGATTGTGGATGTAGTTATTCTGGTCCAGCCTCAGTGTTAGGCTTCATTGTCCACTTTGGCCCTAAAGATGGGGCTTTATCATTGCTCCCTTTCCTCCTTCTCTTGACAGTATTTGCCTTGTATTTGTGGTTGTTCTTGGATGGGGTTTCCTGCCCTTCACCCAGCGTTAGGACACGTCTACTTGGTCTGTCAGTGTTGGATCCTAGGCCCAAAATGATTTCTTACCCTTCCCCACAAGGGTAGAGGAATTTGCTTATTGTCTTATCCTGGCAACAGTCGATGTCTGCCAGTGTCCTGGTGGTGTGAATGTTTGTTGCCTCTTTCCCAGCGGCCTAGTATGGTTTTTGCTTCATAGGAGAAAAGGATCTGGGGAAGCCAGTGGGTCTTTTTGCCTGTTCTCAGTGATGGCTGAAAACTTCCTACACTCCTGTAATATTGAGTGGGACTCTCTCTGATTTTTTGCCAGGAATCTAGTCTTTCTCATGAGCACCTAGTGGAGGCCTTTAGCAAAGAGCTTGCAAGTGAGTGCAGACTCCCATTGTACCTAGAATACCGAGTTGGGAGAGTGTTAGTTTAGTCTACACTTAGCTCTTAGGAGCTTATTTTAGGTATTATAATTACCTCTTTTTCTTTCTTTTAAAGTTTTTTTATTTTTTTATTTGAGAGAGCGAGATTGAGAGAGAGGGAGGGAACACAAGCAAGGGGAGTGGGAGAGGGAGAAGCCCGTTTCCCACTGAGCAGGGAGCCCTATGCGAGCTTGATCCCAGGACCCTGGGATTGAGACCTGAGCCAAAGGCAGAAGCTTAAGCAGAAGCTTAACGACTGAGCCACCCAGGTGCCCCTAATTACCTCTTTTTCTTGTAGTCTGCCATGTGTGTTCTGTCCTTTATTGGGGGGCCTTGTCTGACTTTGGAATTTGGCTTATTTGCTTGCCTCACAACTTTAGCAGTCTCTGATGGGCTCAAGTGAAGTTGTGGTGTTTTCAATTATCTGGCCTTTTCTTTTAGAGTGGGTGCCGTATTCTTTGCAGTTTTCTATATCTTTAGCAGAAACAGTAATCTGATGAAAATCTTTAGAGTTTATCAACCTATGATAAACTTAATTCCAAAAAGGATTCAATGTGGTTTACAAAAATACTTGATGTAACATTAGATGAAGAAACTAGATAAGGAAATCAAAGCGAAGGGAAAACAGGATGTGGGTAAACAGGCAGACAGGTAGAGCTCGAGTATTCTTTTGAAATAAATGCCAACGACCTTGGATGGTTTTTGGGTGTGGGTTGCAGATTTGGATCTGAGCTTCATTATGACAACAACAAAGTTATAAGATTGACAGTGCTCAAACTTTTGGTATAAATTTATTTTCATGGGTGCCTTTTTTTTTTTTTTTAAGATTTTATTTATTTATTTGACAGACAGCGATCACAAGTAGCAGAGAGGCAAGCAGAGAGAGAGGAGGAAGCAGGCTCCCCGCAGAGCAGAGAGCCCAATGCGGGGCTCGATCCCAGGACCCTGAGACCATGACCCGAACCGAAGGCAGAGGCTTTAACCCACCAAGCCACCCAGGCGCCCCTCATGGATGCCTTTTAAATGTAGGAAGAAATAGTTTTTACTTGGTGTATCTAGTGGAATGAACTATGTAATATGTAAGACATCTTTTTTTTTTTTTTTAAGATTTTATTTATTTTTTTGGCAGAGAGATCACAAGTAGACAGAGAGAGGCAAGCAGAGAGAGAGGGAGAAGCAGACTCCCCGCTGAGCAGAGAGCCTGATGCAGGGCTTAATCCCAGGACCCCGAGACCACATCCTGAGCCGAAGGCAGAGACTTAACCTACTGAGCCACCCAGGCGCCCCAAGACAACTGTTTTTAACATAGATACTTGTCTTTCTTCACCTGTACTTATTTCTTTTTAAGTGTATTATGTGTAATTTCCCTACATTCCCTACTGGAGGAGCTGGGTAATTTTCCTTTTTTTATTTTTTTAATTAACATATAATTTATTATTTGTTTCAGGGGTGGGTCTGTGATTCATCAGTCTTACACAATTCACAGCGCTAAGCATAGCACATACCCTCCCCAGTGTTCATTACCCAGCCCCCCAATCCTAACCACCCCCTGCCACTCCAGCAACCCTCAGTTTGTTTCCTGAGATTAAGAGTCTCTTATGGTTTATCTCCCTCTCTGGTTTCGTCTTGTTTCATTTTTTCCTTTCTACCCCTATGATCCTCTGCCTTGTTTTTCAAATTCCATGTATCAGTGAGATCATATGATAATTGTCTTTCTCTGATTGACTTATTTTGCTTAGTGTAGTACCCTCTAGTTCCATCCATGTCGTTGCAAATGGCAATATTGTTTTTTGATGGCTGCGTGATATTACACTGCATATATATACCACATCTTCTTTATCCATTCATCTGTCGATGGATGTCTAGGCTCTTTCCATAGTTTGGCTGTTGTGGACATTGCCGCTATAACAATTGGGGTGCATGTGCTTCTTCAAATCACTACATTTTTATCTTTGGGGTAAATACCCAGTAGTGCAATTGCTGGGTCGTAGAGTCGGAGTTGGGTAATTTCATCGATTAGTGCTTGATAGGGTGATGTAAGATGGTAGTTATATGGCAAATGGTTTATGAGATAGTTGCTGTTTGAATCTCAGAGTCTTCATTAACCTGTTATTACTAGGAAGTCAGGGTGGCCTTATGCATAGGTGGGGTTAAGGAATTCACTCATTGTTCATTTATTCAAGAAATGTTTATTGCATACCAGCTGTGTGTCAGGTGTTATATTAAGAGCCCAGAGAATAAAAACAAGCCCTTTTCTTTTTTTTTTTTTTTTAAGATTTTATTTATTTGACAGAGAGAGATCACAAGTAGGCAGAGAGGCAGGCAGAGAGAGGGGGAAGCAGGCTTCTTGCTGAGCAGAGATCCTGATGCGGGACTCCATCCCAGGACCCTGAGATCATGACCTGAGCCGAAGGCAGTGGCTTAACCCATTGAGCCACCCAGATGCCCCAACAAGCCCTTTTCTAACTAAACCTGTATTATAGCAGGGGTAGAAAGTACCAAGTATGTCAAGTCCTTTGGTAATAAGTGCTATGTGGAAAAAAAAAAAAAACACTGTACAAAGACATTGGAGAGAGTTGTTACTTAGAGTGATCAAGGAAGTCTTTTTTTTTTTTTTTTAAAGATTTTATTTATTTATTTGACAGAGAGATCACAGGTAGGCAGAGAGAGAGAGAGGGAAGCAGGTTCCCCGCTGAGCAGAGAGCCTGATGCGGGGCTTGATCCCAGGACCCTGAGATCATGACCTGAGCCGAAGGCAGAGGCTTTAACCCACTGAGCCACCCAAGCACTCCAAGGAAGTCTTTTTTAAGGAGAAAATTGAACAGAGATGTGAGGGAAGTGGAGCATTAAGTTGTCAGCATATCTGTGGGTGGAGTGTGTCGGGTAGAGGGAACAGTAGGTGCAAAATCTCTTAAGTTTATACCATTCACACACATTTGGCATGTGAAGGAGGCCAGTATAATTTGAGATGAGGATGTCAGGGGCCAGTTCATGTAGGCCCTCATAGGAAATGGTAAGGATTTTGGATTTTATTCTGAGACAAGAAAACATTGGAGGGTTTAGAGCAGAGAAATGATATTTATATGACTTTTTTAAGAATTCGATTTTACATATACTTACCTCCCTAGATTCTGTAATTAACATCTAACTTATTATACTGCTTTATCAAATTGTTCCATTTGTCTACAGATACCAGGAAGACCCCATTTTCTTCTAAAATACTTGTTCTGTTTTCTGGAGAGTATCTTAAAATTTACTTTTAGAACATTTTTTTGATCTTAAGTAATTTATTGTGTTAAAATAGTAATAATTCTAGAAGGCTTAACTATTTTTTGTCATTTATTTTATTTTATTTTTTTAAGATTTTATTTATTTATTTGACAGACAGGGACACAAGTAGGCAGAGAGGCAGGCAGAGAGGCAGGCAGAGAGAGAGGGGGAAGCAGGCTCCCTGCTGAGGGGAGCCCGATGTGGGGCTGAGGCTTGATCCCAGGACCCTGGGATCATGACCTGAGCCGAAGGCAGAGGCTTTAACCCACTGAGCCACCCAGGTGCCCCTTGTCACTTATTTATTAAGGTAATTTATTTATCTTATTTATTAAGATTCAGTCTTTTATTCTTTTCAGTGATGCTAAAGGTGCTTGATGCCTATGAAAGAAAGGGGGAATGCCACAAGGGGAGGCAAAAGAGGTGAGGGTACAGAAGTGAGAGTACTGAGGGCAAAACTCAGCTACTTCGTCAGTTGACCTAGTGTCATCTCTGTTTATGTATGAACTGTGGTACCTGATGACTTTGTTTCCCTTATGTTGGTGTAATGTTTGCTTAAGTCTCTTTAGTTTCAGTATTAATACTTTAGATAAATGTAGAATGGTATTGTGGCTAAGAGTGTGGACTCCAGAGTCAGAATATTGAGGTTTGAATTCCAGCCTACGAGTTTTTTGTTTTGTTTTGTTTTTGCTTTTCTCTGCCTCAGTTGTCCTCCCTGAAATGCGACAAAATAATGAAATTTTCCTTCGAGGTTTGTTGTAAATGAATTAATGTGCACAGAACAAAGGGGGGCATACGTAGTAAGGGCCTAATAATGTGAGCTGTTCATATTATATGGAATATGTAACCATAAGCCTTTGCATTTAAGGGCGCTTTGTCGTTAACAAAGTGAGGTGTTTCAACAGTGTTTAAACAGTATTTCTGGGACTTCCCTGTTTTTGTTTCACAGTAATTTTGTCAGCAGTTGAGTGATTCTGATGGAATGTACTATCTCCTAGATCATCAAGATATGCCTGGTTCAGTTTTCTATTTTGAAATAAACTAGTGACCATTGAAATTTTAAGTCTTAATATGTCCCTGAAATTGGACTGATGACTGGGTATACAGAAATAACTTGTGTTTGAATAATTAAGCCAGTCATATTTGTAGGCTAATGGAGCATCTTACTTAAAAATCCTGCTTTATAAAGAGGACTTCCGGGTGGCTCAGTCGGTTAAGCATCTGCCTTTAGCTCAGGTCATGATCCCAGGGTCCTGGGATCAAGTCCTGCATTGGGCTCCCTGTCCAGTGGGGAGTCTGCTTCTCCCTCTCCCACTCCCCTTCTCTCCTGCTTCTGCTTTCTCTTTCCTTCTCAAATAAATAAATGAAATCTTAAAAAAAAAAAAAAAAGAACTTTGTTAGTTAGGTCTGTAATTATCAGAAGTTTTTATATTCCAAGAGTTTAGTTCTTTAAGCATGAAGAACTGTCATGCTATCTTGTTGTTTGTTAAGGTGACCACAGTATTATACTTCTAATTGTGTCTCCTCTTTTAATTTACTTTATTGTAGCATAGTGTAGATTTGCTTCATTTTTAAAAATTCCAGTCAGTTAACATACAGTGTTATGTTAGTTTCACATACACAATATAGTGATTCAGCACTTGCATACAACGCCCAGTGCTCCTCACAGGTGCACCTCTTCATCCCCGTCACCTATTTAGCCCATTCCCCCACCCACCTCCATTCTTGTAACCTTAAGTTTGTTCTCCGTAGTTGAGTCTGTTTCTTGGTTTGCCCTCCTCTTACTCTTTTTATTTTATCTCCTCTTTTAAAAAGCTGTTTTTTTATATCTCATAAGCTTCATATGCATGTCAGATTTGATCTTTTACATGTTAGCATTTTAATGGGCACATGGTTATTGAGAAATTAGTGGCTTTAAGTGGATATATAATTAAATTGTCTCTTGTTCAAATTTATAGTAGCTGACGTTGTTTTTTTGGTAACGTGTTTTACTTTGGATGTATACTTGTGGAACTTGTTTTTTAACCTGGAGGAGTTGAAACAGTTAGTTGATGTGGTGGTAATTTTAGATCTATTTGGTAGTAAAGAAGAACAAAGCCAGAAAACACTGTAGTAACAAAAAAAATCATGACTGAAATATCAATCTCTCTTTTTTTTTTAAAGTTTATTTATTTAAGTCATCTCTACACCCAGTATGGAGCTTGAACTCATGATCATGAAATCAAGAGTCACATGCTCTTTTGAGTGAGCCAGCCAGGCTCCCCCTTTCTCCTTTTTTGGTTAACAGTTGAGAAAAGGCATACCTTAGCATGTATTTTTAAAAAAATGAAGGTCTTTAGCTCAACTATTTTATGTGTGTATGTATGTATATATTTTTAAAAGCTTTTTATTTGTTTAGAGAGGAAGTATGCATGTGCACATGTCCAGGTGAAGGAGCAGCGGGGTGGGGGAGAAGCAGAGGGAAAGGGACAAGCAGACTCCACATTGAGGCAGAGCCTGATGGGGGGGCTTGATCCCATGACCCCAAGATCATGACAAGCCAAAATCAACAGTTGGACATTAAATTGACTGAGCAACCCAGGTGCCCCTGACCAATTTTAAATGGTTGGTATTAATTTTTTTCGAAAAGTTATACTGTTTAAGTATTTAGGAAAATAGTTCATTGGCAGGCCAAAATGAATGCCACTTGAATTTGAGGAGGAGATATATAATATTTGAGATATTTGAGGAAGAGAATATGATGTGTTTCCAGTCCCTTAATTGATCCCTAGACCATCCAAAACTGTGTACCAGAGCATTTCAGTCTTCTAGTAATTGCCTTCACTGTATACACTTTGTCATCCCTGGTATTATACCATTTAGTAGTATTCCTGTTTTTCATGGACACTGTGCAAAATTTTACTTAATTATAATGTAGGAAAGAAATTTTTATGCAGGTAAGTTTTTTTTTTTCTGTTTAAAATAAAAAATTATCCAGTGCAGTACTGTATAAATGACTTATATACAACAGTGCAGTGTTGTATAAATTCAGTGATAAATCACTGAATTCTACTCCAGAAACCACTGTTGCACTGTATGGTAACTACCTAAATTTATGGAGCTTCTGTTTGGTGGGGATTGGCATATTAGATTTTTTTTTTTTTTTTAAAGTAGGCTCCACACCCAGCAGGGAGTAAACAAGGAGCATGAACACATGCGATCAAGGCCTGAGCTGAGGTCAAGAGTCCCAAGGCTTAACCGACTGAGCCATCCAGCGCCCTCCACCCTGCCCCCATTCAGAGCAATTTGTTCCCATCACTTTTTTTTTTTTTTTACTCTAGTGCCATTAAGGTTTAAGCCAATTATTGGCCCAAATGTTCTGATCTCTTTCAATTTAGGTGATAAAGGCATCAAGTTTTTCTTTTTTGATTGATTCCTTTTTTTCCCCCTCAAGTGTTTTGCCTTGTATTATTTAATTTATCATTATTATTTTTTAACCACTGAGTCAGAGTCATTGTAGACTAGGGCAGATAGAAAGAATGCAGATCTTTTGAGACTCAAGAGATGTTTTACAATCTTCAGATATTTTGATAATTCACCATTAAGAGGGAATGAGGAGGGTCATGAAGACATCTCAGAAGAAGCCTGGTATCAAATGGTACAACAGTTTCTAGAGGATTTTATTTACTTATTTATTTATTTAGAAGATTTTATTTGTTTATTTGATAGAGACAAAGCGATAGAGGGAACACAAGCTTGGGGAGTGGGAGAGGGAGAAGCAGGTTTTTCCACCAAGCAGAGAACATGATGTGGGGCTCGATCCTAGAATCCTGGGATCACGACTCCAGCTGAAGGCAGACACTTAACGACTGAGCCACCCACGCGCCCCTAGAGGATTTTATTTTTAATTGGGATTAGATTATATGACTCTTAACATTCTATTTCCAGTTAAGCAGTTTTGCCTTCACACGTGGTTTTGGCTTGTAAATTTCTAGCCTCCAAATTTATCATGATATAAGTCTTGCCTGAGTCTGAAATTCAGCATTGCTACTAGTATAAGTGCAATTACACATTATTCACATGTGTAATGCAAACTGGCAGACTAAGCCCCCAGCTGATGTGTTAAATGCACTGGAAAGAAGCTTTTCACACATCTAATTTGTGTTATTTTCTTTCTTTCTTTCTTTTTTTTTTTTTTTAAAGATTTTATTCATTTTTTTTGACAGAGAGAGACACAAGAGAGGGAACACAAGCAGGGAGAGTGGGAGAGGGAAAGTTTGTGTTATTGTTTTACATGAAAGCGCTCAATAGTATTGGCCTGGACTGTAGTAATTGAATCACAGTTGAACTTGAATTAGTCTAAAGTGAAAAGAATCTGTTATTTGACCTGGCAGGAAATTTGTCCTGTATGTGTATGCTAACTGCCTTAAGTATTAAGCATTAGGTATGTGAAAGCATATTAAATAAAGAGGTGTTTATTTGAAAAGCAGCAAGTTTACATTTGTGACTAAATTCCAACTAACTTATGACATTCACAAAAAAAAGTCATCCTCCTTCTCTCACCCTGTACTTCAGAACTGGTCATGAATTAACAGAAAAAGAAGTTACATGGCTTGAATTAGTCACTTGGATTTTGGTTTTCTGATATATAGGGAGATAGAAATTATTTGATGTCTTAATGGTCACATGATTTTATTTTTATTTGGTAATTTAGAATTTATTCTTTGGCATAAAGCAGTTTTTGTATAATGTAGTGAAAGAAGTACTATTGAGAGTTACCTAAACTCCTTGATCTTTTTGAATTGAAATATAGCTTTGTTTAAGATTCTTTCTAGTCATTAAGTCCATTATTTATAAATACATGAATTCATTACAGGGGAACAGGATGGTGGCCATAAGCTTCTTTGGAATTGGAGCTCAGGGACCTGGGTTGAATCTTTGCTTTGACTGTTTGGTTTTTTTTAAAAGATTTTATTTATTTATTTGAGAGAGAGAAAAAGCACAAGAAGGGGAGGGTCAGAGGGAGAAGCAGACTCCCTGCTGAGCAGAGAGCCTGGTGTGGGACTTGACCCCAGGACTCTAGGATCATGACCTGAGCAGAAGGCAGTCGCTTAACCAACTGAGCCACCCAGGCATCCCTGCTTTGACTGTTACTAGCTTTGTGACTGTGGGAAAGCCACCAAATGTCTGTTTTCCTCAGCTTCCTGATCTTTAAAATGGGTTTAAGAGCCATTATTTCAAAAATTGTTTTGAGCCTTAAATGACAAGTACATGTACATGCTTAGCATGGAGTGCAACTTGCAAGGAGTGCTCAGTAGTGTCTTGCTATTATTGTTGTGTTTAATTTTCTCATTCTTCCCCCAGTGCTGTGCCATTACTGAGAGCCTCTTTTCTCGAAAGTGGCACCTTTCTCCTTACCTTCAGCATTCTTCTTCATACCAGGAGCAGAGTGAGGTGGAGGAGTTAGCCTTTTTTTTTTTTTTTAAAGATTTTATTTATTTATTTGTCAGAGAGAGAGAGAGAGAGGGAGAGAGAGCAAGCACAGGCAGACAGAATGGCAGGCAGAGGCAGAGGGAGGAGCAGGCTCCCTGCTGAGCAAGGAGCCCGATGTGGGACTCGATCCCAGGACGCTGGGATCATGACCTGAGCCGAAGGCAGCTGCTTAACCAACTGAGCCACCCAGGTGTCCCGCCTTTGTTTTTTATACGTAGGTGCATGTTCTTACTGAGCTTCAGATTTTAGAATGTGAAACTTTTTCCCCACCCCTCTTTTTATGCTACTCACCTGACTCCTCAGTGGAGCATTGAAGTAGGACTTTGAAGTTACAGAATAGTTTTCAGTGGTCACTTAAGTATTTGGGATATGTAGAAGATCCCATGGGATATCCGACTAGAACACTCCTATTATTACTTATATGTGTGACAGGTCAATGGATGGACCTAATAGTTTGTGAATTCTACTGAGCTTATTGTGTCTTCTCTATTATGTACTGGGGAATATGTAGGGAAAGTGAAATAGGATTCTTTGAAGATAAAACTTAAATATATACATTAATAATTATGTTTTGCTGTTCTGTGCATTTACTCAGTAAATACAGTTGACCTTAGAAAAGGGAAATTTTGGAGGTAAGAGTAGTCATAAAATACTTTGTTGGAGAAAAAGGATTTATATTTGGTCCTGAGGACTAGTTAGGATTTGTGTGAGTTCAGAGGAGCTAGGTGATGAAAGTGAGGCAGAGATACAGGAGGGAAAGTGAATATGGCATATTTAGAGAGCTTTGAAGGAATAATAATAAAAACCCCAGAGCTAACATTTATTGAGCACTGAGTCTATGCCAGCTACCGTGTAGAGGATTGACTCATTTAATCTTAACAGCAATTCTGTTTTATGTATGGGGTTTCTAGACTTGGCCATACTTGGTCATAATGCTGCGTTCTAAGTTTGTTTTAATGGAAGAGTTGTGTTTGTGCATAGATGAAGTTCTTTTGTTGCTGTGTAACAAACCATCCCAAAACAGTTGTTAGTGAACATCACAATATTTTCACATACTGAAAACAGTGGTGTAGAATAGCTAGAAATGTACTGTAAACAGAACCACAGAAGACCCCCATGTTTCCTTCCAGTTAGTATCTGTGTCCACTGACCTACTTCTAATAGCATAACTTATTTTTTGTTAGGTGTTGAAGTCTGTGTGAATCTAATCATACAGAATTTTCTTTTTTGTTTCAGGTTTCTTTTACTCAGCATTGTTTGTGAGATTGATACCAGTTGTATATAGTTGTTCATTCTCATTGCTACGATTTTTTAAAAAGATTATTTAATTGAACTCTTTAAAAGCAAAGTTGAAAGGTTTTTTTAGTACAATAGAACACAAATGGAATTAACTTTAAAAAATTTTTTTGTAAGGATTTATATGAGAGTGCATGATTAGGGGGAGAGGAGAAGCAGACTTTTTTTTTTAAAGAAGCATTGAAAGTATGTATAAGGTTCTAAGCTTATATAACTAAAAAATAATTTATGGCTGCTAAAGAATATACTGTTTTAAAGGGCAAGTTAGTTGACCTAATCTGAAGTATTAGTCTTGTAATAATTTTTTAAAAAAGATTTGTTTGAGAGAGAGAGTGCACGCGAGTACGAACAGGGGGAGGTGTGGTGGGAGAAGGATAAGCAGATTCTGTGCTGATCTTGGAGCTCTAGTTGGGGCTGTATCCCACGATCCTGAGATCACAACCTGAGCCAAAACCAAGAGTCTGAGGCTTAACCGATTGAGTCACCCGGTGCCCCTGAAATATCAACCTTTAAAATACTCCAGGTCGGGTGCTTGGGAGGCTCAGTCCGTTAAGCATCTGACATAGGCTCAGGTCATGATCTTAGGGTCCTGGGATCCAGCCCTGATTCGGGCTCCCCACCCAGCAGGGGATCTGCTTGTCTGTCTCCCTCTCCCTCTGCTCCCCACCCTATGCATGCTCTCTCAAATAAATAAACTCTTTTCTTTTTTTAAGAATATAACTTTATTTTTTAAAAAAGATTTTATTTATTTATCTGACAGAGAGGGAACACGTGCAGGGGAATGGGAGGGGGGAAGCTGGCTTCCCGCTGAGCAGGGAGCCCAATGCAGGGCTCGATCCCAGGACACTGGGACCATGACCTGAGCTGAAGGCAGCTGCCCAACTGACTGAGCCACCCAAGCGCCCCTCAAATAAATAAAATCTTAAAAAAAAAAAATTCCTGCCATGTTTTTGTATCCACACAATAAGTCTTCTTTCTCATTTTTCCTTGGAAAAACAGGCATTAAAGAATTTTATGAAGAAAAATACTGTATGATTGCATTTGTATGTGAAATTTAAAACAAAAAACCCCAAAACAAAATTCATAGATAAAGAGAACAGATTGGTGGTTACCGGGGGTGGGTGGTGGGCAAAATGGATAAAGGGAGTCAGAAGGCATAGATTCCCAGTTATAAGATAGATAAGTTGTGCAGATAATACTGTATACCATGGCAACTATGGTTAATAATACTGTATTGCATATTTGAAAGTTACCAAGAGAGTAGATCTTAAAAGTTCTCATCATAAGAAAAAAAAACTATTGTGATGGATGTTAACTAGACTTACCATGATGATCATTTTGCAGTGTACATTGCAAAATGTGAAGCTATTATAAAGCTGTATGCCAATTATACCATAAGTTAAAAAATGAATTTTGTGAAGATGGAAGATGATGAACTTTTTGGGGGAGTACAGGGGAATAAGTAGGTTCAGTGATGATCTGAGCTAAGGTAGAAAATCTTGGAGTGAGATTGAAATGAACTTCATCCTAAGGCAGACAGAAAATACCAAAACGGTCATTTTATGTATATTATGAATGAATGATTCTTTTTAAAATTTATTATTTTATTATTATTTTTAAAGATTTTCTTTATTTATTTGACAGAGATCGCAAGTAGGCAGAGAGGCAGGCAGAGAAAGGGGGGAAGCAGGCTCCCTGCTGAGCAGAGAGCCTGATGTGGGGCTTGATCCCAGGACTCGGATCATGACTTGAGCTGAAGGCAGAGGCTTAACCCACTGAGCCACCCAGGCACCCCTCTAGTCGAGGTTTTATTAGTAGTAAAGCTGACATTTTAATTTCTCTCACAATTGTTTTTCTCTTACTTAGAACTTTTAAGGGGTGGGTAGAAAGATGATCACATTGGTTCCTTCAAATCTCAAAACATTCTGCTTTTGTCGTCCCTTCTAACTTCTTTGGGTTTAACATAGTCACCAGCAGAACTTGGGACCTTAAGAGTCTGGGTCAGGGCTTACTGTTTAGAGGAGAGGAACAAAATGGCCTGCCACATGCACAGTGACACCATGTCTTATCCACTAATGTGAAAAAATGGCAGTAGTGTCCATTTTGTGGGTAAGACAGGTATGTGGGGAGAAGAGAGCATGATCCCTGTACAGTTTTTCAGATTTGGCTCTTGTTTTCTTCCATATAATTTCCCAAGATTTTACCTGCTCCTATAACTTTAAACCTTATCTTTAAATGATAACAAATCCATACTGTTTCTTTACCTGGACCTTTGCCTAAATACCTGCTGCATGTTTTCTCTTGGATCATCCTGCCATTAGTTCATAGTCCGAAGGGAGCTAGCGTTCAGTCATAAACATCAGGAAACCTAGATTATAATCTTAACTTTGCCATCAGCTTACTATGTGGCCTTATTTGGTGGCCTTCCGGAGTTTCACCTTTTTCATCTGTGGAAGAATGTGGGTAGAATTTGGAATTCTTTCTAGCTCCGCCATCCTATGACTTTCTGATCTTTTGTGGATCTCCTGTTCATTTGCAGTAGTGGTACCAGTCACAATATAAAATCGTAGAATATTCCACGTACATTCTTGCCTCTGTGTTTTCTTTACTAAGAAAGCCTCTTGGTCTTTTACTTCTCAGTCTTAACCTTCCTGTACAATCCATTTCAGTCTTTTCTTCCTTGTGGATGGTTCCTAATCATTTGTAGTCCACAAATTCTTTGTTTTCTGAAGTCCTACACAGTCACTGATGTTACGGATTGGCATTCCTCAGAAAACTTCTTAAATGATTATTTGTTATACACATACATAATTTAACCAAATTGTAAGCTCTTTGAGGATGAGACTATGTTTTGTAGTATAATGCCCAGTATGGATGTACGTTTACTAATTCCCTTTTACCCTTTTATATTCTAGTTGCCTAGTATATTCTTTGTCCGTAATAGCCATTCACTCTTAGCTTTTACAGGTTGCTTTGTGGTCACCCTCACTAATAGTTAGAATACATATCTATCATAGTTCAATAGGAGATTGAGATTTGATAGGCTATAAAGGGAAAAACCTGTTTTTCCCCCCAAAATGCATTTAGTATGACTGTTAGTGCAGATTACATTGTGAATTTGTTCATAACATTAAAGAAACCATCCGTGCCCCTTTTTCTTTTAACACTTTTGTTTTACAGTTTTTAATTTGTTTTGTTTTTGAGTATATGAAGATTAAAACCTTAGGATGAAAATGTCATTACCAAGATGTTGACTTACTGTTAACTGATTTTATATAAACTCCAAGAGGGTGGGTTCTTCGTTGTTACTCACTTTATCTCCTATTCCTAAAAATGTCTGGCATGAAGTAGACTCTTAATAAATATTTGTTGAATGATGAATGAGTGAATGAATGACTAAATCTTAACAGTACTGAAAGTATTTCTGTTCTCTGTAGTCCTCCCTTGCATTTGAGCTGAAGAATGTAATATCTCACTGTATCTGTTTCTTTTGTGTGGGAAGGCCAGATGAAGAGTGGGTTTCAAACCTCACTTGAAATTTAGCTTGTGTCTGTTTTTCAGCTGGTGTGGTGGATAGGACTGACAGACAGGATAGGCTGGGTTGGTGATCCCAATGAGGTTGTCAGTTAAAGCGTTTGTCAAAAAGTAGGATCAATGGTATAGGGCCAAAATAGTGGTGTGAGGAGTGTCCTAGAACTAGGAATGCTGAGAATATACAGTGGATTGGGCAGATGGTGGGTGGTCTGGAAGAGCTCTGGAGATGAGGTGTGGATAACCTGCAGTGATTCTTTTCCTGGGCTCCATAACAGACTTGAATGATCAGGTCAGGATCTGTCAAAGGAGTAACATTTTTCTTTTTAAAAACATTAGAGACACAATTAGAGTATACACCAACAGTTAGGAAACACTAATAAAAAGGAATGTGTCTCCTGCTACTCTGACCCTAAGTGTTTCAGACTTGAAGATTCTACTTTTATTTCTAGCCATATATAAACACTTGAGGAACAAAATAATTCTGTATGGTTTTGTGTGTGTGTGTATATGTGTGTATAATATATATATGTATTTTTTAATTTTAATTTTTAACTTTTATTATTTTTAAGGATTTTATTTATTTGAGAGAGAGTGCAAGAGAGAGCGTGAGCAGGGAGGAGAGGGAGAAGCAGACTCCCCACTGAGCAGGAAGCCTCATGCAGGGCTTGATCCCAGGATCCTGGGATCATGACCTGAGCCAAAGGCCGATGTTTAACCAACTGAGCCACCCAGGTGCCCCTATATGTAATTTTTTTTTTTTTTTAAGATTATTTTAGAGAGAGAGTGAGTGCACATGCAAGAGTTGGGGTAGGGGCTGAGAGAAGGGGAGAGGGAGAGAAATCCTCAAGCAGACACCCTGCTGTGCATGGAGCACGATGCATGTATTGATTTTAGGACCCTGAAATCATGATGGAGTTGAAATCAAGAGCTGGGCACGCAACCAGCTGAGCCATCCAGGGTTCCCAGATTTGTGGGTCGTTTTAAAATTTTCTATTTTACAAAGTTTTGGTAACGTGCTTATAATATGAAAATCGTAAAAGAATCAGTGGCTACTTTTATTTTTCTTGGGTAGCATTTTTTATTTTTTATTTTTTTATAAAATTTTATTTATATGAGAGAGAGAGAGCAAGCATGAGCAGGGGGGAGAGGGGTGCAGGGGGAGAGGGAGAAGCAGACTCCTTGCTGAGCAGGGAGCCTGACACAGATCTTGATCCCAGGACCCTGAGATCATGATCTGAGCCAAATCAGATGCTTAACCACTGAGCCGCCCAGGTGCCCTTAGTGTGTATATTTTTATTGGCTCCATTGTGTGAAATTATATGCTGAAAATGGTCTTTGCAGATGGAAAATTAGACCACATGGTGCTGTTAGTTAACACTTTGTACATTTATTTTCTCTATTTTGCAACTTTTCTCTCGTGTAATAATGTGTAATCATGTTTTCATAATTGTGAATGACCCATGTTAGGAATTTCATTCTCCTTTGTTAAACCTATCGTGATCTGACATTTTAGATGAATTTAGAAGCAGTTTTTAAGAGTTGTTAAAAATGAAAGTGTACGTTTATGTGTAGAATATTTGTGGGAAGATGTGTTAGAAACTTGACTGTGGTTACCTGCAGAAGAAGACTTTCTACCTCAGATCCATCCCTGCTGGTACTTTCTACTTTATATCCTCTGCGCCATTTGCAGTTTGTTTGTTTAAGGGTTATCAAGTGCTCTTGTAAAAACTAGTTATAGTTATTAGCCCAAGAGAGCTACTGACCTACAGACTGTGGTTATATCTGTAGTTTTGCCTTATTATTTTTTTTTTAAAGATTTTATTTATTTATTTGACAGAGAGATCACAAGCAGGCAGAGAGGCAGTCAGAGAGAGAGGAGGAAGCAGGCTCCCGTAGAGAGCAGAGAGCCCGATGCGGGGCTCGATCCCAGGACTCTGAGATCATGACCCGAGCCGAAGGCAGCGGCTTAACCCACTGAGCCACCCAGGCGCCCCAGTTTTGCCTTATTTTTAAAATAATTTTTGCTCCTTCCTTTTATTACCAAAATATATTTATTTACCAAATAAATTCAGATGGTTTTCTTTGTTCTTTTTATACATTCTTATTTTTATTTTTTTAAGATTTCATTTATTTGGCAGAGAGAGAGCATAAGCAGGGGGAGCAGCAGAAAGAGGGAGAAGCAGGCTACCAGCCGAGCAGGGAGTCCGATGCAGGGCTTAATCCCAGGACCCTGGAATTGTGAACTGAGCCGAAGGCAAATCCTTAACCATCCGAGCCATCCAGGGGTCCCCTATTACATATTTTTAATTCTCACCAAAATACCATTTCACTTCAGAAGTCAGTATGGTTTCCAGAAAATTGTTTAGAGGCCCTTTGGGACTAGTAGAAGATTTATTCATTTGCAAATTATGACCCAGTAAAATTGAGGTTGCAAACTATATATGAATTTGGCTTTTTTATTTTCCACTGTCTGTGTAAAGGACATTGAGCTGTGTGACCTTAAGCATGTTACTTAACTTCTGAGGCTATCTTCCCCTACCCTCCTTCATTATTACACATATATTTTGTAAGATTATCTCCCAGGACTTTTCCAAATTGCTGATTTTATAATATCCTACTCATTTCAGCTCAAAAGATAGAATTCAGTGATTCTTAAAGTAGTGTTACAAGCAAAATTTCTATTTAACCAAAGTCTGTATAACTCTCAGAATAAATATAAATTATTAAAATACATTTGCAATTGGATTTGTCTCCTTGGAATGCTAAACTAGTGCTGCTCAGAATCATCCATATGCATGTATAAAATCTCGAGTCATGAGTGGGATTTTGAAATGAAAATTTCCAGCACTAAAGACATTAACTAGGGCTGTGTGTGTGTGTGTGTGTGTGTGTGTATTTTAAGCAAATCAACATTTTCATTTTTAATCATAATACTGGAAAATGAGCCTTTTCTTTGTTTAGAACTTCAAAAGAAGTAGTGTCTTATGCCAATTGTAGCTTCATAGAAATTATACAATGGGTTATCAGTCAAATTTAATTAGACTATGACAGCTTCTTTCACTAACTTCCCTCCAGTTCATTAAGTTATAGCAATGAGGAAAATGGTTATGGTCCACACCCTGAGGGTGTACAGTTTTGTAGTAAGTAGAGTAAACAGAGTGCGCTGAAACGGACTTGTGAGGTCCTTTTTTTGGTAAATAGAGTAAACAGAGTGCGCTGAAACGGACTTGTGCGCTGAAACAACTTGAGCTGTTGCCTTTGTTAGAGAACTTACGCTGCTTATTTGTTTTTTTGAAAAACATTTGAGCAAAAAAAAAAAAAAGAAAAGTCTTTCCTTTTTTTTTTTTTAAGTTTTTATTTATGTATTTGTCAGAGAGAGAGAGTGCACAAAGCAGGGGGAGCAGCAGGCAGAGGGAGAAGTAGGCTCCCTGCTGAGGAAGGAGCATGATGTGGGACTTGATCCCAGGACCCTGGAATCATGACCAAGCCGAAGGCAGATGCTTAACTGACTGAGCCACCCAGGTGTCCTTGAAAGGTCTTTCTTAATTTAAACTTTTCTGAGTACAAGGGAGGAGATTATTATTGCTGGAGTCCAAATTGGAAGCCAAAACACTTTATTTCCTTTGTGGTTTTCTGAATGACCTAGATTGAGAGGGTCAATGTGAAATAGAAATCCAGGTCCTAGAATTTTGTTCAGTAGTAAAGTAAGATGTAGTGTAATGAAGGCACATGAGTGTCTCCCACCCCCACCATGAGTGCTTTTTTGCTGGTATGTATTAATAGACGACTGGGTAGCTGCATGCTTGGGAGCTTTTCTGTGCTTTTACAGTCTTCATCCTTACTGTAGCCAGGCAGCTGAGGAGACATCCCCTAAAGAGGCAGAACTCCCATCCTCCCTCTTCTGCCTCCCCCCCCCAACTATATACTAGGACATTCAGTGGTCTTGTATTGACCAGAAAGACAAAGAGTGCTTTCATACTCTGGGGAGTTTAGCCTAAGCCGGTGTGCTGGGCCTTTGTTAGGGCTTGCGCTAGCTGTTTTCTCTTTCAACACCCCCTGTCTCATTGTTCATACTTCCTAGTAGCAACAGGATCAGTTTTAGAATTTTACCTTGTTACTTAAAAATAAACAGTTGCAAAAGCGAAATCCAGTATCTTGTAATGAAAAATGTAAAGAAAAGCAAAGTTTCATTTTCTCTCGTGGTTTTTTTGATAAAGAAAATGCCATTACTACATAAGTGCCATTATTCAAGACTTGATCTTGTTGACATTATTCTTTGTCATTTAAAGAGTCAAAATAAACTTTCTTTTTTGTATGGCTATATCTCATCTAACTCATTGTTTTTGTTTTTATTTAAATTCAATTAGCCAACCTGTAGTACATCATTAGTTTCAGAGTAGAGTTTAGTAAGTCATCAGATGTGTGTAGCACTCAGTGCTCATCACACCACCTGCCATCCTTAATGCCCATCACTCAGTTACCCTATCCCCCCACTCCCCTCCCCACCAGCACCACTAACTCATTGTTGATGCTTGATATTCATTCATGAGATACAGATAGGACTCTCTTTCACCAGGGCGCCTAGGTGGCTCAGTTGGTTAAGCTACTGCCTTAGGCTCAGGTCATGATCCCAGGGTCCTAGGACCAAGCCCCATGTCAGGCTCCCTGCTTAGCAGGGGGCCTGCTTCTCCCTCTCCCTCTGCTACTCCCCCTGCCTGTGCTCTCCTGTTCTCTTTGTCAAATAAATAAAACCTTAAAAAAAATCTTTTTCACCCATCTGCTGGTTTTATTGTTTTATGTTTTATTAGATAATATGAACTTCTTTTATTAGATAATATGAACAGTTATATGGATTATTCAAAGAATGCTTCTTGCCCCAGTTGACAGGAAAAAGTAAATAGTGTTGCATTGATTATATTAATCACCAGTATGAAATAAGCAAAAGTTATTTCTTTTTTTTTTAAATTAACATAAAATATATTATTTGCTTCAGGGGTACAAGTCTGTGAATTATCAGTCTTATACAATTCACAGCACTCACCATAGCACATACCCTCCCCAATGTCCATAACCTGAACACCATATTTCTCCCCCCCACCCCTCCCAGCAACTCTCAATTTGTTTCCTGATTTTATTGAACCCCAAATGTCTTTTGATTGGTGTCCTATGAACACCGATTTTATGGTTTTTTTTATTTGCTTACCTGTCACTCATTTTACTCTTAGACAAGTCATTTGTTAACATAAACTTAGTGTCACAGTTCGTTACCCTTGCCACTACATAGTGTCTGCTGGAAAATGTTTGTGAACATTTTAAGTTCTGTTTAATAACCTCAGTATTCGATATATGTACTAAATGTTTAGATGCTAAGGCTTGATAGTACATATCCTATGAAGGGAATATAATATACAACATGGTGAAAATTTATTCACAGTTAACGTTACTTAAGCTGTTACATAAATATGTAATTGAACTCTGAGGGAGATTCTCTATTGCTTTGTCATTGGTTCTGCTGCTATTCTGATTTTTTTTTTTTCTTGTGAATTTGTTTTTATTGGGATATAAGGGATGGGTTGGGAAATGTCATGTGGGTGATGCCCACCAGGTAAATGCCCATTCTCATCTTCCTGGGCTAGCTTCTCGAGCTTTCTTCTTTTCTTGGAGCTGCTGCCAGCAGCCTCTTCAGGTCCACTGCCAGCTGCCAGCAGCCTCTTCAGGTCCACTGCTGAGTGGCTCCTCCTTGGAAGAGAATTTTTGTTGGGGATGCCCATTTCCTGCCTCTTCAGCATCACTAACTGGTTCCTCTTTGGGGAAAGATTTCTTCCTCTTGGGAAGACTTGTACTGCCAGCTGTCTCTTTAGGATTAATACCAACCAGCACCTCCTTGGAAGGAGCTTTCTTTTTCATTAGTTTTGAGACAGAGACAGAGACAGCATGCTCTCCATTCCGTTCTCCTGTGGAGTCTCCCGGGCTTTTTGCTTTTTCTTCTTTTTGGGTCTTTCATTTGTCCCCTCACAGTCCTCTGGGGTACTATTGCTGTTTTCCAAAGACACAAGGGTGAGGGCAGCCAGCCGTTTCTTCTCTTCCTTTAAGCCTTTCTTTACCTGCTTCTCTGCTTCCTCACCATCTCAGCAGCTGCTTCCTCTACCTGAACCATTGCCTCCTTCATGACATCCAGATTTTTCTGTGGAATCTCTCCTGTCTTGTAGAAGGACAGATGCTCCTCAACTTGCTTTTGAAGCTTCTCCCCAAATACATTTGTGGGCACCTCAGAGAAGCAGTCACTTCATGAGGCGGTACTGCATTTGTCTGCCAGGTATCGGGAGATGTGGCTTTTGTTCTTGGCAGCTGCCTTGGCTAATGAAGGTGGAGTGGAAAATGAGTCCATATTTTGTTACCCCTTGTCTTCAGGGCTCTGGAAATCTGGTCCCTTTGCTGGACCCTGGGAATCACTGAGACACCAGTGCTATTATGCTCTTGGAGTAATTGCTCTTGGAGATCAATACTAGCCGTGGTTTAATGTATGCCCAATGTATACCATGCACTGGGTTAGATGCCTTATGTAAATCCTCTAACCTGTTTCTTGACCCTATGAAGCGTAGGTACGATTATTGTCCTCAATTTCCAGGTGAAAACACATATTAATAAGATGTTAGGGGCACCTGGGTGGCTCAGTGGGTTAAAGCCTCTGCCTTCAGCTCAGGTCATGATCCCAGGGTCTTAGGATGGAGCCCCGCATCAGGCTCTCTGCTCAGTGGGGAGCCTGCTTCCCTTTCTCTCTCTCTGCCTGCCTCTCTGCCTACTTGTGATCTCTGTCTGTCAAATAAATAAAGTCTTTAAAAAAAAAAAGTTAAATGTAACTTCCCCAGAAGTTACAAAGGTAGTAAGTGAAAGAACCGGAATGGTAAAATCGTGTTTGTGCTCTAGACTGTGATGTGAGTAAACTGCCTCCCGAGTTAAGTGTTTTTAGAATTGTTATAATTTTGACACATTCTGAATTGATCTATTTCAGTTAAATTCTGAGCTTCTAATTGAAATATGTTTAAGTTCTTTGAATCTTAGATGTTGGCTGACATTATTGGTTCAAGTTTATAGATTAAAGAGCTTTTTGTGGGATGTATACGATTCAACTCCAGAGTTCTTGTCCTAAATTGGAGCCACTGACTTGGTCCATCTCAGTTGTACCCATTCCAGAAAGACATCTTATGAGGTGTGGGTGTTTAGCTACTTAAGATGAAGCTAGAGAAAAGGAAAAGAGGTTTAAGAGAAGTAAAGAACAGTGAGTTTGTTTTCCTAGTGGTTTAAACTGTGCTGGTTAGCGAGGCCGTGTTGAAAGGGCATTGAGTGTAAGATCCAAAAGATGAGTTGAAGATGGAGAGCTACGTGACCCTGGGCTGAGGCCTAGACGGAATGGCTACACTGGGGAAACAGTATTAAAGGCTGCTACTGCTACATTTATTTTAGCATTTTATACTAAACTTGGGCTAACGGAATGCATTGCAGCATAAATACCAGTTTGTTCTTTTTTTTTTTTTCCCCAGAAAGAACTTTAATGAGTAATCATATTTCCTTTCTCAAATGCACAGTAGTTCTCTGTCAGTGTGAATGAAAAGCCCTTTGGATTTTTTTCATGACCTCATTTGACGACCATTTTTTCATGAATTTAGCATAACTACATTTATGGGGTTCTCTGGTGCCCTGACTTGGAGCAGTGTGCTTCTGGCCTGCTTACCTAGATTTACAATGCTCTGGGATTTTTATTTTGGATAGTAGTAGTATTGAAATTCTGCTCCTGGCATTAGTGAGCCCTATATGAGAGAATATGGTTTTCATAGGATAGCATGCTATTTAGAGAGAGATGAGGTCAGGACTATTTTAATAATTGTTCTGAGGTATTTTTTCCTTTTTCACTTTATTGACATCTTCACTGATGGTGTAAAATCATAGGTGGGTCACACTGCTGGAGCCTTAGAATGAATCAAGATAGTGGTAGCAAACTGTCCTCAGAATTACTGTATTCTTCACCAACATGCATTCTCAACAAAAAACAAAGGTGCCAGTTTCACTTAATATCTTTTTTTTTGTTTGTCTTAATATATTTCATGAAACAGTAAAACTTACTTGTTTTGTTAAATCTTGACCCTTCAGTAGATGTCTTTTTGATGTTCTGTGTGAGGAAATGGGAGGCATGCATAAAGCACTTCTGTTACATAGTTGTCTAATAATGGCTTTTTAAAAAAGATTTATTTATTTGTCTTAGAGAGTGTGTGCATGCACTAGTGGGAGGGGCTGATGGAGAGGGAGAGAGAATCTGAAGCAGACTCCACACGAAGCATGGAGTCTGACATGGGGCTTGATATCTCGACCCTGAGATCACAACCTGAGCCAAAACAAGAACTCGAACACCTAACTGACTGCATCACCCGGGCGTCCCTCCAGTAGTGGTTCAGATGACTTGTGTGAGTGAGTTGCAGGCAGAACTAACCACTTTTTCAGAATTTAAATTAAAAAAATTTTCTTTAGAGAGCGCATGAGCGGGGAACGGACAGAGGGGAAGGGATATAGAGAATCTTTTTTTTTTTTTTTTTAAAGATTTTATTTATTTATTTGACAGAGAGAGATCACAAGTAGGCAGAGAGGCAGGCAGAGAGAGAAGAAGGGAGGGAAGCAGGCTCCCTGCTGAGCAGAGAGCCCGACGCGGGACTCGATCCTAGGACCCCGAGATCACGACCTGAGCCGAAGGCAGCGGCTTAATCCACTGAGCCACCCAGGCGCCCCAGGATATAGAGAATCTTAAGCAGGTTCTGCACCAGTGTGGTGTCTGATGCTGGGTTCCATCTCATGAGCCTGTGAGATGACCTGAGCTGAAATCAAGAGTCAGATGCTTAAATGACTGAGCCACCCAGTCACACTTAACCACTCCTTTTGTTTTGTTTTGTTTTTTTAATTTCCATTCCAGTATAGTTAACATAGAGTGTTAGTATTTCACTAACTGCTTTTTTATGTAACACCATTTTAACTTGAAAGAATGATAAACTGTATTCAGACTTGGATATTTAGCAGACATATTTTCAGAAATAAATGAGTGTGCCTGTTACTTCAAGGAAAACTCTTGGCAATAATAAAATTATAGGTTTCAAGTGAAAATTAGAATATTGGAAACTTGTATTTGCTACCATGAGTTTGACAGCTTCCCAATACTTTAATAGACTTTTCTGAGGAAATCAGTGGTGATACTAACAGATTTTGTTTTACTACTGTACAATGAAATGTGTCGACATTTGGAAAACATGCATAACTTAATGTAACAACATTTCCTAGGTGATCAATGCAGATATTCCAGAATTATGTGTAGGTGAAAGATCCATTTAAAATGCAATATAAAACAACTAATTTTAATTTAACTGTATGAAAAGTTAATATGGTTTCAGATTCCATATCATCTCTAATCCTTAAGAACTACCACTTGTCAAGTTTTGGTGTAATAGCAAAAAAGAATATCCACAGTTATCAGGAAAGGCTATTAATATCTTTTTATTTTTTTTAAGTTTATTCTTTTTCAAGATTTTGTTTGTTTATTTGACAGAGAGAGAGACAGCAAGAGAGGGAATACAAGCAGGGGAAGTGGGAGAGGGAAAGGGAGAAGAAGGCTTCCCACTGAGCAGGGAGCTGGGTGTGGGGCTTGATCCCAGGAACCTGGGATCATGACCTGAGTTGAAGGAAGCCACTTAACAACTGAGTCACCCAGGCACCCCAAGATTAGATTTTATTCATAGACTTCAAAATAACATGTTGCAACTGAATGCAGAAGCACATGTTAAGATTTCAGCTGGTCTAGTAAACTAGGTATTAAAGACATTAAAGAGGTTTGCAGAATTTAAAACAATGCCAGTGTTTCCCCTAAATTAAAATAAAGAATGTTACTTATATTAACATGTAATTGTTCTATTATTGGTACCTCAAAATAACTTAATATTCAAAATTTTTCTTAGTTTTCTTTTTTTTTTTTTAATATTTTATTTATTTATTTGACAGAGATCACAAGTTGGCAGAGAGGCAGGCAGAGAGACAGGAAGGGAAGCAGGCTCCCCGCTGAGAAGAGAGCCTGATGTGGAGCTTGATCCCAGGACCTTGGGATCATGACCTGAGCTGAAGGCAGAGGCTTTAACCCACTGAGCCACCCAGGCGCCCCAGTTTTAATTTCTTTTAAAAAAATAATTTTTTTTATTTAATTGACACAGAAAGTGCATAAGGAGGGGGAGTGGCAAGCAAAGGGTGAGGGAGAAGCAGGCTTCCTGCTGAGCAGAGAGCACGACTCAGGGCTTGATTCCAGGACTCTGGGATCAGGACCTGAGCCAAAGGCAGATGCTTAACCGACTGAGCCACCCAGGTGCCCCTTAGTTTTAATTTCTGTTGTGGTAAATATACATAAATAAAACCCATTTAAGCCAAAGCTCTTTAGGTTCCATAATAATTTTTAAGTATGAAGGTGTTGAGACCATAAAGTTTAGAAACACTGAAGTAGATCATCTCAATAATTAAAACTGTCATTTCTTGGGACGCCTGGGTGGCTCAGTTGGTTAAGCAGCTGCCTTCGGCTCGGGTCATGATCCCAGCGTCCTGGGATCGAGTCCCACATCGGGCTCCTTGTTCTGTGGGGAGCCTGCTTCTCCCTCTGCGTCTGCCTGTGCTCTCTCTCTCTCTTTCTGACAAATAAATAAATAAAAAATCTTTAAAAAAAAAAAAAAAACAAAAAAAAAACTGTCATTTCTTAATCCTATTTTAATGAAGCTATTTTTTAACAGGAGGGAAAAATTTCTTATCATAATCTATTAATTTAGATGTTATAAATTCTTTGTTAGGGATTATATCCAACACTTCATATGTGTTATTTAATTTTCATCAGTATTGGTGCTATTATTATTCCCATTTATAGATAACAAAATCGAGTCTTAGTAACTTTAAGTGACTTGCCAGAATCATACAGCTAGTCAGGATTTGAATCTCACATCTTAACATCAGAGTTCATATTCTTTTTTATTTTTTTTCCTGAGTAAGACTACGTGCTCACGATGAGGGGGGAGAAGGGGCAGAGGGAGAGGGAAAGAGAGAATCTTAAGTAGGCTCTGTGCCCATTTTGGAGCCTGAGTCAGGTGTTGATTTCTGGACCCTGAGATCATGACGAGTGAGCAACCCAGGAGCACCCCAGAGTTCGTATTTTTTTGTTTTTAAAGATTTATTTATTTATTTTTTTAGAGAGAGAGAAAGAGAGTGCACATGTGGGAGGGGTTAGTGGGAGAGGGAGAAAGAGAGAAGCAGACTCCCTGCTAAGTGCGCAGCCCTGAGGTAGGGCTTGATTCCAGGACCCTGAGCTGAAATTTGAGAGTCAGATCCTTAACCAGACTGAGCGACCCAGATGTCCCTCAGAGTTCAGATTCTTAATCACATAAAATGTTTGTCTTTATTGCCTACTTTTCTCTTAGATTTAATTTCAGTTAATATTAAGTTATATCTAAGCTGATACTTACATAATATCCTCATTTATACTGTTTTGTGTCCTTCCTCTTTTGTCATAAAGTTTTTCTTCTGTACTTTTAAAAGGATAGCATGGAAGTCAAAGACATGGGGAATGGAAACAGTATCAGTTGAAAGTCTGCCATATTCTAGGATGTGTACATTGAGCTTAATCTTCATAATAATTTTGTGAGATGGCTGTTGCTATTTATGAGGAAGTAGGGGGTTGGAGATTCAAAGTCAGGTCTTACTCTCCTAAAAGTGGTTACTTACTTTGCATTTTGTCTGCTTCCTCCCATGCAACGTGAGTGGGTAGGGGAAAATGGGGGAATTTAGCTCTTATTTTTCTGCCCAGTTTTTTCTTTTTCTTTTCCTATTCCCTTTGCTCTGTATTCCTACTGGAGTCTTCTAAACATGGGTCATCTGGGTTGTTGGTGGCCTCTCGTCACAGACTCATCTGTGGTGCCTGCAGCTGGGTAGGCTGGCTGGAAGAGACAGTGGAGTTTCTAGGATTTAGGTACTTTGATTTGATCTTTGAAGCAGTATCTGTACTCTTGGGTGATTCTTGGGCTGCCTGGAATGCCATGTCCTTTCCAGTCTTCACCTAAGGAAGTGATCCTTATTTTCGAGACTTGTTTTCGAGAATAATCCCTACCCTAAAAGCCTTTTTCAGTACAAAAAGAATTAAACAGATTTGAATTCTCAATAACTTTGGAACAGAGTCGCTTGGTGAATCTTCAACCAGGGCTTTTATAAAAAAGCTTTTTTGACTTGGAGAAAGGATATTTACATAAGGAAAATGAGAAAGTGTCTAATTAGTGTTCTGTTGTGTTTTATTGAACACCTAGTATGTACAAAGATCTTTATAAAGATTATATATTGTATTTAATCCTTACAACAGTTCTTTGAGGTATTTCCTGTCTCCTTTTCCAAATAATAGGGTAATGGAAGCTAAATGAAAGGAAGAAAGATGTGATTTCTTACAACAAGGCAGGGAAACCAGGAATTTAATCCAGGTAGCAGTTGGGAGTTGAGAAGATTCAGATTAGTGGAGGGAAGGGGAAAGGCATTCCAGACTTTGGGAGTTTTAAGAGCAGTCAGTTTTAAGTCAGTTTTAAGAGCAGTCAGACAGAAAGAGCCTGTCTGTTATTTAGGAGAAAACTTCCAGGTAATCAAAACACAAGATACGCATTTGGAAGTAAAAAACAGACGGAGAGTCATTTTTTTGTTCATTGAGGACCAGTGTTGTTCAGGAAGACTGAGCTGATGGTAATTGTTATGTATTGAAGAGGAAGATTCTCTAGTTAGGAAAATGTAGGCAGCTGCTGCAAGTAGAAAATAAAGATCTGAATTGAGGTGGTGGCCATGGCCTTGGGGAAGGGAAGGTGAAGATTGCTTCTACAAAAATTACAAAAACGGTATAGAGAGGAAATTGAATGAATTCATAGGTTGGAATTGTATACCGACAGTTAGCTTGCACGTTAGTAAGTAATTGGACTGTTGCTGTGTTGAAGTAGAGGTGGTATAGATTGACCCATTTTAGCCAGTAGGATTTTTTTAAATACAAAAAATGTTTAATGTAGTAGAGTTTGATATATAACAAATTGGCTTTTGGGTGGGATAATTAAAACGCGTCTTTGCAGAGGACAGTATAACTAGCGTGGTACTGTACATTTGGAAAAGAAGTAATAGGAAAGAGTGGTTGGGATGTTTTGTACACAGAAGTATACTGGTAGTGGTGTGATGGTTAATTCAGAAGCTGCAGTGTCAGAATTATTGACAAAATTCTCTCTTAAAGGAGTCGTATCAGATACCACTGTATTGTGTCTCAGTAAGTCCAGTGTAGTCACTTTTTCTGCACGGTTGTGTTTCTCCCCTCATGATCCAGTAGTAGTTTATCTCTCTTTTTCTCAGCCTCTTTATTCTTCACCATTTTGTCTTCTGTATCACTAATGCTCTCGTCTGTCTCATTTATCTTTGTAGTTACAATCTCCATTTTTAACTGCATCTCATTAATAACCTTTTTGATTTCTATTTGGTTAGATTTTAGTTCTTTTATTTCTTCAGAAAGGGATCCTCTCGTGTCTTCTTTTTTTTTTTTTTTTTTTTTCCCCAAGCCCAGCTACTATCTTTAAAATCGCTATTCTCAACTCTGGTACAGCACCTTCCAACATCAGTATACCCGTACTGATTTGGTCCCTGGCAGTCAGTTCTGCCTCTTGTTCTCTTTTTTGAGGTGAGTTTTTCTGTATTGTCATTCCTGCAAAAAGTGGTCACTTTTCTATTTGTAGAGTTGAAGCTGTTCTTTTCTTAGGTCTCCTGCTGAGTTCTCTGTAGGTGTTAAGAATGATTTGATAGCGGGGCACCTGGGTGGCTCAGTGGGTTAAAGCCTCTGCCTTCGGCTCAGGTCATGATTCCAGGGTCCTGGGATTGAGCCCCGCATGGGCTCTCTGCTCAGCAGGGAGCCTGCTTCCCTTCCTCTCTCTCTGCCTGCCTCTCTGCGTACTTGTGATTTCTCTCTCTGTCAAATAAATTAAAAAAAAAAAAAAGAAGAAATGATTTGATAGCTATCTAGCTGAATTCCTGGGACCAGACAAAATTTAAGGTCTCCTCCACCATTGTGGACCCCATCCTGCATAGTCTAACTATCTTGAACTCATGTCTTCCTCCTTCCAATTAAGTTGAGCAGTAACTCTGATGATGAAATGATATATTGGGGGCAAAGCATATTCCAGATATCAGCATAGATACCTTGTAGATGTTTATACAAGTAACAAGTATAATATTTCTGTTAGTTTTATGTTCACCAAGCCTGTGATAAGCATCTTTTAACTTAGTACTTTTAAAATTGTATGTTTATAAAATAATGTTTACAGATGATAAAAAAATTCAACAGGACAAAAGTCTGTATATAGCAAAAATTAAACCCTTTTTCCCTTATTCCCTAGTTGTGTTTCTCAGAGGCAGCTACTGTTATCAGGTCCTTATGTGTTTTTTCAGAGGTATTCTGAACATATGCAGTCATATAATACAGCTTCACAAATATTTAAATTTCCCAAATCATCAGATTTATTAAATATTTCTAAGTACCAAGCGATAGAAGAAATTGGTCCTAGCCCTTAAAAAATATGACAGGAATACGTTTTTTTAATTTTAATTTTTTAATTTTGTAAGTATGCTCCATGTACAGCATTCATTCCCAACACAGAGCTTGAATTCATGACCCCGAGATCAAGACCTGTGCCGAGATCAAGAGTCTGATGCTTAACACCCAGGCGTCCCTAGGAATAATTTTTTTTTTAAGATTTAATTTATTTATTTGACAGAGAGAGAGAGTCACCGAGAGAGGAAACACAAGTAGGGGGAGTGGGAGAAGCAGGCTCCACACTGAGCAGGGAGCCCGATGTGGGGCTCCATCCCAGGACCCTGGGATCATGACTTGAGCTGAAGGCAGACGCTTAATGACTGAGCCACCCAGGTGCCCTAGTAATAGATGTTAATGGATAACCAGGTTATAGATTTTTGTTTTAGAGATTTTATTTATTCACTTGAGACAGAGCAATGTAGAGAGAGAGCATGAGCATGAGCAGGGGCAGAGGCAGAGGGAGAAGGTGAGGGAGGAGCAGACTCCCTGTTGAGCCAGGAGCCGGATGTGGGGCTCAATCCCAGGACCTGGAGATCATGACCTGAGCTGAAGGCAGATGCCTAACTGACTGAGCCACCCAGGTCACCCCACCTTTGGTTTTTATCAGATTTTTTTTTTTTTTGAGAAAAATTAGATTGACGTGAAATTTAAGTGGGTGGGGGTCTTTGGAGATAGGTTTTGTTCCTAAAAGTGTATTGATTTTCTGTATAAGTCTCCTTGATAGCTGGCCTGGTGGGATCAAGTATTTTCAGTAATCTGAATATCACTTCACGTGATAGTTGGGTGAATTAATTTGGCTAATGACGCTAGTTCACATATAAATTAGGAAAGCGGTTTCCTTTACCTGACACTCTTCCATATAAACTTTGAGCTGAGAACTCATGGGGTGCCTGGGTGGCTCAGTGGGTTAAGTGTCTGCCTTAAGCTCTGGTCATTATCTCCAGGTCCTGGGACTGAGCCCCGTGTAAGGCTCTCTGCTGAGTGCGAAGCCTGCTTGTCCCTTTCCCTCTGCCTCTCCTCCCTTCTCATGCTTTCTCTCTCTTGCTCTCTCACTCAAATAAATAAATAAAATCTTTTTAAAAAAATCTGTCTGATTAGCTGCTCACCTTGGGAAGAATAGTTAGTTCAGAATCAACAAGTTTCATAGGAGAGAGAAAAATCTTTGAAGAGGCAAATGTCTGTTTAAAAGCTCACTATCCAAGTTGCAGAAGTCCATCAGTATCTTTCAGAATTTTGTCAGATGTGGAACAGATTGCATTCTTTCTAGCTTCCCTTTTCATCTCATGGTATCTGTCAGAAGCTCTGAAAGACCTTCTTTTCCTTACTACATCTTTCGCCCTAGCTTTTCTAAGCTCTGCAGAATGAAGTAGGAGAGTTCTCGGGTGGTTCGCAAGTTGCTAGGAAACAGTTTAATACTTTGCCATTTGAGTGGTCCGGAGAAAGCAACATCACAATGTTTATGAAGAGCTATTTATAATAATTATTACCTACTCTATGTGCTGTTCAAATTACAAACCTTACTTTGTTAAATCTTTACAGCATTCCCACAAAGTATAGTTGAGTAAACAGGTTTGAGGAGGTCAGATCATTTCTCCCAAGATAACCTAGCTAGTAAATGAGGAAGCTGGGATTCAAATTCTTTTCTTTCCCACTTCCAAAATACTTGCCATTCCTAATGTGTCACTTGTTTGTCAGTGCCCAGGGATGTACAATACAGTCTAAAAGTAATCCAAATAATTAATTTTATCCTAAAATATTTCTGGGGTTCCATTTGGTTTATTGCCTGTAACATTAAATTTTCATTACCTCATTTATGGGGTGCCTGGCCAGCTCAGTCTGAAGAACATTCAGCTCTTGATCTCAAGGTCATGAGTTTGAGCCCTTCTGTGGGTATACAGATTACTTAAAAAAAAAATACTCAAAGTTAAAAAAAACATATCTTTATTACCTGATTTAATAGGAGGCTGAACACTCTTGCCTTGAATATTACAATTCTGTAGGATTGATCCAAAATGCTAGGCTTAGGTAAGGTACTTGTATTTGTGTTTTATTCTTCCTGTATTTGGATGCTGTGCCTTTTCTAGTTAAAAGAGAAAGTCAAGTGTTTTAACACAGACTGGCTATAGACAGTAAGGAAGAACCAAAGCACATATGCTAGATGTGGTAGTGAATAATATTTTGAAAAAGGTATTCTATGGGGCGCCTGGGTGGCTCAATTGGTTAAGGGTCCACCTTTGGTTCAGGTCATGATCTCAGGGCCCTGGAATTGAGCCCCACATTGGGCTCCCTGCTCAGTGGGGAGTCTGCTTCTCCCTCTGCCCCTCCGCTCATGCTCTCTCTCTCAAGTAAATAAAATCTTAAAAGAAAGTTATTCTTAAATCCATGCTAAATTATAGCATTTGGATTTTCAAGTAAGAGCCCTTTGAAGAGAATTGAGTGATTGGAATATGGCTATCGAATATGAGAATTCAGTGAATGTAAGTATGTTTATTATTTGAGAGAAAAAGTACAAGTCGGGGCGGGTGGCAGAGGGACAAGCAGATTCACTGCTGAGCTCAGAGCCTGACACTGGGCTGGGTCTCAGAACCCTAAGATTATGAACGGAGCTTAAGTCAGATGCTTAACCAACTTAGCCCCTCCTTTCCTTCTCAATGCAGTAGCAAATCCTGTTGATTTTACTGTTTAAACTTGGCTTTTTCTTTTTATTTACACTACAGTCTTTCAAGCCATAATCATCTCTTACCTAGACACTGGTATAGTCTCCTAACTAGTCTTATTTCCTCTGCTACCTTCCTCCAGTTAATGGATCTTACTACTTCTCTTTCACCTTTTTATTACTGTTTAGTGTGTATTCGTAGTCACCATTCACTCATCCTTCTTTAGATGAAATGAATTGTATTCAGTATTCTCTTGGGAATTCTTCACAACTTTTCCACCTTCTAAAATCAGAATTTTAAAAAAGTTGAGCAATAGTTAGGGAACACAGAGGAATTAACATTCCTTTTTGGTTGCTTCCTTGCTGTTTAAATAGTGAACATTAGATGTACGGGATGGAGTAGTTGGCAGTATTTGGAGTATGGAAGGGGACAGGAAGTGAGAATAGGAGGAGTTCACGTGGCCATACAGACTGGGCTACTGGAGGGCTGTCTTCTAGTCTGTTATTATAGTACATTAACACTACTGAGTAACTTAGATGAAAAAATCAAGTGTAGAGTTAGATGTCAAAATGAAATAAATCCAAATCTGCTTGATGAAATGAAACAGGCACAAATGTCAAGTGTTCTGTGTGCATTGAAGTGATTGCTTATTATGCACAGAATGCCTTAGACATGACTTTGTGGCAACTTTATATGGGAAGAAAACGTATAGGGAATAGCTTATCGTAGACAATGTGAAGTAGAAAGTAGTTATGAAGTAAAGAAACCTTACGTAACCTATGGGTCATTGATAATGGGAAAGTGTCTCCGATCCACATTACTCTCACAGCATTATGGCACGTCTGCCTCTTGATGAGTGGTCAAAGGGTGTGAGTGTATTTTACTTGGAAAAGAATAAAGGGGGACTTATTAACAGTTCTCAGATATTTGAAGGGTTTTCCTGTGGAGTAGTGTACCCTGGGTGTGTGGAATCCTTGCATTTGATATTAGGTTGAATAGAGCAGTGAGGCACTTCCAACTGTAATGTGGTATGGTTTTTACTGTTGATGAATTCACCATGATTCTTTATCTTGTGAAGTTATTTGTAGTGGTCTGCTTTAATCTGTGTTACCATTTTTCTAGCGTCCATAAATACTTTTGACTCATTTCTAGGTACTGTAATTAAATCTCCCCTTTGGTACATCGACAAGCAGTGTTGACCTATTGGTTTAGTATACCTGTGCTTTGGCTTGGGTTTATTGCATATGGATAGAAATGGATCTTTTCCACTTATTACCAAAGAGAGACGTTTGTTAAGAGTCATGTCAAAAAGCTTGCTGGACAAGTTTGCATATTGCTAGGTCATTAGGTAGGGTTTCAGGAGATCCTTATACTAATAAGATCCTGTATTGCTTTCTGTCATTGAAAGAAATGCAGTTTGCTGAGGAATCGGGCTACCCGTTTTCCTTTTGGGTACCTGTTCCACTGTCATGTTGCATAACACTTTTCCTTGTTTGCTTTGTGGATTCTTAGGATGAGACTTACTTTTAACTTCATTGGACTAGATCACGCTGATGAAACATTTTGAGTAGAAAACCCCTTTCTTTGATATTCTAGGTTCTGGGGATATAGAGTGGTAGACAAAACAGATACAGTGCTTGGGGCGCCTGGGTGGCTCAGTGGTTGAAGCCTCTGCCTTCGGCTCGGGTCGTGATCTCGGGGTCCTGGGATCGAGTCCTGCATCGGGCTCTCTGCTTGGCGGGGAGCCTGCCTCCTCCTGTCTCTCTCTGCCTGCCTCTCTGCCTACTTGTGATCTGTCAAATAAATAAAAACAACAACAACAACAACAAAAAAAAACAGATACAGTGCTTGCCCCACTGGGGAGTTCTTATATTATTGTAAAATTTTATTTTTATTTAATTTTAATTTTTATTTTTTCATAGATCTTATTTAACAGAGAGAGAGAGTACATACAAGCAGGGGGAGTGGCAGGCAGAGGGAGAGGGAGAAGTCGGCTCCCTGCTCCCTATGTGAGGCTTGATCTCAGTGATCTGATGATCTCATGATCTGAGCTGAAGGCAGATGCTCAACTGACTGAGCCACCCAGGTGGCTCAGTTATTTTATTTTAAAAATTTTATTTTAAAATTACATGTAATAATACTCATTTTTTGAGTAACAGCTTTATTGAGAGATAATTTACATACTACAAAATTCATTCATTTAGAATGTACAGTTCAGGAGGAGGATGCTGGGCTCACATAGGAGCGTCTGTATCCATTTTTGAATTCCTTGTGGTTGGATTTTGCTGTGAAGTGATTTGCCCTTTCTACCATTATGAAAGATGAACATAGAGGGAAGACATTAATAAAACCATACAGATACAAAAAAACCCCTCAAAACAATGAAATGTACAATTCAGTGGTTTTTTAGTATATTTACAGACTTTGCAGCCATCACCAAAGTTTTAGAACTTTCAGATTACCTCAGAAAGAAGCATATACCCTATAGCCGTCATTCCTCCTTCCCCTGTTCTTATCAATCCCCCCAGCCCTAAGCAACCACTAATTGATTGTTTATACGTTTTGTCTCTAGATTTGTCTAATTTGGGTAGTTCATTTAAGAGGACTTGTACAATATGTAGTCCCTTGTGACTGGCTTCTTTCGCTTAGCATTATGTTTTCAAGGTTCATCCATGTTGTAGCAGGTGTCAGGTCTTCCATTTCCTTTTTTTGGCAGATAAAATTCCGTTGTATGGGTATACCACATTTGGTTTGTATGTTCTTTAGTTGATGGACATTTAGGTTGATTCTACCCTTTGGCTGTTGTGAATAATGCTAATATGAACATTCATAACAAGTTTTGTGTGGATATGTAACCATATTTTGGGATATATAACCAGGGGTGAAATTGCTGAGTCACGTGGTGACTCTATTGCTTAACCTTTGGGGAAACTCAGTTTTCATTTATTGTAGGTATGTAGTTCAGTGAATTCTGACCAATGTGGAGTTTTGTAACCCCGCTTCACTGAAGATACAGAAAAGTTTCATCACCCAATTATAGTCTTTCAGTGCGCTGGCATTGCAGATAACCTTTCCCCACGCCCTGGCTTCTGGCAGTCAGTGAGCTTTATTCCATTCTTGTAGTTTTGCCTTTCTCAGAATGTTGTATAAATGGACTCAAAGCCTTTTTTGTCTAGTTTTTCACTTAATTAGCATTTGGTAATCATTCACATTGTTCTGTCAGTAATTCATTCCTTTTCAGAGGTTTGGGGTATTCCATTATATGGGTGTACCATATTTTATCTATTTACCAGTTGAAGATAATTGCGCTCTTTCCCCTTTTTGGCCATTATGGATAAAGATGCTATAAACCTTTGTGCTTAAGCATTTGGCTGAGTATAAATTTTCATTTCTCTTGGGAAGTGTGTATAAGCGGGATTGCTAGGTCATACATACAGATTTATGCTTAACTGTGTAAGAACTGCCAAACTGTTTTCCCAAGTGGCTGTACCATTTGGTACTGTGCCAACAGCGAAGTGTGAGATTTCCAGTTATTCCTCATCCTTGGCACTTGGTATTGTCATTTTGTAGGCCTAATAGGTGTAGGGATAGTTCACTGTTGTTTTAGTTTACACTCCTTATTGACAAATGATGCTTAGCGTCTTTTCATGTTTTTTCTGTCATCTGCACATCTGTTTTGGTGAGGTGGCATTTTTTCAGATCTTTTGCTCATTTTGAAAAAAGGTAGTCTTACTATTGAGTTTTGAGGGTTCTTTATATAATCTAAATACAAGTCCTTTAATCAGATACAAGATTTTGCAGGTATTTTCTCCATTCTATTTTTTCATAACAGTATCTTCCATAGAGTAGAAAATTTTAATTTTGAGATATCCAGTTAATCAATTTTTTTCTTCTTTTAAAGAGCATGCTTTTAATATCACATCTAAGAACTCTTGGCTTAGTCCACAGTCGCATCGATTTCTTTCTATAGATTTTTCAGAAAGTTTTAGTATTTAAAATTTTGCAGTATGTCTATGGTATGTTTTGAATTTTTGTTTAAGGGGTAAGGTATATGACAAAGAGATTCATTGTTTTGCATATGGTTTTTTAATTATTTCGGCACCATTTGTTGAAAAGTATATTGTTTATTCATTTAATTGCCTTTACATCTTTGTGAAAAGTAAACTCACTAGGTTTTTATGGCTCTGTTTCTGAATTTTCTAGTCTGTTTCATTGATGTGTCTGTCAGTCCTTTTGTTGACGTCACAGTGACTTGGGGTTCATGTATTTTAAGGTTTGGATGTTTCTTCTATGTTCCCTTCCTTTTGTTTATTCAAAGTCAGAAACGTCACTTTCCCTATCATTAAAAACAAATCTATAATATTCTTTTATGTAGGAACAATATATAGCAATATCCCAAATTCATGAGTCATTTCTTCCTTTCTGTCTGGATTTGTGAGCCACAGTTTGACCCACAGAGATAGAAGATTTATCATGTGGGGAGAATGTGGGAGATTGTGTACATTCTTTCCTAGGAATACAGACTGAAAATGATTGCATTGCGTACAGGTGTACACGATCACCATTGTCTGCATCATCCTAGTGTACTGCACCATGTCTATGAAGAGAAAGATTATTTCTTTGACCCCAGAAAGAAGGTAGAAAATCAGAAAGAGGTAGAATCATTGATAGAATCCCCATACATTTTGTACAGAATGGTAATGCCAGATCTTAAAGAATCAAGAAAATCTCCTTTAGTTCTTCGATAGTGGTGTTTTAATTTCTTATTTTTAAAATTTATTTTAAAAATTGTGTTAACATATATAACCTAACATTTACCATTTTAACCCTCTTAAATTTTTTTAAGTTTTTTTTTTTTTAGTAATCTGGACACCCAACATGGGGCTCAAGCTCTTGACCTCAAGACTAAGAGTCATATGTTCTACTGACGACCAGGCACCTCCCCGGCCCTATTTTAACCTTTTAAAATGTAGAGTAGTGTGACCTTAAGTATATTCATGTTGCTATGCACCCATAACCACTGTCCATCTCCAGGTCTTTTTCATCTTTCTTAACTTGTCATGGTTCTTTTTAAGCCTAAGTTCTACTACTGGAATATCAGAACATTGCAATTATGATCTCATCTTCATATTACATTTTAAAAATGGTCTACCAGTTCAGGTAAATGTCAAGTCCTTGAAAATTTTCCAAAGTTTAGAGTTTTATTAAAAACTTGAAGCCAGCAGTAGAATGTCCAGTGAAGATTGACTTTTGTCATATGTGAATGGCTAGCTCATTCAGTTCTTTTTTTGGAGGATAGCTTTTAAAATCTGTCAAATGTGTGTTCCATACTTGTTATTATCTGGATCCGTATCAAGAGAAATCTAGTATACCAGTATATTTTATTTGGTTATTATCTAAGGCTTTTTGAATGATTCAGATATAGGAAACAAATGGAATTGCTAATTGCACTTTATCCTTCTTAATGTTTCTTCGAGATGGGCATTTTTTTTTTTTTAAAGATTTTATTTATTTGACAGACAGAGATCACAAGTAGGCAGAGAGGCAGGCAGAGAGAGAGAGAAGGGGAAGCAGGCTCCCCACTGAGCAGAGAGCCCGATGCGGAGCTCGATCCCAGGACCCTGGGATCATGACCTGAGCCGAAGGCAGAGGCTTTAACCCACTGAGCCACCCAGGTGCCCCGAGATGGGCATTTTTTTTTTTTTAATTTTTTTTTTTTAAGATTTTTTATTTATTTGACAGAGATCACAAGTAGAGAGAGAGAGAGGAGGAAGCAGGCTCACTGCCTAGCAGAGAGCCCGATGTGGGACTCGATCCCAGGACCCTGAGATCATGACCTGAGCCGAAGGCAGAGGCTTAACCCACTGAGCCACCCAGGCAGCCCCGAGATGGGCATTTTTAATGGAAGAGGGGTACTTTGTTGCCTTCTGTTTTTGCTTTGCTACATGGATTGACGATGTTTTAATCTGAAGTGGGTGTTAGTATAACACTTAAGTATTTGTCTTAGAATTAAAAACTTGAGAACTAAAAGCTAGGTTTGGAATTTGTGAGTATATTTTTCTTTTTTTTCATCTGTCTATCACTTTATCTCATAGAAAGTTTATATTTTTGTCTTGAGTAGAAGTATTAACACCGTGGTAAGCAGCCATCTTTTCGGCAATGTTGTTTTTGTTTTTGTATTTTTTTAACCCATCTAAGCAGCGTATGTTTCTGGGTATACTTAAATGTTACTGTCAGGAAATCAATTTCTAAGTTAGTAGAAATCCAGAGTTCTGAGTTGGTAGAAAACCAGAGCCAGAACAGGGGCTTTTCTGGCTGAGCATGTTGAAACCAATGTTTCCAGATTTATAAAAAAACGCAGTATAATGGTTCCTAGTTAACATTTATGTGGTGATTTCTAGAGACTTTTAGAGCAAGGTTGGGAAGGAAGGTATAGGCTTTTTGTAGTTTTGTAGTTTCTAATCAAAAGGGTTCAGAAAACTCATTTTTTTTTCTGGTAAATTAGCAAAAACTCTGGACAGAAAGCCTGAAGTCTGAATACTTACATATTTTGCAGAAGAGATATTAATGTGTTTGATTAAGGGATGCTGCCGAAGACCCTGCTGGAGGTGTTACATGATATAACAACTGTGTTAGCCTTCTACCAGTGGAAAAAATCTGAATTCCAGTAAAGGATTTTGGACCTAACTTAACAGTCCAACATTAAATCGAATTGAGATAAAGAATAAAATTGGCTAGTTTTATTTCTCTTGCAGTTTTATTGGGAAAAGATACAGAACAATGAAGAAAGTTTTGGTTTTCTTAGAACAATGGTATCTTTTTTAAAAAAATATATTTTCTTATAGACTCCAGAGTTAAAGCAGGAATAGTTATGTCCTAGTGTTTAGGTTTGGGAATGCAGTTTCTGTTTTGCCTTTGTCTACTCAGAGTTACTAACGTTGTGACCCATGAGATTTCTATAGTTGCTGGATAGGATCATTCAGGATGTTGTACTTTGTGGGACATTTTACATACTTGATCTATACTTGACAACTTCAAATTAATTCATTCCTGTCTATTTCATCCTTCATAATGACATGCATTAATCTTTTCATTCTTATTTTTAAATTTTTTAAATTTTTTATTTTTTAAAAAAGATTTTATTTATTTGTCAGAGGGAGAGAGATAGAGTGAGCATAAGTAGGGGCAGCAGCAGGCAAAGGGGGAAGCAGGCTTCCTGCTGAGCAAGGACCCTGATGTGGAACTTGATCCCAGGACCCTGGGATCATGACCGGAGCCAAAGACATGTAGACGCTTAACGACTGAGCCACCCAGGCACCCCCATGTATGATATCTTTGTGAAGCAGTACATAGTGTAAAAATTCTGCCCTTATCCTTATATTTTATACAAGTTCTTTTTTTTTTTTTTTTTTAAGATTTATTTATTTATTTATTTGACAGACAGATATCACAAGTAGGCAGAGAGGCAGGCAGAGAGAGAGGAAGGGAAGCAGGCTCCCTGCTGAGCAGAGAGCCCGATGCGGGACTCGATCCCAGGACCCTGAGATCATGACCTGAGCCGAAGGCAGCGGCTTAACCCACTGAGCCACCCAGGCGCCCATATTTTATACAAGTTCTCTTCCTTTCTCATTATCATGCCTTTTTCGATTTCCTTTATTAAAAGAAGGAGAGGGACTCCTGGCTGGCTCAGTTGGCAGAACATGTTACTCTTGATTTTGGGGTTGTAGGTTCGAGCCCATGTTGGGTGTAGAGATTATTTAAAAAAGTAAAATCCAAAAAAAGAGAAGGTGTAAATTGACTCATTACCATATTGCCATAAGGCTTAAATAAGAAATGATGCAGAAAAAGATCTTTATCACTTGATTTCATCTCCTGAAATCAGTTGCCTGTGTCTTCTCTATAGTCATTTGTGCAATGGGATTTGTACTGTTGCTTTCCTTTTCAGTGAGGCAATAATAACTTGAGGCTGTCACTTTAAGAATATTACTTACGCTCAGCATTGATCCAGGATAGTAGCTTTTCTTACAGTGGACCAGGCAAACTTTAGGAACATTTCAGCCCGGAGCTGTAAATGGAACATTAGTGTTTCAGCATACTGGTGGAAGATTTCTGTTGACTTTGATTACTTGTTTTCTAATTTCTCAAAATCTGCCTTTTGAGGAAATACTGATTATAGGTCAAACTCAGGGTCAGATATGATTGCCATTGATCAAGAAGCTTCATCCTAATGAGAGGTCATCATTCATGAAATTTTAGTACACATGTGTGCTTAAAAAGTTATTGGTTCCTTCTTTTTTTCCTGACATCAGTAGGAGACATGCAGGTCATTATGTAATCTCATAGGTCTTTGAACTTTGATGAAATTTGGTCTTTGAAAATTTTTTATCTGCTTAATTGACATTTAAGGTGGATAGTATGTAGTAAGTACTTTAATAATCAATTTAGAGTCTGTTGTGCTTTAATACTCTCTAATCTTCTAATTTTATTCATTTCTGAAATCTTAATTTTTTATAGAAAATGAAAGTGGGGAATTAAAAATATTTTGCATTTGTATTTCTACTTAGAATCTTAAATTCACTTATTACGTACTATCTGGCTAGTTTTTAAAATGATTTTGCTTATATTTCCTAATGATATAATTTATAGCAATTTGAACCACAGAGGTGTCAAGAGTGTATACATCCTGTATTTCAGTTATGAGATTTAAAAAATAACAACATGCTCTAGAGCATTGCACATGAATATTACACTGCTCATTGATTGAATTAGAATTTTAAGTGGTACTATGAGAAGCCATTTGCTTGCCACCTTCAGCCCAAACATAAAAAAGTGAACATCCAGTGATTTATGCTGAGGATACAGAGGTTGGTGAAAGCTGGCAATAAGCTTAATGCAGGCAGAATTAGGGGCGCCTGGGTGGCTCAGTTGGTTGAGCGACTGCCTTCAGCTCAGGTCATGATCTTGGAGTCCCGGGATCGAGCCCCACTTTGGGCTCCCTGCTCAGTAGCTCCTTCTGCCCGTCCACCTGCTCATGCACTCTCTCTCTCTCTCAAATAAATAAATCTTTAAAAAAAATGCAGGTGGAATTAAGTTGAGATATTTTATAGTGAAAGAGCTTTATATGCCTGTCATTTCTTTGAATTCACTTATTTATGGAGAAAATGCCTAGAAGTGCCTATTTCATACTAATTTGTAGAGGCTGTTTTTAGTGGAAATGGGACTAAACGACTTATTTGTAAATTACTAAAGTTGATTTTTTTATTGAGATATTATTCACATATCATAACATTCATATTTTGAAGTGTATAGTTCAGTGAGTTTAGCATATTTATGAAGATAGGATTTATGAAGATAGGCAGTCATGACCACTAAGAATTAAAGGAGAAAATTGCTTTGTAAAATAAGTTCACTTGGTCTGATGCATTACCTGCCCAGTCTGTAGTACTAGGTATTTGTTTGCTGTGGGCAGATGATTCAGTTTGAACCAAGAATTTGGAAGTTTCTGGAATTTTGGGGGTGAAACTTCATTGATGCTTCCATGAGATGAACTGCTCATTTAGTTCTGTCATGTGGATAGGGCAACCATATTTTGACCAGGTTGTGATACTGTTTTTTACTATGCAATGAAGTGTTCTGTCTGTGGACACACTGATATAATAGGAAGAGAGTGATCTCTATTTTATTAATTAATGAATTAAATTAATTAAACAAGAGTGTGATCTTTACAATTCAGGGAGACCTGTTCTGACCATTTAGCCTTGTTAACTTGGGCAAGTTACTTCTTGCTGAACCTTAGTTTACAGGAGATACTGTAAAATGGTTCAGTGAAGACAACCTAGTTGGTTAGGCTTGCAGGCTACTTTAGATTCAGATCTCTTGACCTCTGTTTTCACTTTTCTTTTTTACAGAACTGTGTTTTTGTTTTAAAATAAGTGATTTTTACTCAGAACTGCTTTTTAAGAAACAGTTTATCAATCCACAGTGTTCTGTTTGTGGTTTGTGGTGGATAATAAAATAAAAACAAAATCCTCATTCTGTATTTGTGGCCCAGGAGAAAGAATGTTTGTTACTGGGACTATTGACCATAAAAATTATTACCTCTTTACAAATCTTGTAATTATATTTTAGCCAATAAAATAACTAATAGAAATCAGGAATCTTAGCCTTCCTTTGTAATCTTAAATGGTGTGGCTCAACCTTTGGGGCATAGTACTGAGAACTCTCATTTGAGAACTTATTCTTATAGTGTGAGAATTAGCCTTAGCTAGAAAAAGCAATAGCTGTTGGCTTTGCAGAAGAAAAAATAGTCTTATATTTTCCACCATTCATGTAACCACAATGCAGTACTGTAATTCAGAGAAAGTTTTATTTTAGCCAAGGGTAATCTTCATTTTGAGAGAATTGACAAACTCATAATGAGGAGCTTTTGTCCTGGAACTTGTTAGCCTTATGTTTTCTACGTCGCAAACTTATATATAGTTTGAATGAAGTAGTTCCTTTATGAAATGCTTTAGCTTTGTTATTTTTTGAAGCATTTTATTATTTTTTTTAATTTTCCAAATAAACTGTTTACTGAAATTTTACAGCATTTTAAATCAGTTCTTTGTGTCTGGGCATTTATGACAACTTGAACTGTCGTCTCAGGTTGCTAGTTTTAAGAATTGTCTAGAGACTCTTAGAGTGTTACTAATTTTTTTTTTTTAAAGATTTTATTTATTTATTTGACAGACAGATCACAAGCAGGCAGAGAGGCAGGCAGAGAGAGAGGAGGAAGCAGGCTCCCTGCTGAGCAGAGAGCCCGATTTGGGGCTCAATCCCGGGACCCTGGAATCATGACCTGAGCCGAAGGAAGAGGCTTTAACCCACTGAGCCACCCAGGCGCCCCAGCTCTGAGGGTTTTTGCTTTATTTTCCCTCTCCCACCTCAGTAAACTGTTGCTACTTACATACAAAGGATTTATCTTCTAAGGATTCAGATTTCATCAATTTGTGGTGATTCATATAGAGTTATTATTTGCAGCTGTCATTTTGTCTTCCACAGTGTTTCATTGCATTAGAAAGAATTATGATACAACAAATATGAAGTATTTGTTAGGTTTAAGGAAGCATTCTGTTTCATTTTGGGTTTATTATATTCATAGTCATTTTAAAAAATATGCTTGAATTATTGTAGAAACATACAATACAGTTATGTAATCCTACTGTCTGGAGAGAATTGCTATTAATCTTTTGGTTGTCTGTGTGTGTTTTTTTTTTTTCCTGGTTGTCATTCTTAAAGAGGTAAAATATCACTTTACCAGGTAGATGGAGCTCACATCATTTGGTTTTGAAGCTTAATAAAATGATAGTCTTTTGTCTTTTAACGGAATATCCTGGCAACATGACGAAATATTTTAAATATTATGCTGGAGAGCTTTTCTTTTTTTTTTTTTTCTTCTTAATGGGGATATGGGGAAAGTAGCAGCTAAGTAGAAAAACAAGGAGACAATTATATTCGCCATTTCTATGTAGTTAGCAAAACAGACTGTGTCTTTGTCAGTAATTTCCACGTATCTTCCTGAATATCCTGCTTATACTTTAAGTCTTTTTCTCTAGAAAGTAAAGGTGGTACAGTCTCATCCTGGACCTAAAGTGTGGAGGCTTGTGCAATTTTATTTGTTTTGAGTTGCCATGGAATGTTTATCATGGGAATCACTTTTGGAGAGATTGATCTGATTACATTAAGAAATTTGAAATATTTGTTTTCCAGTTTTGTAGTGAAGTAAATGAGTAACCTTACTAATTGAGTGACGAAAGTTGGGTCATTGACAGAACCTTGTGACGGTAATTTTCTGTTAATGCTAAAGCAAGGCATTTTTGAGTTCTCTTATCCTTAACTCGCTCTTCTAGAATCCCTAGAGGACCTGTGCAACAGCCCCTCGAGGACCGAATCTTCACTCCTGCTGTCTCGGCGGTGTACAGCACGGTGAGTACCTGAGGTCTCTGTTGCGGCGCCTAACTTCTGCCACATGAGCCTTTGATATCACAGCAATGTTTGTTTGATTGACATGGGAAAGGTTTTTGACAAAGGTTCATTAAAATCAGAAATTGAATTAGGTGTATTTAATATAAGAAGGGTGAATAGGCTTTTTTCCCCTTCATCATAATTTGATAGTGAAACAAACATTGTCTTAAGATACATTGGCTAGTATACTTGTTGTCTTTTTCTTCCTTTTTCATCTTTCTGTAAATCAACTTCTGGCCTTGTCTTGTGACTCTTGAAGGCATTGAGTTTTAATTTTCTTTTTTGATACTAAAATTTAAAAAAAAAATTTTAATATTTAAAGGTTTTTCATTTTTTCCCCTTCTCTGATTACAAAAAAATGCAAAAGAAGTTTGGAAATGAGAACATTGGTTTTAATCTGGGAAATTTAATTTTTTATGTTAAATGATTAATTCAAATTCATAAATGAAGGGAAATTTAAAAGGTAGAGGATGAAGGTCATAAAATTAAAAGCAGATTTCAGGTGTTTCACAGTGAGCCTAAGGAAATTTAAGGAGAATGGAAGAGTAAGACATCTTTTTATTGTTTCAGTTTATCATACCAGTAATTCTTCATCTTCCAAATAGGGTGCTTCAAAGAAACTCAGAATGGTGAGAAAGATGAGTAAATAAGTCATTGTAATCTAACATGGTAGGATAAAACAATGATTCTTATCCTTTTGGGTTACGAATTACCTTTAGAATCTGAACGTAGCCACAATGCTTTATTCTCAAAAGAGACCATATACCCAGTGTTTACATATAATTTCAGAATTTTGCAAATATTCGTTAGACCATTAATCAGCCTAAGGTTAAGAACCTTTAGTTAGAGATGCAAAGGAGTTAGTTAAGAACTTCTAGTTAGAGATGGGAAAGGAAGAGGCCACTTCATTGAGGAAGTGGCACTAAGCTGGAAGGCATAGAACTTCTCTAGGCAGAGTAGGGAACACAAGGCCTTCTAGGAAGTTAAAATTTAGACACATGCTTAATGGAGTGGTCAGTAGTCAGCTTTGTGTGGCAGTGTTCTGTAGCAGAAGTAGAGATGAGATAGTAGATGGGTTTTGGAGGTTTTAAGATTGTTGTGAAGACTTAGAACCTTATTGTGTAGGAATGAGTAGTAGGATGTTTTCCCTGAAAAAAGTCTCAGTTTACACCTGTTATAGTTCAGTTAACACTTGTAAATTATTTGAACCCCCAACTCTTCAGATGGACTCCATTTAGGTGACAAATTGCCTGATCATCCTAGTAATTGAGAACCTTCAATTTACATTGAAAAACAGTTTTTAGTTTTTTTCTGGCATAAACTTTCTGTAGGCCAAAGGGTTTTGTTTTGTTGTATTGTGTTTTGTTAGTACTGACCTTAAGGGCACTTAAATTTGTCTGGTATAACTCTTTTTTTTTTTTTTTTAAGATTTTATTTATTTATTTGACAGAGATCACAGGTAGGCAGAGAGGCAGGCAGAGAGAGAGGAAGGGAAGCAGGCTCCCTGCTGAGCAGAGAGCCCGAAGCGGGGCTCGATCCCAGGACCCTGGGATCATGACCTGAGCCGAAGGCAGAGGCTTTAACCCACTGAGCCACCCAGTCGCCCTCAGTCCGACATAACTCATAAAATACATTTTTTTCTAATTAGAAGTGCACTCTTTGTCATTCAGTTTCTGTTTTCAAGATTAAGATAAGTAAAAGAAGAAAATGAAAATTTCTAGTAATCTTGAGTGATTTCTAGAAGCAACTACTATAACCATTTTTTGGTATAGTTTCCTTTGTCTTTTTTTCTGTGTTGTAGGCGCTATATAAGATATTTTATTCTATTTGGTCAGTTCATGTTATAATGTTAGCTTTTCCTATGCTATTTGAAGCATGTCGTAAATAATGGTTATCTATTTTGTCATAAGAATTTAATATTCACTGGACATTTGACAGATATTTCTTGAGCTTTTAATGTGTGTCAGGCACTGTTTGGCATTGTGGATGTGAGCAAACCAAACCTACTGTACTCATGGAGTTTATACTGTTCTGTGGGAGAGAAGGAAAGTAACATATATGTGCAATATAGTGATGGGTAGGAATAAGTGTCTTGATCAAAATGGAGTAGTATAAAGGGATGGAGAATGACTGGACAATCCTGGACATTCTGTCTAAAGGCATTTAAGTAGAAAGCTAAGAAGTGAGGGAGTGGCCTTGCAGATTTGTAGGAAAAACGTATTTCTGGTAAAAGAAATAGTAGTGCAAAGGCTTAGGGATAGCAATGTGCTTAATGTGGTCTTAGAACTGCAAGGAAACTAGTGTGGTTGGAGTGGAGAGAGGGTAGGGATAGAATTCAGAGAAGTATCTGGAGCATCAGATTATGTAGGGCATTATTTACTATGGTAAGAATTTGGATTTTAATCTAAATGTGATGGAAAGCCTTTAGAAACTTAAAAGCAGTAGGTCTGAATTTCTGTTTAAAGGACACTGTAGCTATTCTACAGAGAGTAGACTGATAAGGGCAGGTGCTGGGGTGGTGAAGTGGAAGCAAGATGAGTTAAGAGGTTGTTAGAGTCAGAATGCAAGCTGGTGCAGCCACTCTGGAAAACAGCCTGGAGGTTCCTCAAAAAGTTGAAAATAGAACTACCCTACGACCTAGCAATCGCACTACTGGGTTTTTACCCCAAAGATACAAATGTAGTGATCCGAAGGGGCACCTGTACCCCAGTGTTTATAGCAACAATGTCCACAATAGCCAAACTGTGGAAAGAGCCTAGATGTCCATCAACAGATGAATGGTTGAAGATGTGGTATGTATATACAATGGTCTATTATGCAGCCATCAGAAAAAACCCTGAAATCTTGCCATTTGCAACGACTTGGATGGAACTTGGATGGGTATTATGCTAAGCGAAATAAGTCAATCAGAGAAAGACATTTATCATATGATCTCACTGATATGAGGAATTCGAGAAATAAGACCGAGGTTCATAAGGAAATGGAGGGAAAAGTGAAACAAGACAAAACCAGAGAGGGAGACAAAACATAAAAGAACTCTTAATCTCAGGAAACAAACTGAAGGTTGCTGGAGTGGTGCCAGGTGGGAGGGATGGGGATGCTGGGTGATGGACATTGGGGAGAGTATGTGCTATAGTGAGTGCTGTGAATTGTGTGAGACTGCTGAATCACAGACCAGTACCCCTGAAACAAGTAATATTAAGGTTATATGTTAATTTATAAAAATCTAAAGGTGCCTGGGTGGCCTCTGCCTTTGGCTCAGGTCATGATCTCAGGGTCCTGGAATCAAGCCCCGCATCAGGCTCTCTGCTCTGCCAGGAGCCTGCTTCTCCCTCTCTGTCTGCCTGCCTCTCTGCCTACTTGTTCTCTCTCTCTCTCTCTCTCTGTCAAATAAATAAATAAATAAATAAAATCTTTAAGAAAATCTAAAAAAAAAAAGGTGATTGTAGTAAAATAGGCAGAAGATGATGATGTACTTCCTCTAAGGCAGTACAGAAAAAGATGAGTAGTGCAATTTGGTATGTATTTTGAAAGTAGACTGAAAAGGATATCACGGTAGCTTGGATGTGAGATATGAAAGAAGAGTAAATGGTGTTGCTAGGGATTTAGCTTGAGTAACTGGATGAACATGGTACTTTTCATGCAGATGAACACTGGGTGAGGACCAGGGTTTTTGTTGAGAAAAATCAGTAGATGTAAACATTATTTAGGGGAGAAGTTAAACATTAAGTTGTTTCTAATATTACCTATTAGAAATAACTTACTTAACTTTAAAGCCTTTTCTGAATTGTGGATTATTTTTATGGAATAACTTCCTAGAAAATGAAACTACTGAGTTAAAAATGTAGACATGTTTTTGAAATTCCTCATAGATGAAGACATGTGACTTTGTAAACTTAGTGATTTGGAGAGGAGGTTATCCAAATCATGTGAATGATAGTACAATGCCTGCTACAGAGTTTACATGTCATGTTTTGAAACAAAGGTTTTGAATTTATTATTGAGTTAGATCAAATTTGACATTTACTATTTGAAGCCGCTGCCATATTAATCATCCTTTAGTCAATGAAAAAAGTGGGTGCACCAAGTATATGTGATGCCTATTCTGGAGGGACAAGAGATTTTATTTTAGGCAATAAAAACTTATCTTAAAATATGGCAGTCTTTACTTTCTTGATCACTTGTTTCCATTCTTAGCAATTTAAGTCTCTGCCTCACTTTTACAGTCTTGTGCACTTTAACTGAATGAGTAAGAGAGTTTGTGACCAGGTGCTTTGACATTTTTAATCCCCCTTCTTCTCAGCCCCAAGATACGTTACTTGCTACTATTTTTCTAGTGTCTAGGTCCATTAGCATGATTTCTGTCATAAAATATAGGCTAACCCTCAGTTCACCTCCTCCTGTCTTACCATATGGTGCCCATATGTTCCTTTAATTGAGTTGGTTGAATTCCTTGAAAGGCAAAAATGAATCCTGGCCAGTCTTAAAAAATTATACAATCAAAGGTTTTATTTCTTTTGTCTATTATATAGGCTTTATGCCCTCATGTCAGCATTTTAGATAGGTTTTCTGCTGATAATCAAAGAAGCATCAAAAGGAAGACTTTTTTTTTTTTAAAGATTTATTTATTTTGGAGAGAGAGGTGGGTGAGGGGGGGTGGGAGAGGGAGAGAGAATCCATGCTGAGTGTGGAGCCTGACGTGGGGCTCAATCCCAGGACCCTGAGATCATGAACTGAGCCAAAACCAGGAGTTGGATGCTTAATCAGCTACATAATCCAGGTGACCCAAGACTCAGTTTTTATAATGCTGTCAAGTTAATGTTTTAGGCTGATTGTCATTTATTTATTTATTTTAGCCTGATTTCTAGAAGTTTCTCTTTAGAACATTTTTCAGGAATGGGAGAGATACTTTTGTCATATTCCTTATTCAGGGATGGGAGAGTTACTTTTGTCATTATTCCTTATTAGCCATAATTATATGAGAGTGATTGATTATATGAACAAAAAATGAATGAAGCTAGTAGTTTTTAAGTTTTAGTAAGAGAAATATATATTATATGGTAGAGAGGAAATGGCAAAGCTGAAGAGGAATGAGCTGATTTGAAGTATATTTATTAATAACTCTCCAAATTGGCATGCTTCTTAAGAACAAACTATGAGATTTTACCATGTTGTATATTTTTGGCTTAATATTTTATTTAGAGAAATTGGATTTTTTGACTGTTAAGCCAGTATTTATTTTTATAAGTGGGCTCCATGCCAGCATAGATTCCAGCATGGGGCTTGAACTCACCACCCCAGGTCAAGACCTGAGCTGAGATCAAGAGTTGGTTGCTTAACTTACTGAGCCATCTAGGTGTCCCTAAGCCAGTATTTTTAATAAAATTGCAGAAATAAACTTAATACAAAATTATCTGGAATAATGACTTTACTATAAGAAGCAGCAATCACACATATTCTGGTGTATTGGGAGAGTTGGGTTATTAACAGTTTCTGCAAAATTCCTGTAAATAAGTTAATCTGAGTAAATTACTCCTTAGTGCTGTAACATTTATCCTTTTTAGCCAGGTTATACTTTTAAAGTCTTGATTCTGTCATACTGTAGTTCTGTGATATCTAATTAGAAAATAATGCTTTTATGTTTTTTTTGTAGTCACTGATAAATACTGAGTAGGCCAACATATCAGTGGAGATATCTGCACAGGGACAAAATTTAGCATGGGTGGATCAGTACTCCTTAGACAGCTGTATCTAGCAAGATGTAAATCCACTTAATTGCCCTATAATGCAGTCCAGAATGACAATCCGTTTTTTCCCCCAGTGGTAAATATGCCAGTTGAACTGATGATTTGTTTTTGTAGACTTTATTTTTAAAAACAGCTTTATTGGGGTATATTTGACAGACAGTATATATAGTGCCAGTGATTTAAATATATCTAAAGTGTACTATTTAAAGTGTATAATTTGGGAAGTTTTAACATACACATATATACCCATGAAAATCTTTGCCACAATCAAAATTAACATGCATCATTCTTTTTTTTTTTAAAGATTTTATTTATTTATTTGATAGAGATCACAAGTAGGCAGAGAAGCAGGCAGAGAGAGAGGAGGAAGCAGGCTCCCTGCTGAGTTGAGATCATGACCTGAGCTGAAGGCAGAGGCTTTAACCAACTGAGCCACCCAGGCGCCCCAACATGCATCATTCTTAAGTTCTTCATTTGTATTTCTAATCTTTCCTTTCCACCTTCCCCCACCATTGGTCTGCTTTTTGTTATTATGGATTCATTTTCTAGATATTTTTTAAAAGCTATAATAGGAAAAGGAATAATACAGTAGGTGCTGGTTGTTTTTTGACTTTAGTCAGCCAGGTTAATTATTTTGAGATATTTCCATATTGTGTTTATCGGTAGCTTCTTCCTGGGAGAAAAAGTAAACTTTATTATTATTATTATTACTATTATTATAATATCTTTAGAAAAGATAAACTTTAGGTTCAAAATATAGGGCTGACACAATTACATGTTCTATATATTCTTTTCCCCTCTAAGGATAGAGTTTGGTTTTCATTAAACATAATAAAATCATGTGATTATACAATTTGGTTGCTTTTTTATTTTTATTTATTTGTTTCTAAAAGGTTTTATTTATTTATTTGACAGAGATCACAAGTTGGCAGAGAGGCAGGCAGAGAGAGAGACAGGGAAGCAGGCTCCCTGCTGAGCAGAGAGCCCGATGCGGGGCTCGATCCCAGCACCCTGAGATCATGACCTGAGCTGAAGGCAGAGGCTTAACCCACTGAGCCACCCAGGCACCCCTGCTTTCTTTTTTAATACAACATTGTATTGTAAATAATTTCCTATGTTATTACATGACACTTACAAACATTGTAAGCACAAACATAAGTTTAAGTATCGTGTCAATGAGGTGAGCCATAATTTCCACAGTGAGTAAATTTAAGAACTAGTGTTTGTCTTGAAGATTCCCTTTATTTTCTGTTTCAGATAATTTTATGATATGTACATATGCATAAATAAAATACATACACATACATGTGCATATTTTCATCTGTTTAAATAGGATTTTTACCTTAGGCTAAGATTCTCAAAAGTAGCCCTAGTATGTTAAAATAACACACATAATAGATACTTATGTGTATCTTTAAAGATGCTTAATATTTTTGATATTATACAGTTATGGTAGGTTATGTTGCCACACAGTATAGGAGTGTATCCATTTCATTGTGTCTGGACTTTCAGGGGTTCACATTTAAAAAATATATGTATTTTATTTATTTAGAGCATGAGTAGGGGGACGGGCAGGGGTAGAAGGAGAAAGAATCTCAAGCAGATTCTACATTGAGCACGGACCCATTGTGGGCCTCAATCTCACGATCCTGAGGTCATGACCTGAGCTGAAATCAAGTCTGTCACCTAAACTACTGAGCCACCCAGACACCCCGAGCTGTTCCCATTTCAATTGTGTTTGCTAACTTGATTGGTTAAAAATGCTATTTCACAGTTCACGAAGGAGAAAATTAGCAGGTTTTAAGTGGCTGTGGAAGAATGTTTAACATTGGTAAAATGATATCATATTTTGTCTGTAAAATTAGCAAAGGTTTAATTATTACCCATTTCTCAGTTGTAGAAATGTAATAATTAGGAATGTTTTGGGACTTTTTAAAAGCCTTTTAATGCTTTTTCCCATTCAGTATTTTTACATTATGGAATATACAAAAGAAATGAAATTTTCCTGTCTGTTGTGACAAAAAGGATTTTGTTGTAAGAAGATTTTAGTTTTACAATTATTATTGTTGTCACTTTTCTCCAATAGCATTGCTGATACGTGAACATATTTAGAAATCTAGGTTTTTGTGTTTGAAATTAAAATAAAAGATGAAAATCACATTTAGATATTTCTTCTTTTTTATTTTTATTTATTTTTTTAAAATAAAAGCTATGTGATTTTTTTTCTTTAAAGATTTTATTTGTTGGGGCACCTGGGTGGCTCAGTGGGTTAAAGCCTCTGCCTTCGGCTCAGGTCATGATCTCAGGGTCCTGGGATCGAGCCCCACATCGGGCTCTCTGCTTGGTGGGGAGCCTGCTTCCCCCTCTCTCTCTGCCTGCCTCTCTGCCTACTTGTGATCTCTGTCTGTCAAATAAATAAATAAAATCTTTTTTTTTTTTTTAAAGATTTTATTTATTTATTTGTCAGAGAGAGAGAGGGAGAGAGAGCAAGCACAGGCAGACAGAATGGTAGGCAGAGGCAGAGGGAGAAGCAGGCTCTCTGATGAGCAAGGAGCCCGATGTGGGACTCGATCCCAGGACGCTGGGATCATGACCTGAGCCGAAGGCAGCTGCTTAACCAACTGAGCCACCCAGGCGTCCCTAAATAAATAAAATCTTAAAAAAAAAAAAGATTTTATTTGTTTATTTGACAGAGAGGGATCACAAGTAGGCAGAGGGAGAGAGAGAGATGGGGAAGCAGTCTCCCTGTGTGTAGAGAGCCCGATGCGGGGCTCGATCCCAGGACCCTGAGATCATGACCTGAGCCGAAGGCAGAGGCCTAACCCACTGAGCCACCCAGGCGCCCCTAGATACTTCCTCTTTTTAAAAAAAAATTGTGGTAAAATGGCTTAACATAAAATTTACCATCTTAATCATTTTATTTTTTAAAATTGTTTTTTAAAAACTTTATTTGTTTAATCTGTACACCCAATGTGGGGCTCAAACTCAAAACCCCAAGATCAAGAGCCATGTGCTCTTCTAACTGAGCTGGCTAGACATCCCCTGTCTTAATAATTTTCTTTTCTTTCTTTTTTTTTTTTTTTTTTTAGTTTATTTGACAGATATCACAAGTAGGCAAAGAGGCAGGCAGAGAGAGAAGGGGAAGCAGGCTCCCTGTTGAGCAGAGAGCCCTATGCGGGGCTTGATCCCAGGACTCTGGGATCATGACTTAAGCCAAAGGCAGAAGCTTTAACCTACTGAGCCACCCAGGTGCCCCTGTCTTAATCATTTTAAAGTTCTACTAATGAAGTCAAATTTTTGTGCAGCCCCATCACCATCCATTCCTAAAAGTCTTCATTTTAAAAACTGAAACTCTGCCTGTTAAAACAACTACAATTACTATATAACAATTCCTCATTTCTCTTCCCCTTAGTTTCTGGAAACCACCATTCTACTTTCTGTGTCTGTGATTTTGACTACTATAAGTACTTTTTGTAAGTCAAATTATACAGTATTTATCTTTTTGTGACTAGTTTATTTCACTTAGCATAATGTCCTCAGTGTTTATCCATATTGTGGCAGGTGACAGAATGTCTTTCCTTTTTGTCCTTCCTTTTTGAGTCATGTGGTTTTCCAGTTCTCCCAGCATCCTTTGTTCACAAGACTCTTTTTCCCATTAAATGGTCCTGGCGTCCTTTTTGAAAATCATGTGAGCATATGTGCGAGTATTTATTTTTGGTCCCTGTATTCTATTCTTTTGGTCTGTATGTCTGTGTTTATGCCAAAACCACACCGCTTTTTATTAATAAGCTTTGTAGTAAATTTTGAAATCAGGAAATGTGAGTCCTTCAGTCTTGTTCTTTTTCAAGATTGTTTTGTCTATTTATGCTTTCTTGAAATTCCACATAAATTTTAGGTTGGATTTTTCTGTTTCCGTAAAAAATATCATTGGGATTTTTGGTAGGGGTTGCATTAGATCTGTAGTTCACTTTCGGGAGTATTGACATCTTAACAATATTAAGTCTTTAAATCTATGAATATGTAATGTATTTTCATTCATTTTTTGTCTTCAATTTCTTTATTTTTTATTTATTTTATTTTTTTATTTTTTATTTATTTGACAGAGAGAGAGATCACAAGTAGGCAGAGAGGCAAGCAGAGAGAGAGAGGAGGAGGAGGCAGGCTCAGTGCTGAGCAGAGAGCCCGATGCGGGGCTCGATCCCAGGACCCTGAGATCATGACCTGAGCCGAAGGCAGAGGCTTAACCCACTGAGCCACCCAGGCGCTCCTGTCTTCAATTTCTTACAGTGGCATTTTATATTTTTCATTGTAGAATTCTTTCACGTTTTTTGTTAATTTCTAAGTATTCTTTCTAAGGCTATTGTAAATGGAATTGTTTTCCTCCTTTCCTTTTCAGATTATTTATTGCTCATGTTTAGAAATTCAACTGATTTTTATGCGTTGACGTCATATCTTGCTGCTTTCCTGAACTCATTTGTTATTCTGATGGTTTTCTTGTGGAAAGAGAATCTTTTCTACATAGAAGATCGTATCTCAAACAAGTAATTTTACTTATTTTTCAGTTCAGATGTCTTTTGTTTTTTATTCTTGCCTAATTGTTTGGTTAGGGTTTCCAATACTGTATTGAAAAGAAGTTGTGAAAGCACTGGCTTTGTTTTTGATTTTAGAGAGAAGCCTTAGTCTTTTGCCACTGAGTATGAAATTTGCTGTGGGTTTTTCATATATAGCTTTTATTATGTTGAGGCAGTTTCCTTCAATTTTTAGTTTGTTGAGTCTTTTTTATCACGAAAAGGTGGTGAAATTTTTTCTGGTCAAATGGGTTTTCTCCTTCATGTTGGTGTGGTGTATTACACTGATTGATTTTTATATATTGAACTGTCCTTGCATATCAGGAATAAATCTCACTTGGTCATGATATATCATCCTTCTAATATGCTATTGGATTCTGTTTGCTAGTGTTGTGTGTCTCTTGTTTTGTTTTTGGGTTTTTTTTTTTTTTTTTTTTTAGGATTTTTGCATTGTTACTGGTCTGTCATTTTCTTGTAGTGTCTTTTTTCCTTTTTTTTTTTTTTTTAAAGATTTTATTTATTTGACAGAGAGAAATCACAAGTAGGCAGAGAGGCAGGCAGAGAGAGAGGAGGAAGCAGGCTCCCCGCGGAGCAGAGAGCCCGATGCGGGGCTCGATCCCAGGACCCTGAGATCATGACCCGAGCCGAAGGCAGAGGCTTTAACCCACTGAGCCACCCAGGCGCCCCTCCTTTTTTTTTTTTTCTTTAAGATTTTATTTCTTTATTTGACAGAGAGAGAGATTACACGTAGACAGAGAGGCAGGCAGAGAGAGAGGGGGAAGCAGGCTCCCCGCTGAGCAGAGAGCCCCATGTGGGGCTTGATCCCAGCACCCTGAGATCATGACCTGAGCCGAAGGCAGAGGCTTAACCCACTGAGTCACCCAGGCGCCCCTTGTAGTGTCTTTATCTGGCTTTGATATCAGGATCACACTGGCCTCATAGAATGAGTTAGGAAGTTATTTGCTTCTCTTCAGGTTTTTGGAAAAGTTTGAGAAGAATTGGTGTTACTTCCTTTTTACGTGTTTGGTATCCTTTCCCAACGAAGCCATCAAATCCAGGGCTTTTCTACTTTTTGGAAGTTTTTTGAGTACTGATTCATTTTCCTTTCTAGTTACTTATCTATTCAGATTTTCTGTTTCTTTGTGATTTAGTCTTAGGAGATTTTTCATTTCTAGGAATTTGTCTGTTTCACCTAGGTTATCCAGTTTTTTGGTGTTTAGTTATTTTCTTAATATTCTCCATTGATTTAATGTTGAACTTAGAATTCTGTATAATCACTTGAAAAAATTTAGGTCAGTGGTTCTCAGCTAGAGATGCTTTTGCCCTCTAGGGCACATATGGCAATGCCTGGAGACATTTTTCATTGTCACAATTTGGTGCAGGAATGGGAAAGGAATTCCCATAGCATTTGAAGGCTATATAGACCTGGGATGCAATTGAACGTCCCAAAGTGCACAGGACAGCCTCGCAACAAAAATTATCCAACCCAAAATGTCAGTAATGCCATGGCTGAGCAAGCCTGATTTCTGTTTTACTTAGATGTTAGTAACACTATTAAGATGACTTAAAATTGTTAAGACTCAATCCAGCTAGTATTTGTTGAATATCCACTATGTACTATACTACTTTTGGGAGAAAAGCATTGGTATGAATGTAAAAACTAATGAAAATTGTAGTAAGTGCTATGAAGGAGATACACAGGATACAAAATTAATAACAGAGTAATTTTTTTTTCTTTTTAAAAGATTTTATTTGTTTGAGAGAGAGAGAGAGAGAAAGTATGAGCAGGGCAGAGGGAAAGGGACAAGCAGCCTCCCAGTGGAGCAGGAAGCCCGACGTGGGGCTCGATCTCAGGACCATGGGATCATGACCTGAGTTGAAGGCAGATGTTTAACCAACTGAGCTATGCAGGCACCCTGATAACAGAGTAATTCTTAATTAGGTATGAGTGGGAAGCTTGAGAAGGTGGCATTTTAGGATATCCGAACTATGAGGAGAATTCAGTCCTTCATGGATAGGGAGGAAATAAATGCGTGAATAGATTTTCAGAGGCTCCAAGGCATTCAGATGAGTAGAGCTCTCCTGGTGGTGGGGAGCTCAGTGCTCTGGAGACAGCACAAGGTGGGATGCTGGGATCTGGTGCTATCCATTAAAAGCCCGCCTGCTCAGCACTTGAGATGTGTCTCATGCGACCGAGGAGCTGAATTTTCAATTTTATTTAGTTTTTGTTCTTTCAAATGTAAATAGCTGCTTGTGGTGATCATATTGGAAACTGCAGCTCTAGAGAATGACAAAGTGTAGATCATGCTTATTTTGTAAGATCCCTAAAAGGCATTTGGATTTTATTTGACATGCAGGAGCCATTGAAGGATTTCAGGTATGGATATAACATGATATAGATTTAAATTATAAAAATACTTTGATATTTATGGTATTAGTGGATGGATTGGAATTTGCAGTTTACATGGGGAGCAGTGGTTATACGTGGCTAGCGGGCTCCGGAACCCTGCAGATTGAATTCAGATATGGGCGCTTTCACATAGCAGTTGTTTGTGTCCTTGAGCACATTGCTTAACTCGTTTGTACCTCAGTTTCCTTTCTCATTGATAAAATGGAGATAGTTATTATATTCATCTCCAAAGGTCATTATGAAGGTTAAATGAGACATTCATTTAAAGCTGATTAAACCTGATACGTCATCATCATTCAGGTATTTAGCTGCAGCTGTGTCCCCTGTTACCACGCTGGTTTTACCACGGTTATAACAAGGACCAGGGAGTACTGACTGCTCTTACCATCCCTTTGAAATGACATCTGAACAACCTTAATGTAGTGTTAGAGAAACTGCTTATGTATTCCATAAGCAGTTTATTATTATTATTATTAATTATTAATAATGTGGCTTTTAAAACTTCAGTATCACACAAGATAATCTTTGGAATGTCTAAATTTATTAAAATAGTAAAGTAAGCTCTTTAATAAACTAATGTACATTTTAGAAAACTAAGAAAATTAGGGGATAAAATACTTGTAGTCTCATTACATGTGTTAAATACTGTTAACTCTTTTTATTTCCTCCTTTTGATCAATAACTGCCATACTGTTGGACATACTGCTTTATTTTTAATAATTCAATACAAATTTTTTTGGCTGAGATAATCGAATTTCAAGTGTTGCTAAGAATTATTGTAATTATAGATTGTCACCTAATTTTTATAAATTGGTTTTTAAAAAAGTAACAAAAATTGGCACTGTAGAAATGTAGTCAGTTGAGCTAAAGCATGTATTACTTTTATTTCCATGTAGAAAGGTTTTTTTTTATTGAAATGTAATTGACATATAGCATTGTAAATTTAAGGCATATAGCCTGTTGATTTGATACACTTTTATACTGCAATATGATTATCAGCATTACCTTAGGTAACACCTCCATCATGTCACATAATTATCATTCTTTTCTGTGGTGAGAACATTTAAGGTCTGGTCTTTTAACAACTTGCAAGTATGTAATATTGTTAACTATTATCACCGTCCTCTACATTAGATCCCAGAATCTTTGTTCAGCATTTCCCCAGTTCTTCAACTCCAGCCCCTGGTAATCAACATTCTATTCTTTGTGTCTATGAGTTTGTTTTATATTCCATATAAAAGTATTGTCATAAAGTATTGGTCTGTCGGGACGCCTGGGTGACTCAGTTGGGTAAGCCGCTGCCTTCGGTTCAGGTCATGATCCCAGGGTCCTGGGATCGAGTCCTGCATCTGGCTCCTTGCTCAATTGGGACCCTGCTTCTCTCTCTGCCTCTGCCTGCTGCTCTGCCTGGTTGTGTTCTCCCTCTCTCTCTCTCTGACAAATAAATAAATAAATAAATAAAATCTTAAAAAAAAAAAAAAAAGTATTGGTCTTTCGTGTGACTTATCTCACTTAGCATGATGCCCTCAAGATCGATCCATGTTGTCTCAGATGGCAGATTTCCTCTTCTAATGGCTAAGTGAAAAATGAGAGTGTGTACGTACACCACATCTTTATCCATTCATCTGATGTTGAAGTCGTTTCCATATCTTGCCTGTTGTGAATAGTGCTGCAATAAACATGGAGTGCACTTAACTTTTTTTTTTTTTTTTCAAGAGAGGGAGGGAAGGGAAAGGGTACAGGGAGAGAAGAAAGAGACTCATGCAGGCTCCACACCCAGTGTGGAGCTCCATAAGGGGCTAATCTCACGACCCAAGATCATGACCTGAGCTGGAATCCAGAGTTGGATGTTTAACCGACTGAGTCACCAGGCACCCCAGAGCTCACGTAACCTTTTTGGTATCTTGTTTTCATTTCTTTTGGATATATACCCAGATGTGGCATTGCTGAGTCACAGAGTCCTGCTGAATGTAAGCCTTGTATTAATTTTTAAAAAATAATGTTTCAAAAAAAAAATAATGTTTCCATGCAGCATGTGGCTCAAACTCACAATCAAGAATCAGATGTTCTGGGGTTCCTGGGTGGTTCAGTTGTTAAGCATCTGCCTTCAGCTCAGGTCATGATCTCAGGGTCCTGGGATTAAGCCCCGAATCTGGCTCCCTGCTCAGCAGGAAGCATGCTTCTCCCTCTCCCACTCCCCCTGCTTGTGTTCCCTCTCTTGCTGTGTCTTCTATCAAATAAATAAAATCTTAAAAAAAAAAAAAAAAAATCAGATGTTCTACTAACTGAGCCAGCTAGGCACTCCAAGCTTTGTATTATTTTGAGAAATCACCTTGGATTGAATTTTACAAAAATTTATAAGATATTTAGGATTGAGTATATTTCATCATTTCCTTAATTCTTCCTGGACTAATATCTTTAGAATGTTTGAAAGCTCATTCTTAGGATTCCTGGGTGGCTTAGGTGGTTGGTCTGACTTCAGCTCAGGTCATGATCTTGGGGTCCTGGGATCCAGCCAGTGTTGAGCCCTGTGCTTAGCAGGGAGTCTGTTTGTCCCTCTCCCTCTACTCCTCCCCCTGCTTGTGCTCACTTTCATTTTTTCTCAAATAAATATAATCCTTTTTATTTTTTAAAGATTCTTTACTATCACCAATAACATCACTCTTTTTTAGATAAATCTCATAGTCAGCCTCATGAAATGCTGAAATACTGATGCTGCTGCTGCTGAATTTTGTTATTAAAAATATCCTTGTTAATTAGGTCCAGTCTTTTTTCTATATTGACTTTCTTTCTAAACATGGAGTAGTTTTATTTATCTGTTACAAAATTTAAAATATGCTTGAAGTTTCTTTTCTGTAGCATTATAAATACATCTGAAAAACTGGCCCGTTGGAGCTTGCTATCAAGGGTTAAATATTGAAAAAGTGGCAGAGTACAAAGAATAATTGAGGTAAACCTAGTTTAGTAAATGTTTGTTGAGTGATAACTGTTCAAGATTTTGCATCAGACAGTATGGGAAAATGATGGTGGATACTGTGATTCTTGTCTTAAAGAGTTCTGATTTTACCAGGCAAGATAGTAATACATTGTTTTAAGTACATATTAGAAAATGAGGGCACATTAATAACTATATAACTTAGGACAAGTGTATGTAATTAAATAGTAAGTAACTTTATTGGTAGAGTTATCATGGGTTCTCATTAGGCAGAAGTACTTGGAGAAGTGGAGCATATAACTATTCATGAGAGAAATAAGAGGGCTAGATGGATTTTCAGCCATCAAGTGCAGATGGGCAGGTTTGGACTCTATCTTAGTGTGAGTAGGGATAAGTGAACGTATTCCAGTGAAGTCCACTACAACACTCAACATTTTTAGGATCAGGACTCTTGATCATTTTGATGAAAGCTAAGGATCTACTTTGCAGAACAGTGAACATATAAACATACATATTTTTACTGCAGTTTAAAAAGAGAGTCCCAGGATCCTTTGAATGTAGCAAAAGGACCCTCACAAGATTCCTTGCTTTAGTCTAGATTATGTTTCCTTTGCAAGGATGCTCTGTTGAACTCTGGTGCTGATTCTTAGTATAGGGAAGTAGCCTAGTTGTTACTTTATACATTGTACGTTAAATGGACCTGCCTTATTAAGGTTTTACCTACCCTCCATCTTGAAGTACCTGTTTTTAGCTTTTATATATGTGGACCTTATTTATATCCTGGTTTTTAAAAATTCTAGGTCTATTTTTCTTCCTGTCTTGGTATCTGCTGAGTAATGACATTTATGAAAATTAGGATTTCTTATTAATATTTAATGTAGGGGGCACCTGGGTGGTTCAGTTGTTAAGCTTCTGCCTTCGGCTCGGGTCATGATCCCAGAGTCCTGGGTTTGAGCCCTGCATCAGGCTCCCAGCTCAGCAGGAAGCCTGCTTCTCCCTCTCCCACTCCCCCTGCTTGTGTTCCCTCTCTCGCTGTGTCTCTCTCTGCCAAATAAATAAAATCTTTAAAAAAAAACCAAATATATATAAAATGTAGATTTGCTCATTAAATGTTAAATCACATACCTAATGAAAATATTATTTAATATGTATTTACCTCATTTTCTCCTTCAAAAGAATGATTAACCTTAAAGATATAAAAGTTGTTCTGTTGTTAAATGTCAGTTATTGCTTTTGACTTTCTCAGATAAAAAAATCATAGAAACAATTCACAAGACCTTTAATGTCAAAGAACTTTGAAAATGTTTCATTAAACTCGGATATTCCCTTCAGGTTCATTTATAAAGTATTATATGTACCGTTGTTAAAAGCAAAACAACTGATAGGGTCCAATTTAAAATAAAATGAGTCCTAAGAAATTGGACTGTCATAAGTAATTGTATGGTAAATGGAGTTGTAATTATTTCAAGGGAAAGAAAAAGGAAAAAAACCCCATAGATTTATTATCACTGTGAAGTTGGTGGCATGAATAGCAAGGTCATTTTTTCTGCAAGCTTTGATAGACGTTTAACTTCCACCTCATGCAGTTTCCCTTTTTATCTTTTAAAAGCACATTCTGGCTGTCAGGAATCCTGTAGGCAAGAGATTTGTGAAGGATTAGCATCTTTGTTCATTGTGTCATTCTTTGCTTGTTTAATTGCCATATAGCATGCAGAGCGTTCAATAAAAGGGTGTTTAATTTCTTTAACTGTTACACATCCCAGAGAACCTTTGACTGTGTTAGGAATTTTAAGATTTGTAAAATCAGCAGTATATTTTTAGTCTTTATTTGTTCAATTAGCATTTGTTAGTAACTTTTCAGAAAATTCAGAAAAATTAGCAATGTGAAATATTTATTTCAAATCTTTTAAATGATGGATTTATTTGAGAGTGCGTGTACAAATGCGGGAAGGGGCAGAGGGGGAGCATCTCAAGCAGGCTTCCCACCCAGGGCAGAGCCTGAGGCAGGGCTGGATCCCACAACCCATGAGATCATGATCTGAGCCGAAACCAAGAGTGGGATGCTCAACCAACTGAGCCATCCAAGCGCCCTTTATTTCAGACTTTTAAAGGCCAATTCAGAGAGTTTTCTCTTGATGAAGACATTTATCGAAAAGAAAAGTAAAGAGGTGTAACAGTGAGATGTATGACTAAAAGATTAGGCTGATTGATAGTCAGCTGGGTTGACTGGGAAGCTTTCTGGAAGAGGTCTTGATGCCAGTCTTTCTGAATATTGGCCAAACATTTTATCATAAATACTAAGTATTCTCCAGAAGAAGATAATAAATGACATCACAGGAAAAGGGTTTGAGAGAAGCTGACATTCTTCATGCTTATGTTTTGGGCTAGGATCTGGGGGAGAACAAGTAATAAGAGAGAGGGTTCATTTATTTTATGTTCTGTGATGATCTTTAACTCATCTTTCTCTGTAGGATCATGTATCATATGTCACCCGTGCCTTAGGTCTGTTCCAGAGCAACTTAATACTGATTTTGATAATGTAATTGAATTTATGTTTATATATAATTGAATACCAAGTTCTAAGTGCTAATACCTTGGAATTAAAAACAAATTCACTTACTGTGATTAGTTATATAAATGGTTCATTAGCACCTGAAAGATCAGCAAAAAGAAAGCAAACCAGAATTTGAAAGAAATTAAGTTGTAAAATGAAAAATAACTAATACCACTGCAGTTGTTAAATCTATACAGTAATCTCCCAACTGACATGCAGACTTGTCCAGGGTGGAAAACTAAGAGTTACTGGTTTTTATGTGTGAAGTTCGTTTTACTAAATGGTTGGATTATCTATTCATAGAATAAATACTCCTTAACCATTCTCTGTAGTTTTTTCCCAAGACAGCTATTCCTAATTTGATTAAGGTTTTACTACTGACTTGGGAAAAGACCTTGGAATCTTTTTTTTTTTTTCCTTTTAATTCCACTGTAGTTAAGATACAGTGTTGTATTAGCTTCAGTTGTACAGTGCAGTGATTCAACAATTCCCTACTCTGCTGCCGTCTTCCCTCTCAAAAGCAGGACCTTGGAATCTTAAGACAGTTTTCGAGGCTACTGTTAGCAATGAAGGAAATAAAAAATCCATTTGCTATCCTAGCCTAGTCCCTTTGTGTATATTAAGGCAGCACTGGGCACCTGAGTTGTTTTTGGTATCTGTGAGTTGATACTCTAAATCAATTTTACTGTCAAAAGAGCCAAATTATAAATGCTAAGATTTGGTGGAATTAATAATACAGTATTTATACTTAATCATCTGAGTGGCCACTTGTCTGCAGGAATTGTCATAAGTGCTTGTTATATCCTGTCCCTTTCTATAAGTATTATAGGGAGGCAAACAGATGATGAGAATCACCGTGATGATTGATTCTGCTTTGAGTGCAACATGGCAGCGAGGATAACGTGAACCTTGTTTTCTTTGGCTACATTTATTGGCTTAAGAGGATATCATAGGTCAATCTGGAAACCTTAACAACCAACCAAGTTCCAAAGAGCAGATTTTTGTTCACTATGAAATTGTGTGCCTGCTTTAAAAAAAAAACAAAAACAAAAAACTCAGAGAAAAGTATAAGAGGGAAAAGAAATGACCTATGTTCTTGCCACAAAAAGGATCATGCCACTCTTATTGACATGTTTCTTATAGTTGTTTTATTGTACACTTAAAAAAAACCTTCTGAAATTAATGTACCCATAATTTCATATTCCTCTTTCTTGCCCTAAAATTATAGGCATCTTCTTGTTAAAAAAGTCTTTCCAAATGTATATTTGAAGGATGTAATATATTTTTTACTGCTATAAATATCATGTTTAAATAATATTTATTTATTTAAGATTTTATTTATTTATTTGACAGAGAGACAGCGGAGAGGGAACATAAGCAGGGGGAGTGTGAGAGGAAGAAGCAGGCTTCCCACTGAGCAGGGAGCCCTATGCGGGGCTGGATCCCAGGAGCTTGGGATCATGATTGAATGGAAGACAGATGCTAAACAATTGAGCCACTCAAGCGCCCCTAAATAATAATTAAACAGCTGACTCCTGCCTTAATTTTCTTCTGATGAAATGATGCCAGTTTAGGAAAAAAACAAAATGAAAGTGTGAAGTGAATAAAAGTCCACCATTATCTTATCTCCCAGAGAAATACCTATAGAGAGTGAGAATTTTTCTAGATGTTTTATGTTTTTATATGCATATAAAATAGACATAGAAAAATTTACGATGCAGATATAACTTTAAAAACCTTCTGTTTATACTTAATATGTATTGCTTGTAAATTACATTTTTTGTTTTAGCATATCATGCATATCTTATCATGTCATTATAGAATTATACACATAGGGGACGCTTGGGTGGCTCACTTGTTGAGCGTCTTTCGGTTCTGGTCATGATTCCAGGGTCTTGGGATTGAGCCCCGAATCAGGCTCCCGCTCGGCGGGAAGCCTGCTTCTCCCTCTCCCACTTACCTTCTTGTGTTCCCTCTCTCGCTGTGTCTCTGTAAAATAAATAAATAAAATCTTAAGAAAAAAAAAAGAATTATACACATGGAATTATATATCCTCACTCCTATGATATTTTTAGTACCTTAGCTTCTTAATGGCTTGTATCATTAAAAAGAAAACTATATCATGAGATTTTTGGTTGTATTGAGAAGAAAGCAGTTTTAGGGGTGAAGATGTTCATAAAAATATTCCTTTTGTACTTTGATTTATAAAACTAATCATCTGTTGATGGGCATTTGGTGATTTTTATTTTTTTTAAATAATACTGTGATGAACATTCTTATCCTTGTCTATGGATCTTTATTATCTTGGTGATTTCTGTATGATAATTCCTTTTTTTAAAGATTTTATTTATTTGAGAGCAAGAGAGCATGTGCAGGGGAACAGCAGAGGAAGAGGGGGAAAGCAGAGGCCCTGCTGAGCAGGGAGCCAGATGTGGGGCTCGGTCCCAGGATCCTGAGACATGACCTGGGCTGAAGGCAGATGCTTGACTGACTGACCAGGCATCCCTTTACGATAATTGTTAACAGCTGGTTAACACTTACCCATCTATTTCACGAAAACAGAGAATGCATATGATTTTAAAAAAGCAAATAGTAGGGGTGCCTGGCTGGCAGAGCGTGTAGCTCTTGATCTTGGGGGTTGTGAGTTCAAGCTCCACGTTGGGTGCAGAGATTATTTAAAAATAAAGTCTTTTAAAAAAATAAAAATGCAAATAATATGGGAGGGTTTATAGTGCAAAGAAATAGTCCCCTGCTTACTCTTCACTGTCCAGTCTTTCCCTGAAGGGGCAGTCCTGCTTTTAGCTATTTTCGCATTTAGTTTCTCTGGTATTACCTCTGTATCTCTAAATAAAACAATTTTCTATTAGTGTTTGGTTTGTCATTACCCACTGACTCTTTGCTTTGAGGACTGGTGTGTTTCAGTTCTCTTTTACTCCTCCCTTCTTTCCTCTGTTTACTCTCAATGTAGTTAGGTCACGGTTTTGGTCCCCTAACAGCTAAGGAGATTTTTAGAGCATACAGTTTGGACACTTGATAGAAATCATATTCTATTCTATTCTGTTCTATTTTATTTATTTGTTTGTTTATTTAGAGAGAAAGTGTGAGGGGGGAGGGGCAGAGGGAGAAGGAGAGCGTGGAGCCCAACACAGGGGTTGCTTTCATGACCCTGAGATCATGACCTGAACCAAAGTCAGATACTTAGACCTGACTGAGCCACCCAGGCAACAGTCCTGTTTGCTCATCTGTTGCTTTTTGAACTCTTACTCTTTTTTTGTTTGATTTTTTTTCTCGTTTCACCTTTAAGAGAATTTCTATTGTTAACTCCTGTATTGAGGTAGAATGATAATCTCTGTGCTATCTTTCCCTTGAGATTTGCAGGAGCTCCTAAGTGGCCTCTGAATAAAGTAGACTAAACTTAAGGGAAACCATCTCTGTTTCTAATCCAAATATAGTTTTAGGTATGTTGTCAATCTTTCCCCTTGGGATTTTCTCCTTTGTACTGTTTGAACCTGACTTATGTAAAAGTACTGAAAATCTGGTTCTCAAACATAGGGGTGTTCCTTTTGGAACCGATGATCATTTCCTTAAAGAATCTTCCAACAGAGCATATAGGAATTTATTTCATTATACAGTTAGTCAATTAGTCCCTTTTCCACTAATCAGTGATTCAGTGTTACATTTCCCTTTTATCTTTTTTGACAAGGATTTCATGATTTGCTCATTGTTATGCTGCACTTTTTGCTGATTTGTTTCTGTGACCATATCAGTGAAGAAGATATAGTGAGTTAAAAAGTTTGTTATGGGGCGCCTGGGTGGCTCAGTGGGTTAAAGCCTCTACCTTTCAACTTGGGTCATGATCCCAGGGTCCTGGGGTTGAGCCCCACATCGGGCTTTCTGCTCAGCGGGGTGCCTGTGTCCCCCTCTCTCTTTCTGCCTGCCTCTCTCTGCCTACTTATGATCTCTGTCAAATAAATAAATAAAATCTTAAAAAAAAAAAAAAAAGTTTTGTTACCCCTCTGGTTTATGCAATTTGCTATCCCTCTAGCGTATACAATTCCTTTGTATGCTAGCATTGCTAAGAGAAACTGATATAAACCTTGTTTAATTCCAATTGAATATTTTTATATTCTAAAAATAGTCATTGTGCACATGTGTATTACAAACTCATGTACTTCATGTTTACAGATGAACTATATAGCAGGTTAAATTGTGTATTTAAAATGAAATTTATGGGGCGCCTGGTTGGCTGTGTTGATTAAGAGTCCGAATCTTGGTCATGATCTCAGAGTCCGAGGATTGAGTCGGGCATCAGTCGGGCGCTGCATTCTGGGTGGAGTCTGCTTGAGGGTTCTCTCTCTCCCCTGCGTGCAGGGGCACACACTCTCTCTCAAAAATAAATAAATAAATAAATAAATAAATAAATAAATAAATAATTTGTATCTTACAAAGATTTTTATGAACCTAATATTTAATTTATGGGTAGAAGTAGAATTTGCTTCCAGTTTTTCTGTATTAAGCATTATATTAGGTACTCCTTAAAATTTATCTCTAATCTTCAATACATACCTCTTAAGATTTCCTTATTTTATATGGTGGGAAAGTGAAACTTCGAGTTATTTGCCCATGGTAATACACCTGTTAAATGATAGAGCTGAAATTACGTATGGTTATATTTTCTCCAATGATATTTTCGGTACCTCAGCTTTTAACATATGAAAGAAGAATGGAAAAAAAACAACATGAATAGTAGTAACTAAGATAGAGATATTGCTAAGTTTGCTGTTGTGTCAGTGAAGCCCATGATCTGAAGTTCAGATTAGGTGAGTAGGAGAAAGTACTTCAAAGTTGGCCACATCTTTTCCTGCAGTTAGATGTGGTTCTTCATAGTTTTCTTGTTGATGCCTTCAGTTACTGGGATGTATTGCAGGTAGAAAGTACAAGTCATCTCTGAAACTCTTGATTAAAGTTGTTATTTCTCAAATTGGTTTTTTTTTTTCCCCAAAGAAAAAGATTTTATTTTATTTATTTGTCAGAGAGAACACAAGCAGGGGGAGTGGTAGGCAGAGGGGAGTAGGAAAAGCAAGCTCCCTGGACTCCCCGCCGAACAGGGAGCCTGATGTGGGACTTGATCCTGGGATGACCCAGGCCGAAGGCAGATGCTTAACTGACTGAGCCACCCAGGCATCCCACAAATTTTTTTTTTAGTTGAATCCTGTGTGAAAATCATCTCCTTTCCCACTACCTAGTTTGTTTCCTCAGCTCCAGCTTCTGTCTCTTATCTCTCAACTTTATTGAGATAAAATTCAATATCCTGTAACTCACCCATCTAAAATCTGCAGTTCACTGGATTTCATCATGTTGAGAGTTGCACAGTCATAAATACAGTCAGTACTGGGACATTTTCATTACTCCAAAAAGAAATCCTGTTTCCCTTATTAGCCCATCATCCCCAGCCAGCCCTAGGTAGCCCCTAATCTACTTTCTATCTCTTACAGATTTGCCTGGACATTTCATATAAATGGAATCATATAGTATCTTGTCCTTTGTGATGACTTATGTCTCTTAGCATAATGTTTTTATCACTGAATAATATCTGTTGTATGGATCTACCATATTTGTTTTATCTATTGGTAAGTAACTCTAGATGGTTGATATTTGAGTTATTTCCACTTTTCAGCTGGTATGGATAATGCTGCTTTGAACATTTATGTACACTTTTTGTGTCAACATTTAGCTTCTCTCCTCATTACAAAATAGAAAAGAAGTGAGATTTTAAAATTTCAGCGGCTCCTCTTGGCTGAAAAGAAGAAATTAAAATATCTTAGTGAGGATTCTGTAGTTTTTCACAACTTGGCTATAAAATCAGGCTGTAATAATACCAGTCCCATTTCTCTCTGTTTAACTCTCTCTCTCTCCTCCGCAGACCCTTTTCAAAGAGAACCCTTTTCCAGTTTGCAGAACATGTTTTGCCTTCTTACCTCTGAAGCCATTAACTTTCTTTTTGATATCCTGTTTCTAATTCTTGGTCTGAACTGAAGCTTTTTACCTCTCAAGATACAATTCAGGTGTCACCAGACCTTGGCAAAGTTTCAGACCTGGTTACTTCTGGTTTTCAGCAGTACTTTTAATGTACATCAAATAGTAATTATCACAGGATTTGTTTCTTTATTTACCTGTGACTTCCTTTCTGTTGGAGCTCCTTTCAGACAAGAAGTATTTTATCTCTATAGCTTAATACAGACCTTGATGGAGCATTGAAGCTTACAGTTGACTTAAGAGAGAGGATGGGGTGCCTGGGTGGCTTAGTTGGTTAAGTGACTGCCTTCGGCTCAGGTCATGATCCTAGAGTCCCAGGATCGAGTTCTGTATCAGGCTCCATGCTCAGCAGGAAGTCTGCTTTTCCCTGTGACGTTCCCCCTCTTGTGCTCGCGCGCTCTCTCTCTCTCTCTCTCTCTCATTCTCTCCTTCTCAAATAAAGAAATAAAATCTTTAAAAAAAAAAGGATTTAAAATTAGGGATTGTATCAGATTGGTTTGTATTATGATCTCTGCGTGGTATTTTTTCTGTTTTTTATATTCTGTTTCAGTATCAGTAGACCCAATATTTTTTAAGAAATTGTTTTCTGTTATACCTCAATTACAAACAATACTGAAGCAACCTAAGGAAAAAAAAAATCTGTTGTTATGTCTTCTTTTTCCCTGTGGTCCTATGTCCTTATTGATCCTAGGACTGCTGAAATTGGCTTAGTCACCTCTGTAATTCTGAGATTCTGAACTTTTTTTTTTTTTAAGATTTTATTTATTTATTTGAGAGATAGAGATCTACAAGTAGGAGGAGAGGCAGGGAGAGAGAGAGAGGAGGAAGCAGGCTCCCCGCTGAGCAGAGAGCCCGATGCGGGGCTCCATCCCGGGACCCTGGGATCACGACCCAAGCCGAAGGCAGAGGCTTTAACCCACTGAGCCACCCAGGCGCCCCGAGATTCTGAACTTTTTAAAAAAAGATTTTATTTATTGATTTTGAGAGAAAGAGAGCAAGAAAGAACACGAGAAGGGGGAGGGTTCAAGGGGAGGGAGAAGCAGACTCCCTGCTGAGCAAGGAGCCCATCCCAGGCCCCTGTGATCTTGACTTGAGCTGAAGGCAGACACTTAACCTACTGACCCTCAGGCATCTCCTGAGACTCTGAATTTTTTAAAATTTTAGTTTAGGATATTACTGATTTACTCTATGATAATCTTGTCTTGCTTTATGACTGAGCCATCCAGGTGCCCCTCTCTTCTTTCTTCTTGGTTAGGTGGGCATTGGTAGTGATAATGTCAGAGAGAATGTGAAAAATGTCATGATATTAAGGAAAGTTTTTTAGTGTCCTGTATGATGCTCCTTTTTGGTTGAGTATGCCTGCTTTTATGTATTTCCTAGTCTCTCTAATAAATATCTGTAAATAGTGGGAAACAAATGGTCTGAAGGAAACACTAGTATGATATGAAAAACTAAGAGGGAAAACAATTTACCCATCCAGCTGCTAGCGGGTCATAGTATTGAAAGTAACCAAGTAAGGAAAGCTTTTGCAATCTTTCCAGTCTTCCCCAAATTGAACCTGGTTATTTCTATATGGGAGCTGAAGCTCTTGGAATGTTTTCAGATGACCTCACTTAATGAACTTTATCAAAGTTAAAAAAAAAAAGTAATGACTTTATGGTTTACCTTTATATTTTCAAAAGATCCTTTAATTTATATTGGTCAGCAATCACCAAATATTGATTTTTTTAGGAAATTTTTTTAAGGTAGAAGTCTTGAATGAAAATTAACTAGTGAGCTGAAGTTTTCACAGAGTCACAGTTTTAGAGGTTCCCTCTCTTGTGCCAAAATTTTTTTTATATATACTTTCTACTCTGTAACGACATATTATAACTTATATTAATGTGACTAATATTTTATTCCAGCTACTGGGTAGTTTGCTTGTTTTTGCCTTTAGTCCTTTTTAGGAAGTAGAAGGTATTAAAATGTGCATGCATAAAAGTGCAGAAAATTAAAAGACTTAAACAAATCATTTTAGGCAGAAATTGTGTATCACCTCCCAGGTACAAAAAATTAAATAGTGTATGGTCTTTTCTGTTAACAACTCCCTCTCTTCTCAAAGTAATGTATCGGCTTTTAAAAAAAATGTCCCTGCTTTTATTGACAGTTTGTCATCCATGTATTTCTAAACTAATTTAGTCAAATGCTTTCTTCTTTGGAACGTCTCGGGAATCATACTGTGTATATTCTTTATGGTTTATGAGAGTCATTCAGGTTGTAGTGTGTTGCTGTAGTTTTTCATTGAATTTCTGTACAGGAAGATCTTGCATTATTGCTCCATCCTCCTGTTAATGAACAGGTATATTACTTCTAGTTTTTGCTTTCTAAGAGCAATACAACTATGAACATTTTTGTACATGTGCCTTGTTGCACATTTTCCTGTTTCTCACAGATGTATAGCTAGGAATGGAGTAGCTAGATCATAGGGTATGCCTACTTTCATAGTTAGTAGCTAGTACCACATTCTTTCCCAAAATGGTTGTACAAATTTATATTCCCACCAGCAAATGAATGAGAATTCTAGAAGCTGCCTGTTGTTGCCAAGGCAAAAATATATCTTTCTTCTTCTTCTTCTTTTTTTGTTTTTTTAAAGATTTTGTTTATTTATTTGACAGAGAGAGACACATTGAGAGAGGGAACACAAGCAAGGGGGTAGAAGAGGGAGAAGCAGGCCTCCCGCTGAGCAGGGAGCCCAATGCGATATGGGGCTCGATCCTAGGATGCCGGGATCATAACCCGAGCCAAAGGCAGCTGCTTAACGACCGAGCCACCCAGGCACCCAAAAAATATAGTATCTTTAAAAAATGCAAAAGTTTATTGGGCATATTATCTTTTAAACTTTAATGCAATGCACCAGTGTACTTCATGAAATTGTTGATTAATTTTGCTTTGGATTAATATTACATGAAAGACAATAATCTTTTTTGCTTTGGAATTGGTTAAGCATTGTCATAATCAGCTATTTTATACCTCTTCCCTGCCTCCGTAATTGAGATGGTAGTAATATGTGTGAAATAATGTTTTTTTCCTTCTATGAAAACTTTTTTCCTCTACCTTTGAAGTACATGAATTTTAACAGTATGATCTGAGATGGAATAATTTAGCCAGGAGGAAGAAACTCCAGTCAGATATTAAAAGTTTTAATAATCATTTATTTAGGAATATTTTGAAAGAGGTATTCAAACTTGTGTGTAACTTTGATTTTTGTCCCCAACAACTTCATTAGTCCTGTGCCATTTTCTTGGGTTAGGCTTGTATTAACTACTTATATTTTTTTTTTTAAGATTTTATTTATTTATTTGACAGAGAGAGAGAGAGAGACCACAAGTAGGCAGAGAGGCAGGCAGAGAGAGAGTGGGGGAAGCAGGCTCCCTGCCGAGCAGAGAGCCGACGTGGGGCTCGATCCCAGGACTCCGAGATCATGACCTGAACTGAAGGCAGAGGCTTAACCCACTGAGCAGCCCAGGCGCCCCACTGCTTACATTTTGTATAATTTCTAATTGAAGGTGGTAAACCCTTTTTCCCTGGCAAAGATATTAAGCTCTATAATACACTAAAAGCAAACGTATAGTGTGTTGTGCAGTGTGACACTTGTAATAGGGGTCTTTTTGCATTAAGCAGAGCACAATTACAGGTCAAAGATTTATTGCATGGAGCAGCTTGTTTCTAGGGAAAAAATGTCTTTTAAAGACTTCTATTTGACAGTGAGAGAGAGAGAGAGAGAGAGAGCGAGAGCGAGCGTGCCCAAGCACCAGGAGCAGTTGGCAGAGGGAGAGGGAGAAGCAGGCCCTTGCTAAGCAGGGAGTCTGATGCAGAGCTCTATCCCAGAACCCCAGGATCATGACCTGAGCCGATGGCAGATAATTAACCGACTGAGCCACCGAGGTGCCCCTAGGAAAAATTTAGAATGATATGATTTTTGTGATTCTCCTACTTTTTTTTTTTTTTTGAAAGTTTCTCTCAGAAGCAAATCATTGAAGGGAGCAGCATTGGTTTCATCTTTTTTCTGATGGGGAGTGGGGTAATTTGCCATCTTCCAAAATTCAGTCACGTGTCCTTTTTATTACTTCCTTGTAGATAATGCCTACCTATGTGAACATTTTTATTTCCTTCAGAGGTTCCTCAGAGGGGGCGCTTCGGCAGGTCATGGGTCTTGGAGGATTTCAGACTGTGGCCAGAGATGGTTCCTGTGCTCTCTGGCCACATGGACTGCCTGGTCACCTGGCCCTGCTCTTTCTGTCCTCTCCTCCCCACAGACCTCAGCTTCCATCCCTGGCAGAGAGATGTCAGCACTGCACACCAGCCGCTACCCTTCTCCTATTATTTGATACAGATTTATTTTCTCTGGGTTGTTTTCATTAGTAGAAACCCCCAATTCTAGGAGGGAGTGCCCTATAGAATATACGATACTGAAGGATTTCTGCAGTTTGTCATAGCCATTTGGGAATGGGAAAGGTTGCACACCACAGGAATATTTGCCTGTGCAGGTTGTTTTTCATTAGTGCTTGTTTAAGGAAATTTTTTTTAATGATTTTATTTATTTATTTGAGAGAGAGAGAGAGCATGAGAGGAGAGAGAGATCAGCGGGAGAAGCAGACCCCCCGCTGAGCAGGGAGTCTGATGCGGGACTCGATCCCAGGACTCCAGGATCATGACCTGAGCCCAAGGCAGTTGCTTAGCCAACTGAGCCACCCAGGCGCCCCTGTTTAAGGAAATTTTTAATGTAGTAATAGCACAATACTCTTGGCTTTGGCAAATGCTGTGCTGTATCTCTTTCTCTCAAACATTTGTATTTTTTTTTCCAAACATTTGTATTTTATTGGCTGACCTTAATACCCTTAAAAAGTACACTCAAGTAGTTTTCAGGCAAAAATGAATGAGATGAACACTAACCTTTATCTGAAATCATTCATGTGGGTTTTTTTTCCATCTTCATCAGTATATAGAAGAAACGCTTTACAGTTCTAAAAAGTATATTTTTTTCTTTTTTATTCTGATTATTTTACATATTCATTTCTATTGATAACAGCCCACATCTATATATTTTTTATGGCTTTAGTCCACTTGTTACTATCTTTTCCTGTTACTTGCTATTTCTACCTTTTTTGCTATCATGTGTAGTACTGCTGGATAGATCTTTGAAGTTCCTAATTTTTGAGGTGAGATTATTTCTTTAGAAGATTTGTACCCCAAATTGGAATCACTTTTTGGGTGGTTTTAATGCAGTTGTGACACACTGCTCTGTAGTTTTGGAGACAAGGTAAACTCATTCAGAGTACCTACCTATATTCTGTTTCTTAGATACCTACAAGTAGGGTCAAGTTTTGTGTGTGTGTGTGTGTGTGTGTGTGTGTGTGTGTGTGTGTGTGTGTGTTTGTTTTTGTTTTTTTGTAAATTTTACTTTTGTTATTAATGACATGTATGAGTACTATGTTTTAATATTCTTTTTTTTAAAGTTTTATTTATTTATTTGACAGAGAGAGACATCGTGAGATAGGGAACATAAGCAGGGGGAATGGAAGAGGGAGAAGCAGGCTTCCTGCTGAGCAGGGACCCCAATGCGGAGCTCGATCCCAGGACCCTGGTTGGGATCATGACCTGAACCGAAGGCAGATGCCCAGTGACTGAGCCACCCAGGCGCCCGTATTTTTTTTTTTTTTTTTTAAGATTTTATTTATTTGTTAGCAAGAGAGCACAAGCAGGGGGAAGGGCAGAAGCAGAGGGAGAAGCAGGCTCCCACTGAACAAGGAGTGTGATGTGGGACTGGATCCCAGGATCCTGGGACCATGACCCAAGCTGAAGGCATATGCTCAAGCCACCCAGGTGTCCCAATATTTATTCTTAATAGCAATTTATTTTTTATATTTTCCTATATTATTAATGATATATTATCCTCAGTAAACTTAATCTTTGTTTTATCAGGATGAATTGAAGATTTGACGTAACATGGATTTTATATAGCTAATAACTTACTAGTTTTCACTTTCATTGCATGAATTTCTTTTTTTAATGTTTAAATATATATCCATTTTGATGTTTTACTTTAGCTATATATTTAAAGTAATTTATTCTAAAACATGTGAAATAAGATACATTTATAAAACCTAGTCAAGGAGAAATTTGGTTGCAAGAATTCATTTCTAGTTATTGTTTTTCTAAAGTAGATGTTTAAATGGTAATCCAGTTTTTGTCCTTTGAAAAATTTTTCTGAGGCTTATAAATGCAGTAGCATTTGACAGTAAACCTTGTGTCCATATAAGTGTAATTTAAAAAAAAAATTTTTTTTAAATTTATTTATTTGACAGAGAAAGATCATAAGTAGGCAGAGAGGCAGGCAGAGAGAGAGAGAGGAGGAAGCAGCCTCTCCGCTGAGCAGAGAGCCCGATGTGGGACTCGATCCCAGGACCCTGAGATCACGACCTGAGCCGAAGGCAGTGGCTTAACCCACTGAGCCACCCAGGCGCCCTATATAAGGGCGCCTTTTCCAATTCAAAATTGGAAAAGTTTTTAAAGAAAATCATAGAGCTATTCAAAAAACAAGAAAAATTAAATGCAATTACTTTAAGTCTTAAACTTTGGTTAGCATTATTCATACCTCTTTTAGCCTTTAAGCTTTTTGCTTCTAGTTAGTTCTCTGTTAATCCATTTAATTTGACAGTGGGGCAGGTAGCTGAGCCTGTGGGTATTTAAAGCGGTTTTATTTATTTATTTATTTTTAAAGATTCTATCTATTTATTTGACTGACAGAGATCACAAGTAGGCAGAGAGGCAGTCAGAGAAGCAGGCTCCCTGCCCAGCAGAGGGCCGGATGACACGGGGCCCAATCCCAGGACCCTGGGGTCATGACCCTAGCCAAAGGCAGAGGCTTTAACCCACTGAGCCACCCGGGTACCCCTAAAGCCGTTTTAGATAGACATAGGGATTCTAAAGTTAAGTTACTGGGGAGTAGACTTTCTTCAGAGCTTCTGACTTTGTGAATTCCAGGAAAAGCTGATACCATTTGAAAACCACTTTACTTTCGATCTGGGGAGAGTTTTCAACTGTGAGGGAAATCAGGGAATCTAAGAACTTAGATGGAGAAAATACCTAATCAAATGTTATCATTTCTTTGAATTATGAAGTTAGGCAAAAACTGTCACTAGTTCTTATTTTTTTTTAATGCATAAGTAAAGAACACATATGTTACTATACCACAAATTTACCTTAGTATTTTAATATCTACATTTCAATATAATTAGTCATTAGCCTATGTATTTTATGCATTTCAAAATATTCGAGGAGAGGTCTGTAGTTTCCACTAGATTGTAAAAGGTTTCATGGCCTCCCCCCAAAATTTGAGAACCTCACCTTAAGGAGAATAAATTCTTTTATATTTGATGACAATAGAATTACCCCCCATTCATGGGCATTTTCCAAACTCAGTGATAGTCTGGATTAGATTGTGTTAGAGATGAGCTGGCTAGGGTTGATTGCTAGGCTTTAGGAAGTGGCCTGGGTAAATTGTTTTCATTTCCATCATAGGTTGATGGACACTTTATTGCCAATGATAAGTGGGAAAATAATTTTTGTTTACTTAAAAACGTATGTAATTATTTTTCTATACAAATTCATGACTTTGAACTATATTAGAAAATAAAAATGAGAAAAAAATACCTGTAATGCTTTCTGTTAAGATATTTGTATATCTTCTTACAGATCTTTTTATTTTTATTATTTATTTATTTTTTCCTTACAGATCTTTTTAATATAATACATATATCTATGAGTATGTATATATGTGTGTGCACTTTATATATACACATGTACGTTAGACATAGAATGGAGGCAAAGTTATATGTATAGAAATATACACACATGTGACTATACATGTATATTTAGGTGTACTCTATAAGTTGCCCCATTTTTTTCAGTTTTATTGAGGTATATCTTCATAATATAAAATTCACCTTTTTAGTGTGCAGTTCTGGGAGTCTTGACAAACTCCTAGAGACATGTATTTCCCACTATAGTCAAAATACAGAACGGTTACTTCACTCTACAAAACAATGTTGTGCCCCTTCTGTAGTCATCTTCTTTCCCTTGCAATTGTTTATTTCTTTTTTGTTTCTTTTACAAAATGTCACATAAGTGGCATTGTACAGCATGTAATTTACGTTTACCTTCTTGCATTTAGCATGATTTTCCTTAAGGTTTTTGGTTTTATTATTTTTCATACAGATTTTATTTATTTATTTGAGAGAGAGTATGAACAGAGGGAAAGGTAGACTGACAAGCAGACTCCAAGCTGAGCAGGGAGCCTGACGGAGGGCTCCATCCCAGGACCCTGAGATCATGACCTGAGCCGAAGGCAGATGCTTAACTGCTGAGCTGTGCATGTGCTCCTAATGTTTTTGGTTTTAGATTATGCTTCAGGAATCTTTTATCAAACTGATGATAATAGTCCTTTTTCCCCTAATCATTCTGTTGCTCCATTTTGAAATTTTAAGTCTTTAGTCGGTCTGACACTTATTTTAGTATGAATTGTGAGGTAGAGAATTCAATTTGAAAAATTAACCAGTTCAGCAATATTTATTAAGATTGGGTGACTAGTATAAAGCTCTTACTAAATATTGATTTCCTCACAGGTAACACAAGTAGCAAGACAACCGGGACCCCCGACCCCTTCCCCTTATTCAGCACATGAAATAAGTAAGGGGCATCCAAATCTTGCGGCAACGCCCCCGGGACATGCATCGTCCCCTGGACTCTCTCAAGTAAGAAAAACTTTGTTTTTAAAGAAATTTACATATAAAAGTAGTTTTTCTGGTTTTCTGAAGCAAATTTCTGAGAAGTAACATACAACATTATTTGAAGAATAGTTTTTATTTATGTTTTGTAATTTTTTAGACCTACCTCTCATAATCGTGGCTACTGACGGTTTTATACAGTTATATTTACTGTCATTCAAAATGAACTATCATTGATACTTAGTTTCCCTTTTTTGTTGTTGAGGAAATTAGAGTATGGGTTATAGAGGCCATTTAAAAAACCGCGCAAATCGCTTGTTTGCTTTCTAGTGTATAATCTGCTAGTTTTCCTTCTCTCTTTTTGGTGGAGTGGTGGTGGTTATTTTCTGTTTAAAAAGAAATGGGTGTTTTTACCTCTTAGAGCAATTGTAGTGGGCTTCTTTGTTGGTTTGGTTTTTGATTTCATAAATAGGTTATTGGACCTTCTTAGGCTTAAAATTATATTGGATCGTTAAAGAATGTTAACTTCATAGTGTATTTCCAATTAACAGGTGCAGGGGACATTGAAACCCTGTTGTAAGAAGTCACCGTGGGTCCCCTTCATTTTAAGCCATTTCCCAAGATACTGATTAGCTTGTACCATTCCACCCTTATATGCTTGTTTGGGCTTTGTTGTGGTTAAGAGCATGCTAGAATTATGAAGTCTCTTACTGGAATGTGGAGAGAGTCAAGCTAACTGACCCATGCTGTTTGAGACTGTCAGTGTTTATACATAACAACTGCACCTTTTAATAATGAAAATTTATTATTTTCAATTGTTGCTTCCATATTTTAGGCTTTTTAGAACTTACGTAATAAGAGGTAAAATATTACTTATTCAAAGTAGTGCTAAAAACTGGTGATTGTGTTACAGGGCTGATTTTTGTTTATTTAAAGACTGTAGAACATTTGGAGAAGGAATGTACAACTTTCCAAACCATGATTGATATTTTAAAAAATACATAAATTAATTTGCTCTTAGTTTTATGCTCAAACTTGGTTTAAATCATTCCTATTTAATTCTGAATTTTAAAACTAAAATGGCAAAATGAACTCTTAATTGTTTAAAAGGGAGGTTCTTGTGTTGGTTTTCATGGCATGGAGCAGAACCACCCAAGCTATTAATATTGTGTATTAGTCCAATTCTAATCAAGAAGAAAAAACTATGTAGTTATGTAAATAGGGAAAATTTTTAATATAAAAGCTTATTCAGGGGACACCTGTCTGGCTCAGTAGGTAGAGCATGTGACTCTTAACTGGGGGTTGTGGGTTTGAGCCCCATATTGGGTTATAATAGATTATTTAAAAAAGATTATTCAGTATAATTGGGGATTGGAGTAATGAAGGATTGGCTTATTAAAGAAAGAGAACTCTGAAGAATATACAAATAGCAACTATAAGGAGCAGATGCTTATCCTGGGGCTGAGACAATACATAGGTAAGAGCCTACTTCTCCAGGGCTGATACTGGAGAGTGCATGGCTGTGGCTCACCTCATGGTACAGAAGTCATTGTAGTATTATATCAGTGGAATATGGTAGAAACCCTTCCTCCGGAACTTGCTGGAAATGTACTTTATTGAGTGTTGGGCAAAGCTGGACCCTCTAGTGCCAGTCTCCTTTATTTAGCAAAGTGCTGCTGCAGTGTGCAGTGGCTAGAGGCTCCTTGTATAGCCTCTGTGTTTACCACAGATACTTCAGATAACCTTGACTATGCCAGATTACAGGCCCCACATGGTAGAGTAGCTTGCATCACAACCTAAACTTACTGCAGGGACTTCTTTTGTTCTGTTCCTAACTCAAAATTGTAAACCCCCACGGTGACTTTGTAAGTAGGTCAAAGTGTGGCACACTCCAATGTGTAGTGTATGTTGTTCTTAAAATTCCTAGGAGCGCTTGGGTGGCTCAGTGGGTTGAAGCCTCTGCCTTCGGCTCAGGTCATGATCTCGGGGTCCTGGGATCGAGCCCCGTATCGGGCTCTCTGCTCAGCGGGGAGCCTGCTTCCTCCTCTCTCTCTGCCTGCCTCTCTGCCTTGTTTTTGTTTTTTTGTAAATTTTACTTTTGTTATTAATGACATGTATGAGTACTATGTTTTAATATTCTTTTTTTTAAAGTTTTATTTATTTATTTGACAGAGAGAGACATCGTGAGATAGGGAACATAAGCAGGGGGAATGGAAGAGGGAGAAGCAGGCTTCCTGCTGAGCAGGGACCCCAATGCGGAGCTCGATCCCAGGACCCTGGTTGGGATCATGACCTGAACCGAAGGCAGATGCCCAGTGACTGAGCCACCCAGGCGCCCGTATTTTTTTTTTTTTTTTTTTAAGATTTTATTTATTTGTTAGCAAGAGAGCACAAGCAGGGGGAAGGGCAGAAGCAGAGGGAGAAGCAGGCTCCCACTGAACAAGGAGTGTGATGTGGGACTGGATCCCAGGATCCTGGGACCATGACCCAAGCTGAAGGCATATGCTCAAGCCACCCAGGTGTCCCAATATTTATTCTTAATAGCAATTTATTTTTTATATTTTCCTATATTATTAATGATATATTATCCTCAGTAAACTTAATCTTTGTTTTATCAGGATGAATTGAAGATTTGACGTAACATGGATTTTATATAGCTAATAACTTACTAGTTTTCACTTTCATTGCATGAATTTCTTTTTTTAATGTTTAAATATATATCCATTTTGATGTTTTACTTTAGCTATATATTTAAAGTAATTTATTCTAAAACATGTGAAATAAGATACATTTATAAAACCTAGTCAAGGAGAAATTTGGTTGCAAGAATTCATTTCTAGTTATTGTTTTTCTAAAGTAGATGTTTAAATGGTAATCCAGTTTTTGTCCTTTGAAAAATTTTTCTGAGGCTTATAAATGCAGTAGCATTTGACAGTAAACCTTGTGTCCATATAAGTGTAATTTAAAAAAAAAATTTTTTTTAAATTTATTTATTTGACAGAGAAAGATCATAAGTAGGCAGAGAGGCAGGCAGAGAGAGAGAGAGGAGGAAGCAGCCTCTCCGCTGAGCAGAGAGCCCGATGTGGGACTCGATCCCAGGACCCTGAGATCACGACCTGAGCCGAAGGCAGTGGCTTAACCCACTGAGCCACCCAGGCGCCCTATATAAGGGCGCCTTTTCCAATTCAAAATTGGAAAAGTTTTTAAAGAAAATCATAGAGCTATTCAAAAAACAAGAAAAATTAAATGCAATTACTTTAAGTCTTAAACTTTGGTTAGCATTATTCATACCTCTTTTAGCCTTTAAGCTTTTTGCTTCTAGTTAGTTCTCTGTTAATCCATTTAATTTGACAGTGGGGCAGGTAGCTGAGCCTGTGGGTATTTAAAGCGGTTTTATTTATTTATTTATTTTTAAAGATTCTATCTATTTATTTGACTGACAGAGATCACAAGTAGGCAGAGAGGCAGTCAGAGAAGCAGGCTCCCTGCCCAGCAGAGGGCCGGATGACACGGGGCCCAATCCCAGGACCCTGGGGTCATGACCCTAGCCAAAGGCAGAGGCTTTAACCCACTGAGCCACCCGGGTACCCCTAAAGCCGTTTTAGATAGACATAGGGATTCTAAAGTTAAGTTACTGGGGAGTAGACTTTCTTCAGAGCTTCTGACTTTGTGAATTCCAGGAAAAGCTGATACCATTTGAAAACCACTTTACTTTCGATCTGGGGAGAGTTTTCAACTGTGAGGGAAATCAGGGAATCTAAGAACTTAGATGGAGAAAATACCTAATCAAATGTTATCATTTCTTTGAATTATGAAGTTAGGCAAAAACTGTCACTAGTTCTTATTTTTTTTTAATGCATAAGTAAAGAACACATATGTTACTATACCACAAATTTACCTTAGTATTTTAATATCTACATTTCAATATAATTAGTCATTAGCCTATGTATTTTATGCATTTCAAAATATTCGAGGAGAGGTCTGTAGTTTCCACTAGATTGTAAAAGGTTTCATGGCCTCCCCCCAAAATTTGAGAACCTCACCTTAAGGAGAATAAATTCTTTTATATTTGATGACAATAGAATTACCCCCCATTCATGGGCATTTTCCAAACTCAGTGATAGTCTGGATTAGATTGTGTTAGAGATGAGCTGGCTAGGGTTGATTGCTAGGCTTTAGGAAGTGGCCTGGGTAAATTGTTTTCATTTCCATCATAGGTTGATGGACACTTTATTGCCAATGATAAGTGGGAAAATAATTTTTGTTTACTTAAAAACGTATGTAATTATTTTTCTATACAAATTCATGACTTTGAACTATATTAGAAAATAAAAATGAGAAAAAAATACCTGTAATGCTTTCTGTTAAGATATTTGTATATCTTCTTACAGATCTTTTTATTTTTATTATTTATTTATTTTTTCCTTACAGATCTTTTTAATATAATACATATATCTATGAGTATGTATATATGTGTGTGCACTTTATATATACACATGTACGTTAGACATAGAATGGAGGCAAAGTTATATGTATAGAAATATACACACATGTGACTATACATGTATATTTAGGTGTACTCTATAAGTTGCCCCATTTTTTTCAGTTTTATTGAGGTATATCTTCATAATATAAAATTCACCTTTTTAGTGTGCAGTTCTGGGAGTCTTGACAAACTCCTAGAGACATGTATTTCCCACTATAGTCAAAATACAGAACGGTTACTTCACTCTACAAAACAATGTTGTGCCCCTTCTGTAGTCATCTTCTTTCCCTTGCAATTGTTTATTTCTTTTTTGTTTCTTTTACAAAATGTCACATAAGTGGCATTGTACAGCATGTAATTTACGTTTACCTTCTTGCATTTAGCATGATTTTCCTTAAGGTTTTTGGTTTTATTATTTTTCATACAGATTTTATTTATTTATTTGAGAGAGAGTATGAACAGAGGGAAAGGTAGACTGACAAGCAGACTCCAAGCTGAGCAGGGAGCCTGACGGAGGGCTCCATCCCAGGACCCTGAGATCATGACCTGAGCCGAAGGCAGATGCTTAACTGCTGAGCTGTGCATGTGCTCCTAATGTTTTTGGTTTTAGATTATGCTTCAGGAATCTTTTATCAAACTGATGATAATAGTCCTTTTTCCCCTAATCATTCTGTTGCTCCATTTTGAAATTTTAAGTCTTTAGTCGGTCTGACACTTATTTTAGTATGAATTGTGAGGTAGAGAATTCAATTTGAAAAATTAACCAGTTCAGCAATATTTATTAAGATTGGGTGACTAGTATAAAGCTCTTACTAAATATTGATTTCCTCACAGGTAACACAAGTAGCAAGACAACCGGGACCCCCGACCCCTTCCCCTTATTCAGCACATGAAATAAGTAAGGGGCATCCAAATCTTGCGGCAACGCCCCCGGGACATGCATCGTCCCCTGGACTCTCTCAAGTAAGAAAAACTTTGTTTTTAAAGAAATTTACATATAAAAGTAGTTTTTCTGGTTTTCTGAAGCAAATTTCTGAGAAGTAACATACAACATTATTTGAAGAATAGTTTTTATTTATGTTTTGTAATTTTTTAGACCTACCTCTCATAATCGTGGCTACTGACGGTTTTATACAGTTATATTTACTGTCATTCAAAATGAACTATCATTGATACTTAGTTTCCCTTTTTTGTTGTTGAGGAAATTAGAGTATGGGTTATAGAGGCCATTTAAAAAACCGCGCAAATCGCTTGTTTGCTTTCTAGTGTATAATCTGCTAGTTTTCCTTCTCTCTTTTTGGTGGAGTGGTGGTGGTTATTTTCTGTTTAAAAAGAAATGGGTGTTTTTACCTCTTAGAGCAATTGTAGTGGGCTTCTTTGTTGGTTTGGTTTTTGATTTCATAAATAGGTTATTGGACCTTCTTAGGCTTAAAATTATATTGGATCGTTAAAGAATGTTAACTTCATAGTGTATTTCCAATTAACAGGTGCAGGGGACATTGAAACCCTGTTGTAAGAAGTCACCGTGGGTCCCCTTCATTTTAAGCCATTTCCCAAGATACTGATTAGCTTGTACCATTCCACCCTTATATGCTTGTTTGGGCTTTGTTGTGGTTAAGAGCATGCTAGAATTATGAAGTCTCTTACTGGAATGTGGAGAGAGTCAAGCTAACTGACCCATGCTGTTTGAGACTGTCAGTGTTTATACATAACAACTGCACCTTTTAATAATGAAAATTTATTATTTTCAATTGTTGCTTCCATATTTTAGGCTTTTTAGAACTTACGTAATAAGAGGTAAAATATTACTTATTCAAAGTAGTGCTAAAAACTGGTGATTGTGTTACAGGGCTGATTTTTGTTTATTTAAAGACTGTAGAACATTTGGAGAAGGAATGTACAACTTTCCAAACCATGATTGATATTTTAAAAAATACATAAATTAATTTGCTCTTAGTTTTATGCTCAAACTTGGTTTAAATCATTCCTATTTAATTCTGAATTTTAAAACTAAAATGGCAAAATGAACTCTTAATTGTTTAAAAGGGAGGTTCTTGTGTTGGTTTTCATGGCATGGAGCAGAACCACCCAAGCTATTAATATTGTGTATTAGTCCAATTCTAATCAAGAAGAAAAAACTATGTAGTTATGTAAATAGGGAAAATTTTTAATATAAAAGCTTATTCAGGGGACACCTGTCTGGCTCAGTAGGTAGAGCATGTGACTCTTAACTGGGGGTTGTGGGTTTGAGCCCCATATTGGGTTATAATAGATTATTTAAAAAAGATTATTCAGTATAATTGGGGATTGGAGTAATGAAGGATTGGCTTATTAAAGAAAGAGAACTCTGAAGAATATACAAATAGCAACTATAAGGAGCAGATGCTTATCCTGGGGCTGAGACAATACATAGGTAAGAGCCTACTTCTCCAGGGCTGATACTGGAGAGTGCATGGCTGTGGCTCACCTCATGGTACAGAAGTCATTGTAGTATTATATCAGTGGAATATGGTAGAAACCCTTCCTCCGGAACTTGCTGGAAATGTACTTTATTGAGTGTTGGGCAAAGCTGGACCCTCTAGTGCCAGTCTCCTTTATTTAGCAAAGTGCTGCTGCAGTGTGCAGTGGCTAGAGGCTCCTTGTATAGCCTCTGTGTTTACCACAGATACTTCAGATAACCTTGACTATGCCAGATTACAGGCCCCACATGGTAGAGTAGCTTGCATCACAACCTAAACTTACTGCAGGGACTTCTTTTGTTCTGTTCCTAACTCAAAATTGTAAACCCCCACGGTGACTTTGTAAGTAGGTCAAAGTGTGGCACACTCCAATGTGTAGTGTATGTTGTTCTTAAAATTCCTAGGAGCGCTTGGGTGGCTCAGTGGGTTGAAGCCTCTGCCTTCGGCTCAGGTCATGATCTCGGGGTCCTGGGATCGAGCCCCGTATCGGGCTCTCTGCTCAGCGGGGAGCCTGCTTCCTCCTCTCTCTCTGCCTGCCTCTCTGCCTACTTGTGATCTCTGTCAAATAAATAAATAAAATCTTAAAAAAAAAATTCCTAAAAAGGCTACCAAACCTTGTGTCTGTCCCTTTTTTTTTTTTTCATGGTAGTTAGTGTTAGGTAAGAGACTCCTCTCCCATCTTGGGCTGAGATCCAGACCTTGTTGAACAGGGCATGCCGCACGGCTCACGGAGTGGTAGAGAAGTTGTTGTGGTGACATTCCAGTAGAATTTACTAGAATCCACCCTCTGCAACTTGCCAGGAATGCTGCCCTCTGGGGTGGTGAGGGAAAGCTCTTCACAGGTAGGTTTCTTAGAGGAGGTATTTTGCTGCCTAAGAAGATTCCAGGAGTAGCTGTTAACCAGTGGGGCCAGCTGGCTGCTGCGCATTGCTCTAGCAGCCGTGTACTGAAGGTGTTGTGTGCTCTAGGGCAGCTGAGCCCTGGAGAAGCCAGATTCTGGAAAAGCTGCTCGTAATGCAGGAGCTTGATGTGCAAGTCAAATAGGAACCAGGAATCAAAACCCTTTCCTCCTGCACTATTTCTGTAGGGCCCTCTATTGACAAAGCATAACACTGTGTCAGCTGAAATGGACAAATATTTAAAATATTTTAAAATATTTAAATATTAGGGAACCCAGATCCATTTTGAGTATACAGACAAAAAAGGTAAATTTTGAGCTTAAAAGCAACTGATCAGTGGCACATAAAGGAAATAACTTAATTTTCAGTTTCAAATTCTTACTGTTTCAAGTTATGATTTGACCTAGGCAGTTGGCTCAAAGCACTTAAGTTTTCTGAAAGACCTTGCTGCTTAAAAATGCATAGTTTGCATTTAAAAAAGAAAGTTCTCCCTTCGGTCTCAGCTGCTGAGCCCACAGCTGGCTTTATGTATGCGATTTTATTAGTTACCTTTAGAAGTCAAGAGTACATGGATCCTAGGAGAACGGTCACCATGTATTATCTGTCTTGCTTTTCTTTGTGGTCTCTTGCTACCATATTGCCTATACGATTAAGGAACCCAGTAAATCACATCTGGTCACAGTCCCCTCTTTCCCTTCCCTTTCAAACAAAGGCTGATTTACAGGGATTCATTTGTTTCTGAGCAATGTCTTAACCTCTGTTGATAGAGTGAGGAATTTTTTCTGAGTGGCATGCTTGGAAAATTGAGGAGTTTTGTGGGAAACTCAAGTCTCCTTAGGTTTCACAGTTAACATATTCTTGGAGCATAATGGAAAGCAGAGCCTTCAAATAGAGGAAAAAGGATTACAGGCTTGGGCTCAAACAGGCCTAGCGTCTGGGGCTCAGTCTTTCACTTTCCGGTTACATGATGTTGTGTAAATTATTTAATATTTCTTGAACGTGGTTTTATCATCTGCTATATAGGTGAGAATTTGAATTCGACCATCCTTCAATAAGGTTATTATGAGGATTATATAAAATCCTGCCTTAGATTAAGATACGCTAAATACGCTCTGTAAGTGGTATTTACTGGTTTCATGGCTGTCAGACTGGTTCTCCTCAGGACTTACGTGTGTGTGGCTGTGTACGTATGTATGTGTGTATGTGTGTCTAACTCATCTAATTTAGCTACATGACTGGTATTACTGTAAAATTCAGAAGTTCTCCCCAAGAGCTTGAGATCTCGTCCAAGTTTTTGCTTTATCCTTTGCAGGATAAAGGAAGAGGCCAGCCTTGTTTATTTTCCTTTAGCAGTTAGTGTCGTTTATTCTTATGTACAAATCAACTAAAGATAAGAATAAAGACACTCTTGGGCACCTGGGTGGCTCAGTGGGTTAGGCCTCTGCCTTCGACTCAAGTCATGGTCTCAGGGTCTTAGGATCCAGGCCTCATCTGGCTCTCTGCTCAGCAGGGAGCCTGCTTCCCTGTCTCTCTGCCTGCCTCTCTGCCTACTTGTGATTTCTCTGTCAGATAAATAAAGAAATAATTCGTAAAAAAAAAAAAAAAAAGAATAAAGACTCTCGTTCAGCCACAATGCCATTTATGATGAGTCTCACCTGCTTCTGTGATCAAGTGTTTTTGTCCCAGGTAGCTACCTGTGTCTGTGACTTAATGTTTGACACTAAATGAATCTATTAGGATTTAAGTGAAAGCAACTAAGTTGAAGAAGAGTGAATTTCATAGCTTTGAAACGTAAAAGAAGGAAAATGTAGAAAATTGCTCCCAGTCTGTTTCTTAACTTTTTTTTTTAAAAAAGATTTTATTTATTTACTTGAGAGAGAGAGAGAGCAAGCAAGCATGAGGTGGGGGAGGGAGAAGCAGAATCCCTGCTGAGCAGAGAGCCTGATGCAGGGCTCCATCCCAGGACCCAGAGATCATGACCTGAGCCGGAGGCAGACATTTAACCATCTGAGCCACCCAGGCGCACCCTCTCTGTCCCCCGCCACCCCCCCACGCCTATTTCTTTTCTTTCTTTCTTTCTTTTTTTTTTTTTTTTTTTTGTTAAGATTTTATTTATTTATTTGACACAGAGAGAGACAGTGAGATAGGGAATACAAGCAGGGGGAGTGGGAGAGGGGGAAGGCCTCCCACCGAGCCGGGAGCCCAACGCGATGTGGGGCTCAACTCCTGGACCCTGGGACCACAACCCCAACCAAAGGCAGACGCTCAACGACTGAGACACCCAGGCCTCCCCTGTCTGTTTCTGTTTCATCAATGGCAACCTCTTCATCTACTTCTTTCCCTTCAAGATAGGATTTTACATATGTGTGTGTGCATGCTAAATTTTAAGGCTTTATTTGCATTTTCATTGTTATATGACTTCTAAATTTTTCCAGTCCTCTCCTATCTGGGGGTTTTTTGGTTTTTTTTGTTTGTTTGTTTTGTTTTGTTTTTTTTTTTTTTTTTTGAGAGTGGAGGAGGGGAGGGAGAGCAAGAATCTTAAGGAGCTTCTTCATCCTCTTTCTCATGACCCTGAGATCATGACCTGAGCTGAAATCCAGAGTCAGAGGCTTAACCAACCGAGCCACCCAGGGGCCCCCTCTGGTGGTTTTGTTTAATCAGAGTGAGAAACTTTGGAGTTATTAGTCTAGAAGAGATTAATAGTTCAAAGGATATTTTCGAACTACAGGGAATTTGAGAGACACAGAGTCTTTTTAAGTGTGGATTTTTTTTCATTTACCCTGGAATGGCAGCACTTTAATAGTCTCTAAATCCAAAATGCCCTGACTTGGGAAATGGTGAAGAATTTGGAATTTAAAAGTATCTTTTGGGGAAGATTTCAAAGTAAGTAGAAAGATGCACTCTCCCAGGAGTCAAGAGACCTGAATTAAGAGTCTCGGTCCTGCCAGTATTATTTCAAATTTTGACCCAGTGGAAGTTCTTATTAATGTGCAGTTTTTTTCTTTGTAAACAAGAGGCTCATATTAAATGAGATTGGAATTCCCTTTAAGATTTTCATGGGTTTTGGGGCGCATGGGTGGCTCAGTGGGTTAAGCCTCTGCCTTCGGCTCAGGTCATGATCTCAGGGTTCTGGGATCGAGCCCAGCATTGGGAACTCTGCTCAGCAGGGAGCCTGCTTCCTCCTCTCTCTCTGCCTGCCTCTCTGCCTACTTGTGATCTCTGTCAAATAAATAAATAAAATCTTTAAAAAAAATTTTTTTTATTTTTATTTTTTTAAGATTTTATTTATTTATTTGACAGAGCACAAGCCGGGGAAGCAGCAGAGAGGGAGAGGGAGAAGCAGGTTCCCCACTGAGCAAGGAACCTGATGTGGGACTCATCCCAGGACTCTGGGATCATAAACTGATCCCAGCGTGTCCGACCTGGCAGACACTTAACTGACTGAGCCACCAAAGTGCCCCTCTTCATGGGTTTTAGAAACTAGTTCAGAGTAGGCGATTCTTATTGTGAAAATCTTCTGAATGCTGTATGTTTTTTTTTTTTCTTAAAGATTTTTTATTTATTTATTTGATAGAGATCACAAGTAGGCAGAGGCAGGAAGAGAGAGAGAAGGGGGAAGCAGGCTCCCCCTGAGCAGAGAGCCCAATGTGGGGCTCGATCCCAGGACCCTGGGATCATGACTTGAGCTGAAGGCAGAGGCCCCAACCCACTGAGCCACCCAGGCGCCCCAATGCTATATTTTTTTATTTAAAATTAGACAAACTTTTACATTGTTTTACTTTTCATCTTTTCAAAAAATACCAGAAGTTTGTTATTTGGATTATCTCAAGTTAAGCAAAACAACTATTTCCTACTTATTGCTTAATTGTAGTTACACATTTGCTTTGACTCAGTTAATTTTTACATAATTGAGCTAAATTACCAAACAAGGAGATCAGACTGGCACTGATTACCAGGTTCAACATTAAGGCCTTTTTCTCCCCACTCCTTGATGTCACTGTGTAGTCGACTGTATGACTCCTAAGCTATGCTCACAGTAGGTAGTGAGAAAGTGTGGTCAGAACATTGCCAAAGAAGTGGAGCAATAGATGTTTTCTATATGCTTCTGGAAATTTCTTTTGGTTTCCCTTTCTTCTGAGAGATCAGTTCAGTCATGTTTTATAGTGGACTGAGAATGGTGATGGTATATGATCGCCTGGTTCAATTCTTTATTTCTGGAAATACTAAGCAAAGGACTTCTTCACTGAGGAATAGTTCTTGGTCATGATATTTCTTCTCTTTTTTAAATTTTATTAAGGTTTTAATTTTAGTTCCAGTATAATTAACACAGTGTTCTGCTGTACAGTACACTGATTCAGTAATTGTATACATTGCACAATGCTCATTAGGTTAAGTGTACCATGACATATTTTTTAAACACTACAATTTTCATTATTAGTACATTTCAGATGAGTCATGGTTCCTATAGTCTCTTCATTTTATCCAACTTCCAGACTTCACTTTCCTTTCAGAAGTCTTATTTTACTACAGAAAAATTCTCATGTTTCTTTGCAGTTCTTGATTGACTGATTATTTTAGGCTTTGCAAATTGCTTTTTCTTTATGATTAAGATAGCGATTTTATTTACTTCATGCAAGCTTTTATACTGTTTTGTGTTTTTTTTCTTTCATGAAGAAAATAAATTCTGATTTGACAACTCTGATGGTCTGGCTTATAATAAGCAGGTTAAAATAGAGGAAGCTTTGAAATTTTTTTTCATATTTCATTATTGAAATAGATGAGTACTGAATTTCTATAAAAAATCAAAGCAAATTTTATTATGTTTTTCTCCCCTTCTTCCTTTGGAACACATCATGGCTATCTAAGGCAGTCTTTCTTTTTTTTTTTTTTTAAAGATGTGTGGTGTTTGGAAGCTGCATTTCTACCACATACGGATTTGATGTGGATTCAGAAACCTGCAGTGCTAACTGTATTGAGTTGACCCTCATGGTGCCAAATCATCTGTTTCTTTTTTTCCCCCCTAGTTGTTAATATATGTACTTAAAAATGTATACCTTGTTGAAAACTGCAACACATACTGTCCTTAAACATTTTATCAATTAACATACCTTTACAAATATCATTAGCGTAGAAGTTATAAGGACCAATAAAATATCTAGATCATTTATGTATGTGGTTTCATCTGGTATATGCTAAATAATTGTGATAAGCTTTTCCCTCTAATTGTTGAGATTATTTTAATGTTGTCATATTTGGAGAATTTCAGCTGTTTTGTCTTTTTTGTTTTTATTATTAAAATAGTTGTAACTGCATTTATAAAGTAGGATTTCCGAATGTTTTTCTACTAGGTAAATTTCATTTTTTATGCAGCCTTGTTACTTACCATGAAACATGACTAAAATAATTTTTATATGCTTGATCATACTTTTCATTACATGTGTCTAGAAAAAAAATTCCAGTGATTTTTATTCAAAATTTCTTCTTCTTTTTTTTTTTTTAAACTATTGCTGCAAGGATGATAGTTAAGTTGTAAATATTACTCAGGTTTTCGTCACCTTAAACTCCGAGTTCTAGATTCTGTTTGGCAAATTGATAAGATGAGAACTTATACTTTGAAATAATAAAGTATAAGGAGTGAAAGTTTTAAAATGCTACATTAATTCAACCTTGTTTTAGAAAGTCAAAGAATTTGGTAAGAATCAATCGGTAAAAACTGTTATTTCAAAAACATTTCTTCTGTTGTCTTTGATAGGGGCTCTGTTTTGTTGATGATGTTCATTTTTATCCAAGCTCTGTCAGGGAGAAAAAGGTTTAGGATTCTGTGTTTGAGATCTTTAAGAGTTGCTTCCTCTGGACACATCATGAGGGGAGCACTGCTTCCTCCCCCTCCTCCTCCTCATCCTTGTCCTCCTCCTATTCTTATTTGAGGGTAGTCCATATACAATGTTACATCAGTTTTAGATATACAGCATGGTGATTCAGCTACTCTATACCTTATACTGTACCAGTATAAGGTTTTAGATATACAGCATATGTTTTAGATATACAGCATAGTGATTCAGCAACTCTATACCCTTATACTGTACTCACCACAAGTGTAGCTGCCATCTGTCCCTGTACAATGATACTCCAAACCTCTGACTGTAATCTTTATGGTGTAAATTTTATTCCTGTGACTTGTTCATTCCTTAACTGGAAGCCTGTTATCTCTTACTCCTCTTCACTCATTTTCCCATTCCTCCAGCCCCCTTTCCTTTGGCAGCCATCAATTTGTTCTTTGTATAGATACGTCTGATTCTGTGTTTTCTTGATTTCTGTGGCTACCGCTCATCTGTTTTAATAGGTAGTGCATTCTCTCAGCATTTTCCTTGCAAGTTTACCACTTTGGAATTTCACATTTCACTTATTTTCCCGAGTTTTAGAAGAGATAGTCACTTGAGTGCCATCAGTCTATTTTTTACTAGCTGTGACATTCAGAATTTTTGGATTTTATGGCTGTGAATATTGCAACTTTAGTTTGGCTACAGAAATTAGCATGTGTCAGTAAATTTTGAGATGGGAAATTGAACAGGTGAATTTTAAAGATAATCAGGAGATGGAGCAGCCTGACAATTCAATTCAATCTGTTTGTGATATTTCCCACAGAAATTCATATTCCATTTGTCTTAGTCTGCTTGGGCTGCCATAACCAAATACCATAGACTGGGTGACTTAAACAGCAGACATTCATTTCTCATACTTCTGGAGGCTGGAAGTCCAAGATCAAGGTACTGGCTGCATTGGTTCCTTGTGAGGTCCTTTTTGGGTTGCAGGAGGCCACCAAGGGACTTGTAAAAGCACTACTCCCACCATGAGGGCCCCATCCCCATGCCCTCATCTAAACCTAACTGTCTCTCAAAGACCTTATCTCCAAATATTATCACATTGGGGATAGGGCTTCAGTATATGAGTTTTGGGGGGTGGGTGAGGGAGACACACAGCTCCATCCATGTACCATTTATGTGATTCAGAGAGCTGTGGGGGGAAGTGGGCAGGTGAGACTATGGGAGAAAGGTCTGAAGATGAGGTAAATACTAGGTAGAATATTGTCCTGAGTTTAATCATACCCATCTGTACAATTGATACAGATACCCCAGCTTAATGGGGTGGGGAGGGGAATCAATTTCCAAGGAATGGAAGAACAGAGAAACTATTACAGGAGTACATTTGACCCTTGAAATACACAGGTTGGAACTGTGTAGGTCTGTTTATATGTGGATTTTTTTTTTTTTTTTGGATAAATGCACTACAGTACTATAAATGTATTTTCCTTATGATTTTCTTAATATTTTCTTTTTCTCCAGCTTGCTTTATTATAAAAATAGTTTATAATACGTATAACATACAAAATACATGTTAATCCACTGTTTATGTCATTGATGGTGAGTCTTCTGGTCAGCAGTAAGCTGTTAGTAGTTAGGTTTTCTTTCTTTTTTATTTTTATTTTTTAAAGATTTTATTTATTTATTCAACACAGAGAGCGAGACAGGGAATAGGAGCCAGGGGGAGAGGCTGAGGGAGAAGCAGGCTCCCCACTGAACAGGGAGCCCAATGTGGTACTCAGTCCCAGGACTCTGGGATCATGACCTAAGCCGAAGGCAGAGCTTAATGACTGAGCCACCCAGGCTCAGTACCTAACTACCTAACAGGAGTTAGGTTTTCAGGGAGTTAGAAGTTATATGTGGATTTTCAGCTGTGAGGAGGGTCATTGCTCTAATTCTTGAGTTGTGCAAGGGTCAACTCTGCTTTATCAAGGATCAGATGATTATTTGAAATGTTTTGCTAAATACAAGGTGTGGTATTTAAACTAGCATCTTGGAAAAAAGTTAGCATCTTTATAGAACTAAGAATTGTGAATTTCAATGACTCAAGAGTCAACAAAAAGCTGACAGCACAAGTTATGTAACTTTGCAATAATTTTAAATTCTTTCAATAGGGAGAAGTTAAGTTACATTTAAAGCAGGTAGAATCAGTGTGCCTGGCTGGCTCTGTCAGAGCAGCATATGACTCTTGGGATGCCTGGGTGGCTCAGTGGGTTAAGCCTCTGCCTTCAGCTCGGGTCATGGTCTCAGTGTCCTGGGATCAAGCTCTGCACTGGGCTCTCTCTACTCAGCGGGGAGCCTGTTTACCGCCCCCCCACACCCAGCCTCCGTCTGCCTTTCTGCCTACTTGTGATCTCTGCCTGTCAGATAAATAAATAAATAAATAAATAAATAATCTTTAAAAAAAAAAAAGGCAGCATATGGCTCCTGATCTCTGGGTTGTGAGTTTGAGCCCCATGTTGGTTGTAGAGATTACTTAAATATTTTTAAAAAATAAAGCAAACAGAATCAAGTAACGATCAATAATGAATATTATACATTGATATATAAAATGACTCTTAGGAAGGTAAAAAATTTACCAGACAAATTTTTTTTCTCAGTACATAGGTGTATTTACTATTCCTTTTTCTCACATATTCATTCACACTGATAGATGTAAGGAAGAGCTAAATCTGATTTTAAACTTTTATTTTTATTTTTTTAATTTAAATTCAAATAGCCAACATATAGGACATCATTAGTTTCAGATTTTAAACTTTTTTTAAAAAAAGTTTTTAGGTGACCTTTCAAGGTTGTTTATGTAATCTCTTACACCCAACATGGGGCTTGAATTTATGAACCTGAGATTAAGATTCCCATACTCTTCTGACTGAGCCAGCCAGACACCCCTGATTTTAAGCTTTTTATCAATGGATGAATGCTTATTTTTTTTCTCAGTGAAGAATCATCTCAGTTTTCATGTGTTTCTGTCTGCCCAGTATTTTGTTTTGTACATACCTAACTAGGTGATACATAGAAGAAAAATTACGTTGACAACATTTTGTTATACTTCACAGGCAAAATAAATCTCGTCCTCAGTTCCCTTCCAGTGATATTCCATTTTCACATACTTAACTGTATTATTCAAAACTCTGTTTATTTCAGTTCTTATTCTTGAAAACCATTAAAATTACACACCTTCTCTTACAGTTCATTTCCAAAATTTAAATCTCCATGACAACCTAAATAGTTTCTTAATATTTTGTCAGGGGAAAGAAAACAGTTGTACTAAGTATTCCAAATAGAGGGGTTTTTTTTTTTTTAAAGATTTTATTTATTTATTTGACAGACAGAGATCACAAGTAGGCAGAGAGGCAGGCAGAGAGAGAGAATGAAGCAGGCTCCCTGCCAAACAGAGAGCCTGATGCGGGACTCGATCCCAGGACCCTGAGATCAGGACCTGAGCCGAAGGCAGAGGCTTACCCCACTGAGCCACCCAGGCACCCCAAATAGAGGGGATTTAATACATAAATTTTTTATACCAGCTGATTGATTATCAAGGAGTTGCGGAGGTAATCCAGAGATTAATGATCATAGGAAGCAGCTAACATCCCTAATGCTGAAGGAATGAAAGAAGTGGTGGTGTTGCCAGACCTAGGAGCTTGGAGGAAGGGTCTTTGGGGACTATTGCTGACACTTCTGAGAAGGGATTTACTGAAGGTTCATCCTTAGACAACAGAAACTCTGTAGAGGAAAGAATTAGGTGAGGCTGATACTTTATATATGCCTGTCTGTTGTTGGCATCTCTAATAGCTTTGAGAGGCTGGGATCTGAAATGGAGCTGGTGTCTGGAACCATGGTGACAGGGTGAAAGCACCCTCCTACTTAGAGGAGGTTAGAGCTGAAAGATAATAGGTAAGTAACTGGCACATACAGTGGTAGAAGGATATGTAATTTCCTTACTAGTAAAGAAATTTATATGGAACCAGAAAAAAACCTGAATAGCCAGAGGAATGTTGAAAAAGAAAACCAAAGCTGGCAGCATCACAATTCCAGACTTCAAGCTCTATTACAAAGCTGTAATCATCAAAACAATATGGTACTGGTACAAAAACAGACACATAGATAATGGAACAGAATAGGGAGCCCAGAAATGGATCCTCAACTCTATGGTCAGCTAATCTTCCACAAAGCTGGAAAGAATGTCCAATGAAAAAGGACAGTCTCTTCAAAAAATGGTGTTGGGAAAATTGGACAGCCACATTCAGAAGAATGAAATTGAATCATTTCCTTACACCACACATAAAAATGGACTCAAAATGGATGGAAGACCTCAGTGTGAGACAAGAATCCATCAAAATCCTTGAGGAGAACACAGGCAGCAACCTCTTTGACCTCAGTCAGCCACAGCAACTTCTTAGAAATATCACCAAAGACAAGGGAAGCAAGGGCAAAAATGAGCTATTGGGACTTCATCAAGATTAAAACCTTTTGCACAGCAAACAGTTAGTAAAACCAAAAGACAACTGACAGAATAGGAGAAGATATTTGCAAACGACATACCAGATAAAGGGCTAGTATCCAAAATCTATAAAGAACTTATCAAACTCAACACCCAAAGAATAAATAATCCAGTCAAGAATTGGGCAGAGGACATGAACAGACATTTCTGCAAAGAAGACATCCAGATGGCCAGCAGACATATGAAAAAGTGCTCAACACCACTCGGCATCGGGGAAATACAAATCAAAACCACAGTGAGAGGGGCGCCTGGGTGGCTCAGTGTGTTAAAACCTCTGCCTTTGGCTCAGGTCATGATCCCAGGGTCCTGGGATTGAGCCCCACATCAGACTCTCTTCTCAGCAGGGAGCCTGCTTCCTCCCGCCTACCTCTCTGCCTGCCGACTTGTGATCTCTATCTGTCAAATAAATAAATAAATAAAATCTTAAAAAACAAACAAACAAAACACCGTGAGATACCACCTCACACCAGTCAGAATGGCTAAAATTAACAAGTCAGGAAACGACAGGTGTTGGCGAAGATGCAGAAAAGGGGGAACCCTCTTACACTGTTGGTGGGAATGCAAGCTGGTGCAGCCACTCTGGAAAACAGTATGGAGGTTCCTCAAAAAGTTGAAAATAAAGCTACTTTATGACCCAGCAATCGTACTGCTGGGTATTTACCCTGAAGATATTTCTCTCTCTACCTCTGAAATGTAGTGATCCAAAGGGGCACGTGTACCCCAATGTTTATAGCAGCAGTCCACAATAGCCAAACTCTGGAAAGAGCCTAGATGTCCATCAACAGATGAACGGATAAAGATGATGTACACACACACACACTCGCACACACTCTGAAATACTATGCAGCCATCAAAACCCCTGAAATCTTGCCATTTGCAACAACGTGGATGTAACTAGAGGGTGTTATGCTAAGCGAAATAAGTCATTCAGAGAAAGATAATTATATGATCTCTCTGATACAAGGAATTTGAGAGGCAAGTTGGAGGGTCGTGGGGGAAAGGGAGGGAAAAATGAAACAAGATGGGATTGGGGAGGGAGACAAACCATAAGAGACTCTTAATCTCAGGAAACAAACTGAGGGTTGCTGGAGGGGAGGAAGTGGGAGGAATGGAGTGGCTGGGTGATGGACATTGGGGAGGGTCTGTGCTATGGTGAGTGTGGTGAATTGTGTTAAGACTGATGACTCACAGACCTGAACCCCTGAAACAAATAATACATTATATGTTAATTAAAAATTACAATACAAAAAGAATAAGGTGGTACCAGTACACCCCAGTGAATTTAACAGAAGACAGGAAAGGGGATAATACAAAGTAAATATGATAAAATAGGACTATGAAACATGTTAGTCACTATAATAATGAAGTTAAGTTCTTCCATTAAATAATGACTGAAATTGGTCAAAACTCAAAATTCAGGTATATCCATGTAAACATGATACGGAAAGATTGAAAACAAAAATATGGAACCATTAATAGGAAAATGCTGGTGAAAAGAAAGAAAGCAGACTTAAGCAACCTTTACAAGTTAACATAGAATTCGGGGGGGGGGAACCTGTAGGAGAAAGAGAATTCCTATAGTCAAAGATTTAATTACATCCTTTTTCTAGGATGTTATATCCTAGAAGATGTAACATCATAAGCTCTTATTTTCTTAATTTTAGAATATATATGAAGCATATGTAAGATAAATTGAAATTGTCAAATCCATAATTAGTGTGGGAGAGTGACATCTCAAAGAAGTAGACAGATCGGTAAGTATAATCATGTAGATCAGGTCTTGGCAAACTATGGCCCGTCTCCTGTTTTGTTTTGTTTTGTTTTTAAGATTTTATTTATTTACTTTTAGAAGAGAGAGAGGGAGCATAAGCACAGGGAGAGGCAGGCAGAGGGAGAAGCAGGTTCCCCACTGAGCAAGGAGCCTAGCCCTATGTGGGACTTAATCCCTGGACCCTGTGATCAAGACCTGAGGCAAAAGCAGATGCTTAATCAGCTGAGCCACCAAGCTGACCCACTCCCCCTGCTGTTTTTGGTACATGAAATTTTATGGGGGTGGGGGGTTCACTTGGGTGGCTCAGTCAGTTAAGCAGCTGCCTTCGGCTCAGGTTTTCATCCCAGGGTCCTGGAATCAAGCTCTGCATTGGGCTCCCTGCTCAGCAGAGAAGCCTGCTTCTCCCTCTACCTCTGCTGCTCCCCTGTTTGTATGCTCTCTCTCTCTCTCTTTCTCTCTCTGTCAGATAAATAAATAAAATCTTAAAAAAATTTTTTTTTTTTTTACTAGAACACAACCATACTAATTTATGAATTTTGTTTTTGTGCTACAACTGCAGAGTTGAAAAGTTGCTAGAGATTGTGTGGCCACAAAGCCTAAAATACTTGCTATCTGAATGTTCATAGAAAAAAAATTGCCAACCCCTCACATAGATCAGCACACTTAATCTGTTAAGGCCAGCTGGTAAAAATTCGGGTTTTGTGGGCCAGATAGTCTTTTACATATTATTCTCCTCCCACTCCTTCCCTTGTTCCCCTCCCACATTCTTTTCTCTCTCCCCATTCTTCTCCCTCAATCCCTTCAACACCCCTTTCTCTCCCCCCTCCCTCCTTCTCTTCCTTTAAATATGAAAAATTTTGTTCAGCTGGCCTTAGAAAAACACATGTTTAAATGATACAAATAGTTGAACTTGTTTTATATAAATAGATACAGATGTAAATATATAAATAGTACATACATAGCACAAGAATAATATGTATGAGAAATATTGTACGTATTTAATCATGATAAAAATGATTGAGGATATCCATGATTTGAATTTCATAAGTATCAAACTAACAGTATGTAGATAACTTTTTACTGTTTCAACTAAGATGAAAGATTTAAAAAACTACTGATGATTTCATTGAAATAATAATAACTAAATTTGTTTTAATATCTTTTTTCTTGTTGAACTAAGATCATGCTCTTTATTTTTTCAGATACTCCAAGAGCATTTAAAAATTTGATCATGTTAGGCTCTGAGAAAAATATTAAATTCCACTCATATTTACATCCTTTTTTTCTTATTTTTCACATCTTTTTTTGAATATATAACAGAATTAGAGCTTAACAACAAAAGAATAACAAAATCTAAATTATGTTTAAGCTATAACTATACAGAACATAATTATTATTTTTAAAAAGCTTATCAGAATTACTTATTTTATTTGAACATAATTTTATATTTTTCATAATCTTAAACATAATTTAGGAGTAAATAACAAAATCTATTTGGAAGTCTATAAATCTCTTGAATTAAAGATAAAACGCAAACAGAGAATGTTTTCTTTGGAAATGAATGAGAGCTATCACTTCATATAAGATTTTGTGAATCCTATTCATTTGAATAAAGTGGTATTCAGAGGAAAATGTTTAGTCTTAAGGGCATATAGTAGAAGATAAAAAAATAGAAGATAATTGAGAAGGTGATCTGAATGGAAGATTGTTACATTGTACTTTGGGATTATAGGTTTTCTTTAATTCATACCTGTGCTTGATGTACTTCTTGTTACGATGGTTTTGATTGTAAACACAGCTGTATATTACCACAGTGCTTTATCTATTTTAATACTAAGAATCAGGAATTTTTGCGTAGTAACTAACTTTCCTTTTAATATTTTCATCATTGAATTGGCCAACTTATGTCTACTGTCATTCAGAATATGTTCCTCTTGAGTTTGCATATGCAAACTTAATGATGGAGTCAGAAAATTAATGTGGATGAGACAAAGAGAGAATGTATTTGCATGTCACTAATGATTAGTGATGTTGAACATCTTTTCATGTGCTTATTGGCCATTTGTATGTATATGTATATATTTTTTTCAAGATTTTCTTTCTTTATTTGACAGAGAGAGATCACAAGTAGGCAGAGAAGCAGGCAGAGAGAGAGAGAGAGAGAGAGAGAGAGGGAAGCAGGCTCCCCACTGAGCAGAGAGCCCGATGTGGGACTCAATCCCAGGACCCTGAGATCATGACCCGAGCCGAAGGCAGTTCCTCAACCCACTGAGCCACCCAGGCGCCCCGGCTATTTGTATATATTTTATGGAGAAATGTCTGTTCAGGTCCTTTGCCCATTTGTTAATTAGGTTTGTTGAGTTGTAGGAGTTCTTTATGTATTTTAGATCTCAATTCCTTATCAAATAAATGATCTCATTAGTTGCCTTTTCACACTGTTGGTAGTGTCCTTTGCACAAAAAATTTTTAAATTTTCATTAAGTCTAATTTATCTGTTTTTTCTTTTGTTGCCTGTGTCTTTGGTATCATAACAAAGAAGCCATTGGCAATCCCAGTTATTTCACTAAACTAGTAATGTAGACTATTGCATTTCTTATTAACTTATAAAATTTTACATATGTAGAGATTTTGTTGTTTTGGAAAGCAATAGCAGGTTTAGAGAAAAATGTCTTGGGTTGCCAAGATGAAAGGCATATTTAGAAGGGATGATAGATATACTTATTAAAATGTGAGCAACAGATGTCATTAACAACCCTATCGCAGTGAGAAAAATCCCTGAATGTCCAGCTGTTATGTTCAAAAAGACACTGAAAAATTTCAAGGGCTGCTAAGGGTTCATAGAGCATATCAAGGTTCACATTGAGAGTTAGAGAAGTTGGATACGGAAGTGATGACTCAGAAGCCAGCTGGCTTATTTACGTAATCATTTGGCAACTTTTAAGAAGGAAGGGAAGGAGCAGAAAAATTGAAGGCTGGCCAACAGGGGAAGAGAATAAATATCAAAGACCTAGAAGGCATTGTTCTACTATCTCTTTGGTTTTGAGAGTGATTATCTTTTAGCTCTCATAACAGTGAAGTTTTAGGAAGATATAAAACCAGAAAAGGAAAACAAAAACCACTGTTGAAATGCATACTTGAAAATGAGATTGTAGAACTTTGTACAATTTATAGAAAAGATTAAAGTTATTTAAAGCTGGTTGCATACAGAAGGCACCCTTCACTGAATCTTTGTGTTTAACTTAGTTTGACTTCTCCAGAAGCCTTAAGAAATACAGTTTTCTTGGGGCACCTGGTTGGCTTAGTGTCTGCCTTCAGCTCAGGGTCCTGGGATCAAGTCATATTCAGACTCCCTGCTCATCAGGGAGTTTGCCTCTCTCTCTCTCTTCCCATCCCTCTAGGGTTGTGTTGGAGACTCTCTCACTCTAATAAATAAACAAATAAAATCTTAAAAAAGAAAAAAAGGAAATACAGATTTCTTGAAGAATGGCCATCCTTAGAGGGTCTTTGGCTCTATAAGTAGATCTAATATAGTAGGAATCAGAATAACAAATTCTCAAAAATTTCAACTTTTGAACAGATAAGGACAGTAGTAGGAAGACCTGACTGTGGAAACATTGAGAAATACTTTTAACTAAAAGCTGCCCTTCTTGGGGTGCCTGGGTGGCTTAGTCGTTAAGCGTCTGCTTTCAGCTCATGTCATGATCCCAGGGTCCTGGGATTGAGCCCTGCACTGGGCTCCCTGCTCAGCAGAAAGCCTGCTTCTCCCTCTTCCACCCTCCTTGCTTGTATTCCCTTTTTCACTGTGTTTCTGTCAAATACATAAATAAAATCTTAAAAACAGCAACCTATCCTTCCTAATATAACTTGAATTATAACAGTGTGAACTAGTGTTTATTGTATGCTCATCAGATTATAGTATTTGAGGATAATATCTTGGTGATAATGATAATGGCTAGAATTTTCAGAGCATTTCTCAGTTTACTATATTTCATTATTATTAAACACTATAAGATAGATATGATCATTCCCGTTTTATATCTTGGGAGGGTCGAGTGGGAAATACGAAATGACTTGCTTCAAGACCTTAGGTAGCATTGGTAAAGGGACCAAGTCCATATCACTAGGTCCTAACCCTTGGCAAACTTCCTTCCTTTTTTATAATTCACCATAGTACTTTATTTCAGGCTTAGTTTAAATAGACTCTGCTTTCATAAATTCTTTTGGGAATACAGCCACCACTTAAACAAGATTATTTTTATGAAATAGTAAAAACAGTCACCCAAAGCAACTTAAATTTGCAAACTTGGGGCTTTATAAAAATTCAGCCACATGATATTTAGGCTTCTGGTTCTTAAATGTAGAGCCACACATCTAAATCTGGAATTTAAGAATTTAGTGGAGGAGGAGATAGTCTTAACGGAGATTCAGCAGGACCTAGAGTAAAGATTCTAGTGTGATGAATGAATGGAATGGGGAGTCTGGCTAGGAATGTTTTAGATGAAAATTAGGAGAAGAAATCAGAAACTAAATAAAGATGGGAGTGATGGAGAGAGAAAAGTAGTAGAGGTGTAGAAAGTATAGAAGGTGTGGTGAACAGCAGATACAGACATTGGAAACACAGAGCCAGCAGTGCACAGATGATAGAATACCTTCACTCCCAGGGAATTCAGTGAACCAGGCACTGAACTCTCCTTTATAGGCAGACCAGGGCTTTCAGTCCAAGAGCCTGGAGGAGCTGGTGCTGGTTGTTAGGCTGTGGAGGGAAAAGCTAAACAAGGAAGAGTATATAGTTAATAATGTGGGAAAGCAAGTAGCCTGTCAGATCTACGTATGTTATGAAAGCCATTCTATCATATGAGTCCGTCATTGTCTAGTTGAAAGATGAAGAACCATAGCATTTAAATGTTGAACTAAGTGTAAAGAGTACAGAAAGAGTCGTAAATTTAGGCAGTGTTTTCCTGTTCCATATAATGTCATTGCTCAGAAATGAGAGAAGTATCAGTGGTTCTCATCCTGGCTGCCATTAGAACCTTCTGATGCCTGGGTCCCATTCTTCAGAGATTGGCATTTAATCACTTGGGATGGGGTCCAAGTAATTCCAACGTTGAGAAGAAAGCTGTGGAACTCACTCCCTAAATGACACTTCTTAGGTGTTCTTTGCTGGGAGTAGTTTTCAGTGAAAGGAGTACTTTGCGACAACATACAAACTTAATGAATTTGGCCATTTCTTAATTTAGGGAAGATGGCTTTGAGAAATCACTTCTATCTAGTGTCTACAGGAAACTGTTAATAACTTCTTACTGGTGATACACTTCTGTATAACAGTCTATATTAAAACGTTTTTTACAGTATTGCTAATGTATAGTGATTTGGTGATAGAACCAACTTCTATCCTGGCAGGTGTTGTATGATTGGGCCTTCTAATACAAGCAGAGTAAGAGCACATTGGTTGTCTGTGCTTTTGGAGTCAGTACAATCAACTCTTCCTGGATTTATAGCTGCAGTATGTTGTTTTCAAATTTTAAATGGCAGGGTTTTCATTCTTCCATAAAACTAGTACAGTGTCTGAACCATAAATAAGTCCTTACATCTTTGATGGATGAAAATAGCCTTATAAATGAAATTTTTCAGAAGTGTCACTTCGTGGCTGTTTGCTTTAGTTGCTAAACAGCAGAGGTTTGTTCTGACTGGTACCTTTAACTTTGTTGTACAGTTTGTTTGTACAGTTTTTGTTGTACAGTAAAACTTTATTTTACAGTATAGGCCTAACTAAAAAAGAGCCAAATACTCATTTGTTGCATCTTTAGAGAGCTGGTTCTGAGGAGGTTTATTTTGAGGAAGTGTGTAGGAATCTTTTCTCAGTATTCCAGCTGTCCTTTATCATGAATTAAATTTTTTTTTTTTTAAGACTTCATTTATTTGAGGGAAAGAGAATGAGAGAGCGCATGAGAGGGGAGAAGTTCAGAGGCAGAAGTAGACTCCCCACGGAGCTGGGAGTCGGATGCAGGACTTGATCCCGGGACTCTGGGATCATGACCTGAGCCGAAGGCAGTCGCTTAACCAACTGAGCCACCCAGGCACCCTTAAATGTTTTTTAAAGACTGTATTTGTTTATTTTAGACAGAGGGCCTGCCCATGAACAGTGGGAGGGGCAAAGGGAGAGTGGAAGGGACAAGCAGACTCCCTGATGAGCATGCGGCGCTTGGAGGCTGGCTCTGTCCTGGGAGTCAGAGATCAAGACCACAGAGGAAGTTAGAAGTCCCATGAATTACATATTTAAGATTGGATTCCTAAGCTGGAAAAGTCCGTGGTCAGGATACTATGACAGGGATTTAGGTTTTTAAAAAATCAGTTCAGTACTATATTGAATATAGAATTTATTTCCTTTTCTTAGCAAATGATTTCATTTTCTGGTCTGAATATTCTCTGAACATAATCCACAGGTAAGCTTTATATAGAGCTGTGGTGGTTAGGTGCAAAGAAATACAGTCTCTGGGTAACTGATTTTATATGGTAAGGTATTGTAATATGAGAGATTAAGGTTCATTTTTTGTGCTAATTATTTCAGTTTACAGAATATGTTGTCAAAAATTGTCTGATTCTAGGGTTATGTTTATCATAGTAATTATTTCTAGTATTGGGTTGATCAAAAGCCTGGCAGACCAGGTACAGCTGTTGAGATGGGTGGTGATCGGTAGTAAAGTACACTTCAGCTTGTGTAAAGTAATGCTCAGTAAATATCTGTTTGTGAGGTAAGAAAGAATAAGAGTAATTGGATGGTCCGAATGCAGAATGAAACACATATTATGACTTAATGAGTAGTTGAATTGCCTAAAACATTCATTTAAAAATGTCCAAAAGCCACAATTAAGAACAGTGTTTGCGTTAGATAACATTTAAAATATAACCCTTTTAATTTTCTAACAATCATGTCTCTGGTGTTGAAAAGAGATTCTATTCAGAAATTAATACTCTCTTCTGGAGTACTTTTGAAGAGGCCTAGAGTACAACCCAACAGTTGAACAGTGATAAGAGTCCCAGCAGGATTTTCTCTATTGATTTAAATTTAAAAAGAGATTGATCCTATAGTCTTCCCATCTTTCCTGAGGCAGAGAGCTCCACCCCCACATCTAAAGTATAAAACACGGGAGAGAATTTTCAGTTGCTACAGTATGAAGGCTGCATTACAGAAAGTGAAGTTTCTTTTTGAAAATATAGACCAGGGTCAGCTGGGTGGCTCAGTTGGTTCAGCCTCTGACTCTTGATTTTGGCTCTCAGGTCATGATCTCAGGGTCGTGGGATCAAGTCCTGCCTCAGACTCCTGCTCAGTTGGGAGTCTGCTTGGGATTCTCTTTCCCTCTGCCTGTGTCCTCCCCTGCCCCATCCAGGCTCACTCTCTCTCTCAAAAATAAATGAATCCTTAACAAAAAATAACAGGTTATAAAACCCAGTTCTACCTCTTATTGATTATGAGATTATGAGAATTTGGATAAGTTAAACCTCCCTCCAAACAGAATTTTTTGGTTTTCCTGTCCTAAACAAGTTATATTTATGCTATCATCTGTTAAGTATGTCATAGCATTATTTCTAAAACAAACAATGTATGTAACCTTAATTTAAAGAGAGTTTATCGCTACAAATAATTGCTAACCATCCAAAGTTTTTATTTTTTTATTTTTTTTTAAAGATTTTATTTATTTATTTGACAGAGAGAGATCCCAAGTAGGCAGAGAGGCAGGCAGAGAGAGAGGGAAGCAGGCTCCCCGCAGAGCAGAGAACCCGATGCGGGGCTCGATCCCAGAACCCTGAGATCACGACCCGAGCCGAAGGCAGAGGCTTTAACCCACTGAGCCACCCAGGCGCCCCCATCCAAAGTTTTTAGTGAGTTATAATCACTAATCATAAATCACTGTAACAAATACAGTGATGAAAATATTTGAAATATTGTAATATCAAAAAGTGACACAGAGACGTGAAGTAAGTGAATACTGTTGGAAACATGGCACTGATAGACTTGCTTAATGTAGCATTGCCACAGACCTTCAGTTTACAATAAAATTTGTATCTGCGATGTGCAGTAAAGTGAAACACGATAAATATGAAGTATGCCTGTACCTGTATCACAGGATGGCGTGAGAATTAAATAACGAATGCAGAGGTCTTGAAAGCTCATAAATGTTGGTTGTATCTCCTGTGCTAAAGTAAGTTTGGAGTATTTAACATTGTTTTTTAAGTTTGTTTTTATTTTCCCTCTGTTGTGTTTTTTAAAAATTTTTATTTAAATCCTAGTTATTTAACATATAGTGTAATACTGGTTTCAGTGTACAATAGAGTGATGTAGCACTTCTGTACACCCCACCCCTGCTCATCACGCTAAGTGCATTCCTTCACCCTGTCACCTGTTATACTCTCCCCCTGCCTCTCGTAACCATCAGTTTGTTCTCTAGAGTTGGAATTAATTCAGGAAGTGAAGTATTTGTCTTCTGTGGCATCACATTTTAATGTCATATTTATAGGACTTTTTCTAAACACTTCAAAATCATGTCATAACTGTTCATTAGTGCTGGAAACCAGACCTTGCTACATAGGCACTTATATCATTAGACACTGTTGTCTTATTAAAAGATTTAATTATTAGATTGACTCTCACTGTACTTATTACATATATGTCTGATATATTTCCCCTGCAGAATTGTTAAAAAAAAAAAAAGCATATGCAATAACTTAAACCTCGGGCAAAGCTGATACTTAGAGTGGTTTAGAAATCCCATGGTAACCACTGAGTGAGCCATTGTAATGACCTTGATGTTACCCAGAAACATAGTAAGGTTCATCTGTGAACTTTACCAGAAATCATTCAGCATTGTTAACTGTCAGGCAAACATTATAGTACACGAAACGGAAAAAATCTATCTAGTAGGTACATCTATTATTTGCTTTGAGAAGCAGTCCTCATTGCATTACAGTGTATTTAGAAAGAAGTGCACAGTTTCTGGTTTATGCACGCTCCATTTTATTTTGTGAAGTGTATTATGGCCTCTCACTGGTTCATCTTTACCATCTTCTCTTTTTGTAATTTGTTCAGTGCTCTATAGAATCCTGGGCAAAAGAAATTAAAGGTGAAATCTGATCTATTGCTGTTAAATCTTTGAATAAAATTAACTCTTAATAAAATTCAAGATGAAAAAATTTAAAAATCATACCTGAAATAATAGCATGACATTTGTATAAAGTTTGTTTTTGCCCTTATTGTAAATCAGCATCATAAACATTTATTTCAACAGCTGAAATATTTTTTCCTAAATAAATCAAAAGCAAAGCGAGAATTGTTCTGCTTTAAGACTGTAATTTGAGAAGTGGGGTGGAGGAGAGATGATACACTATCTATTAGTATTTGGTAGATTAATTGTATTTTGTTTTACTTGAAGCTTCATTCAGATTAATCTCGTCATCTGTTAGAGCCGTGCTTTGGATTAGATGACTTTGATTTATAATATACATATTTTAATTTATTAGATGAGCCACATTCTTGGGAATGAGTGATTCTGTAGATGAACTAGTTATAAGACAAATATCATGAAAATCTGTCTGGAGAGATTTTACTGGATTTTTAGGAGAATTAAAAATAATAAATTAAATTTTTGCAGGAAAATGTGCTGTATTCTCAGTGTTTTGGTAGGAGACAGTGTTAGAAGTGATCTAAATAAAATACACAAGTCCATATAGATTTATTGCAGTAAATAGGATTTATGTGGTTTAGTTTTCCTTTATACCTTTTAGAAGCTCTTATTGACTCTATGTCCTTCCTAATTACTAGGGTTTATTATTAGGTTTATTATAAGCTTATTATTATTAAGATGATCTGGTTGAAAAAATAGCCACATTTTCCTTAGAAGGCCACATTTCTTCCCACAAATAATTTGGATGCCAGGTATTTGTGTAGTGCGTACTGTGTGCTAAGCACACATGGCTGTATTTGGCAAAGGCTCTCTCACAAAGTGAAAAGCAAGATAGTTATTTTCCTTATAAACTTCCAGCTCGGGGAGGGGGGGCGCCTGGGTGGCTCAGTAGGTTAAGCCTCTGCCTTTGGCTCAGGTCATGGTCTCTGTCCTGGGATCGAGCCCTGCATTGATCTCTCTGCTCAGTGGGTAGCCTGCTTCCCTGCTTCTCTCTGCCTGCCTCTCTGCCTACGTGTGATCTCTGTCAAATAAATAAATAAAAATCTTAAACAAACAAACAAAAGCTTCCAACTAGGTATTTAAGCCACTTATCTCTGAGAAGATTAAGTATTCCAAAATTTATGTGACTATTCTCTAAATTCCTGATTCTTTCTGGAACCAGGAGACTTGCCTTCTGCTATTTATATGCTTATCTGCTTATACTTTTATCCTATAGCCTTTAAAGTGCTTGTGGAATCTCTACTACTGGACTTTCTGGAAAGGTCCAGTTATCAGGTTTCTGACTTAGCACCCTTTCCTCCCATTCTCTCACCCTCCCACTGTCTTCTCACTCTGGAAATTTAGGTAACTTATTTTCCTAGAAGTCCTTTCAGGTGGATCTTACTAGCTCTCTTACATTCCTTCTATCTTTGGAGTCTAAGCCCTCCTGTGCTTCTTTATCTCTATCCCGTCCATTTTCCCCATTGGCAACCATTATCTTGGCTTGAAGTTAATCAGTATTTTGTTTCATCACTTGCCATTGGTTTCCTTATCCTTCCATTGATGTCAGCAGATTGAAGTTCACATTCTGAATTACCCATTATATACGTGACCTTGGGCAAGTTACTTTTTGTCCTCCAAACCTGTTTTCTTTTTCTTTTTTAAAAGATTTTATATATTTATTTGACAGAGAGAGCACAAGCAGGGGCAGCGGCAGGCAGAGAGAGGGAGAAGCAGGCTTCCTGCTAAGCAGAGAGCCCGATGTAGGCCTTGGTCCCAGGACTCTGGGATCATGACCTGAGCCAAAGACAGATGCTTAACCCACTGAGCCAGCCAGGCACCCCTCTTCTTATTTTTTTCAAGTCAACTCTGCCCGCAGTGTGGGGCCAGGACTCCCGCCCTGTTATTAGAGTGGTGCATGCTTTACCTACTGCGCCAGCCGGGTGCCTCTTTTCTCATTTTTAAAATGATTTACTGTCTCAGTTGGTAAAGCATCTGGCTCTTTATTTTTATTTTATTTTATTTTTTTACTTCCTTTTTTTTTTAAAGACTTTATTTATTTATTTGACAGAGAGATATCACAAGTAGGCAGAGAGAGAGAGAGAGAGGAGGAAGCAGGCTCCCCGCCAAGGAGAGAGCCCAATGCAGGACTTGATCCCAGGACCCTGGGATCATGACCTGAGCCGAAGGCAGAGGCTTAACCCACTGAGCCACCCAGGCGCCCCTTATTTTTTTTTTTTTTTTAAGCATCTGACTCTTAATCTCAGGGTCATGAATTTAAACCCCATGTTGGGCATGGAGCCTACTTAAAAAAAAAATGATTTACTTCATAGAGGTTGCGTATAATTAAATCAGATATGTGACTAGTAGTAAACAGAGTCTCAATAGAGGGAGTTTAGGTCCCAGCTTTCAGAAGCTACATCTTTGTGTTTTAAAGATCCGTTTCCTATTGTAAGTATGTTTGTTTCAGGTTGTTTTCTGATATTTGATTTTGTGTCCTGGGTGATCTCATCCACTCTTGCTGCAAGGACTGTTTGTTGGTTTTATGCTGCTGATTCCCAGATCCCTCTGTGAAGATGACTGTGCTCTGCACATGTGTAATTGCTCTCTATGTATCTGTACTTGAGGGTTTCTTCCAACAGTTAGAACTCAAAACAGAATACAATTGAATTTGTCACTTTTTATCCAAAGCAGAGAAAACAGCTAATGAAAAGAAAGGCATTACACGAAAGGAACCTTGATATGTTTGAGGGAAATAAAGATAGACAATGTGGCTGAAGAGTAATGGGCTATGAGATGAGGTCCAAGAGGTGGCCTGGGCCCAGTCATTTTTGGTTTTATAAGTATCCTTACATACCCATCCTCAAACCTTGGGAGTGTCTCCCTCATTACCTCATACAGAGTTGTGAAGAAAGTCCTGCTGTTTCAGTGTGCTAATTATCTCTCAAATCTGCCTCCTTTGTCTAGATTCATTTTGATAGACTGGATTCTTTTTCTTTTCTTTTCTTTTTTTTTAATGATTTTATTTATTTGAGATAGAGAATTTAGAGAGAGCACGAGGGGGGTGGCAGAGGGAGATAGAGGAGCTGACTCCCTGCTGAGCCTAGGACCCCCCCCGCCCACACACACACACATGGGACTCAGTCACAGGACCCTGGGATCATGACCTGAGCAGAAGGCAGATGCTTAACTGAGCCACCCAGGTGTTCTGTGGTAGACCAGATTGTTAATCGTCGTGTACATAGACTATGACTGTTGCAGTAGCTCCCTGACTTGTATCCATGACACGATCTCTTTTCCAGGACTAGTTACTGTTGTAATAGTTCTTTTTATTTAACAAATTCAGTGAAATTGCTGCTTTGTTTAACATTTCCTGGGGTTCCTTTCGAGGTAAAGTCCTTATTTTTATATACCTTTTTTGTCTGGTCCCAACCTTGTTGTGTGGCCTCACTCCTCACCTACCACTCTGGTCTGCCGTTACTGACCTGTTTCAGGGGCTTAGCAGATAAGCCCTGCTTTTCCAAGTCTTCATGCTGCTGTTCTACTTGTTGTTATGCCTGCGTATGGTATCTCTCTCCTCATGTGGCTGACTCCCCTCACCTATCCATCCACGGTCGAACTGTTACCTGTGGACGCTCTCTAGAAGTCTTCTCTGAGGAAGAATTAATCCATTTCTGCTTTGCTTCTTGACGTGGTTTTCACACTCCGTATAACAGTTGTCTATATTCCCTTACAGTTGAGTTAGGTAAATTGTAAATCCCTTGAATAGATTCAACTTTAGGATTCCAGTTGATGCTGAATAAAAAAGTTGATGAATTGCTACATTTTAAGTAATGTATGTTTTGAGGGTTTATTTCATTCCAATTTGAGCGAAAAGCTTTTGTGTGTTTAATGTTTTCCATTGATGATACTACTAATTAAGATCCTCAGAGGAAAGGAAATTTAAAGCAGTTTTGTTTTATTGCCTTGTTATTTTTGGTAGGGGACAAAAACATAGACCACTTCATTTAAGGATGCTTCCAAAAGAAAACCTAGGGTATGTATTGGCAAGTCCAAAATAAGCATACTGTTGGACAGTGCAATGATAACTACTTTCACTTCCAGGTCTACTGGAAAGACATATGTTTTTCTCCAAAATAGACCTGACCTAATTGAGTTGAAGCTTGCTAGCCTAATTAGCCTCCTGTTTTTGCTTGTCTTTGTTTTTGTATTGTCAGGAGCACTTGGTATATTGGTTGGGGTGGAGGTAGAACCATGTGATTCCTAAAATGAGCTTTATCATAAGCTGGTTGGGAAAGTTTTCAGGGAACTGTAACTTATTAGTGGGAATGGGAGAAGACGCCAAGTGTTGTGGTAAGACAGAAATTTCCACTGAGTTACTGGGAGCAGGAAGGCTATTGGTGGGTGACTCAGCTGTTTTCTAAACCTGTCTCATGTGATTGAGTGTGCAGTGATGTCTGTTTATTCTTGGCAGGGTAAGTACGAGGGGAGTCACATTACACAGCAGGCATAATGTTTATTTAACCAGCTCTGTGATGATCTAAAAATAACTTGTAGGGGATTTTTGTTTTCTCATTGCATTTAGCATCATAAGATAGAAAAATCATAATGGAGACCCACTGGTGAGGGTTTTTCCTTATAGATAACTTTGAATAAATAGTTTGCCAATACTTTTTCAATTCTTTCAATGTAGAGATGAATGTATAAAGGATACATAAAAGGTTAGGAAAATAAGAAAGTCTTCTAATTATACAGAAAATAATTCTGTACAATTACAATTTAGCTTGTATCCTGGACAGACAGACATTTTGGGTGTTTCAGGTGTTTATGTGCTTAAGTTTTACATAGGAACTTTGTTTCCTTTTTGTCAGGTTATAGCGAATGTCTTTTTGAAATGGAAATGTTAGTGTGGTGTATATATTTGCTGGATTTTATGTTAATAATAAATTATGATAATATTTTTACCTTGATGTTCTTGTTTTACTAACCCTGTACTCAAGATTTGCGCCATCATGTGCTGTAATTGGGCCTTCCAGTGTGTCAAAATGTTGTTATTATTACCCTGTTTGCTATTTATATGCTTGGCTCTGAAAGAGAAAGCACTTGGAGGTCTCAGTGTATCTAATAATCATAATCTCTTCATTTGTCAAGGAAGCAGTGAGTCACTATGACTTATTCTTTTTGACATCTGAGTGTTCTTGCTCTTGGAGGTGCAGTTTATGCAGTATATGTACTTGTGTGTCTGAGATTATTTCCAAAGGGAAAGAGAAACTGGATTCATTAAGAAGAAATAAATGCCAGCATTCTATTAACAATAATGTTTAACTGAGTGGGAATATTTGATAAGTCTATTAGCCTGTAAAATTACATTACTTTTGATGATTGATGCTCTATATAAGGTGGGAAATACATACTTTTTCATGTTGATGAATAAATGGCTTTTGCATTAAACAGTTATTACACTGTATTTGCTTCATTCTGTGTTTCAAAAAATGTTAAGCAAACGTGGGAAGATTTAAGTTTTTATTTTCATTATTAGATCATTAGGATATTTACTAGGATTTCTATTTTGGCATCTTTTTACATGTGCTGTCACTAGGAATTTAATATACCTGGAATGGTATATTAGAATACAGACCTTTGGGGCACCTGGGTGGCTCAGTGGGTTAAAGTCTCTGCCTTCAGCTCAGGTCATGATCCTGGGGTCCTGAGATCGAGCCCCGCATAGGGCTCTCTGTTCAGCAGGGAGCCTGCTTCCACCTCTCTCTCTCTATCTGCCTGCCTCTCTGCCTACTTGTGATCTCTGCCTGTCAAATAAATAAATAAAACCTTAAAAAAAAAAAAAAAAAGAATACAGACCTCTAGGGGTAGCTGAGTGGCTCAGCCTGTTAAGCGTCTGCCTTCGGCTCAGGTCATGGGGTCCCAGGGTCCGGGGATCGAGCCCCACATTGGGCTCCATGCTCATCGCTTCTCGGACTTTTGGCTAAGATCAAGTGTGGGCTCTCCATGCTCAACAGGGAGCCTGCTTCTCCCTTTCTCTCTGTACCTCACTTGTGCTCCCTCTCTCACTCTATTTCAAATAAAGACATAAAATCTTAAAAAAAAAAAAAAAAAGAATATGACCCTTTCAATTTACTGCATATAAGTGGACCCTGACTTGAACACCATTTGAAGATAATTCCAGCAATTTCACTGACTATGGGTGTGTGATCCCATACCTGTCCTCATCTTGATAGATACATAACAAACTGGTCATTTCTCAGTGTTAACATTATCTGGGCTTGAAACCCAAGGACCAGCCGTGATGCTTGGGCATGATGCCAAGAGCAAGTAAGAAAATGATTTCAAGTGGACTCAGCTGTTCCACAGGAGACAAATTCAGATTTAGCAAAAGAGAAAGTAGTTCTCCAGTTCCTGTCACATTGGCAGTTGCAACAGATATTCCGCTGAACCCTGAATGACACACAGACACAGTGTTCTCATCTGCAGTGGAGGATTATTTGTTTCCTCTAGTCACTTGTGTTTCTTGATGTCCAGGGAAGGGGGGCTGTTTTTGTTTTCTGATAATACCTCACACTTTGTGAGGCAGGAAAATAGGTATTTTGGTTGGGTCTGATTCTCCTCAGTCACTCTCCTTTCTTGGAAATAAAAGATAAGAATGTGGTTTTTCCCTTCATTGAAATAGAGGGAAAGGCACTGTGTTTTGTACGGACTGCTAAATGATTTTCTGGTCTGTTAGATGGTTTTGTATAGCTAGCTATTATTGATGGGTTTCAAGTTGATTACAGTGCTTTATCAAGTCATCAGTAGTTTAGGCAGGTCTGCTTTACCAAGTACTGCTTAAAATGCAAGAAGTTATAAGCAAGTATATGTAAGTATATATGTACAAATATGTATGATTTTGACAACTAATTGACGAGGTTGGATAAATTTTATTGAAACAAAGTTCTTTGTGATCAGACTTTGAGCTAGAGTAATGTTGATACTTTAACAAAGGTTGATACTTAAAATAAAAATATATTGATAAATAAAACTTTTTAATTTGTGAGATAAACATAAAATTTATGATCTTAACTATATTTAAATGTACAGTTCAGTGGTGTTAAGTCAGTACAGTGATGTTTTCTGCCATCTCTCTCCAGAACCCATATAATCTTATAAAACTGAAATCTGTATCCATTAAATAACTCCCCATTTGCTCCTTCCCAGCTGGATCTGGCAACAGTTATTCCATTTTCTGTCTCTAGATTTAACTAGTTTAGATATTTCATAAGTGGAATCATGCAGAATTTTGTCTTTTTGTAGCTGGCTTGTTTCACTTAGCATAATGAATGTCTTCAAGGTTCATTCATGTCACATGTGTCAGGATTTTCTTATCTTTTGTGACTGTATAATATTCCTTTGTATGTATATACCACATTTTGTTTATTCATTCACATGTCAGTGGACACATTCGCTTCGACGTTTTAGCTATTATTATAATGCTACTATGAACCTAAGTATAAAAAGATTCCTTTGAGAACCTTGCTTTCAAGTCTCTTGAGCATATATATATATCCAGAAAAGTAGAATTCCAGGACTACAAGGTTAATTCTGTTTTTCATTTTTTGAGGAACTGTCATATTTTTCATAGTGGCTACACCATTTTACATTACTACCCCAAAGTGCACAAGGGCTTTAGTGTTCTGTACATCCTCATCAACAGGTGCTATTTTCTGTGTTTTCTTTCTTTCTTTTTTTTCTTTCCGGTAGTTATCCTAATGGGCTTGATTTGTTATATCATTGTAGTTTTGATTTGCATTTCCCCAGTGGTTAGTGATGTTGAACATCGTTTCACGTGATCATTGGCTGTTTGTGTACCTTCTTAGGAGGAATGTCTATTCAAATGTGTTTACTGTTTTTCAGTATGGCTATTTGGGTTTTTTTGCTGTTGAATTGTAGGATTTCTTTATATATTCTGTATCTTGACCCCTTATTAGATACATGGTTTACAAATAATTTCTCCAATTTTGTGGGTTGTTTTTTTTTTCCCCACTTGGTTGATTGTGTCCTTTGGTTCCCAGAAGTTTTCTTTTATTTTGTTTTCAGATTGGAGTATAGTTGACATACAGTGTTACATTACTTTCAGGTGTATAATATAGTGATTTGATGATTCTATACATAATGCAGTGCTCCCCAAAAGTGTAGTTACCGTCTGTCACCATACAAAGTGTATACACACCATGGGAGTCCAATGTGGGACTCAATCCCAGGATGCTATCACAACCCAAGCCAAAGGCAGTTAACCAGATGAGTCACCCAGGCACCCCTTGCTCAGTATATTTTCTTATAAGATTTTTCATAATTTTAGTTCTTTGGTTTTGATCTTTGATTCATTTCAAATTCATTTTTTTATATAGTGTAAGATATAAGATATATGCAAATAACCAGTATATGGTTATATTTAACATTTCTTGTAGGACAAGTCTTGTGGTAATAAACTCTTTTGTTTATCTGGAATTTTCACCCTTATTTTTGAAGGACATTTTTGAGGAACATAGAATTCTTATTTGATAGGTTTTTTCCTTTCAGTTGTTCGATTATAATGTTTCTCACTTGGAGTTTATTGAGCTTCCCGTATTTGTGTGTCCTTGTCTTTCTTTAAATTCAGGGTATTTTCAGCCATTATTTTTTCAAATTAGGTTTCTGCACCTTTCTTTTCTATTTTTCCTATAATGCATATATAGGTTTTTTTCAGTGAGGTCCTTTGTATTCTTTTTTTTTTTTTAAAGATTTTATTTATTTATTTATTTATTTGATAGAAAGAGAGAGAGAGAGAGAGATATCACAAGTAGGCAGAGCAGCAGGCAGAGAGAGAGGGGAAAGCAGGCTTCCCGCCAAGCAGAGAGCCCAATGTGGGGTCCGATCTCAGGACCCCGAGATCACGATCCGAGCCGAAGGCAGAGGCTTAGCCCACTGAACCACCCAGGCGCCCCTTGGTCCCTTATATTCTTCAGGCTCTGTTTACTTTTTGCCTCCTACTCCTGCTCCTCACCTTTCTTCTCCTCTCTCTCCCCGCTTTTCACACTTGGTAATTTCAAGGGCCCTCTGTTCAAAGTCACTGATTCTTTCTTCAGTTTATATAAGTGTGCTTTTCAACCCCTCTAGTGAATTTTAAAAATAAAGTTACTGAGTTTTTCTACTCCAGAATTTGATTATTGTTTACAATTTTTTTGATACTCTGATTTGTGCTCTTTTCAAAGTTTGTTTGGTTGGTTCTTCTTTTTTTAATACTTCTTTGATGCTCTGATTTTGTTCATATATTGTTTTCCTGGTTTTCTTAGTTCTCTGTTTTCCTTTATTTTCTTGAGCATATTCAAGATTATTGTTTTTGTTTTGTTTGTTTTGAAGTCCTTGTCAAGTAACTCCCAAGTCTGTGTTTCTTTAATGTTGGTTTCTAGAGATTTACTTTGTTCCTTTGGTCAGTTTTCCCTGTTTATTTGTATGCCTTGTAATTGAGCATTTGAAAAGCAGCCACACCCCCTAGTACTGGGGGCCTGGCTCCTTGCAGGGGAAGACCATTCATTACTCATCAGTGTGAAGGCTAAAGATCTTCTTAGCATTTTCTGTTCATACATCTTTCCTGGGCCTTTGTGTGTGGTTTCCCTCCAATTCCACTATATCCATGGCTTCTTTTAAATGTCTCAGTTTCCTTAAGAGTCTTACCCTTGCTCCTTCCATGGCCTTAAATATTCTGTTGTATTCCCCCTCCTGTAATCTCTTGGACCAGATGCCTGCAGGTCTCAAGTCTCCCTGCGGTTCTCATGTAGCTCAGCAGGTGCCACTGCTTTCTGTGGGACTCCAGGGTGATATACAAACTATGCCATTGTTCCCATCAGTGCTCTGAGTATGGTGAGATGGAAACCAGTCTCTTAAGCAGCCCCTAGGTAAGCGAAGTCAGAATGTTGCACACAAGTTCCATTTTTCTCTTCTGTCTCAAGGGAGAAACTGGGAATTGGGTGGCTTCCTCCAGACTGTGTCATGCCAGGGAGGGGGGTTTGGGCAGGGGCAGGCAAAAACACCACTACATTTCCTATCCTTTTGAATGTGGTTGTGTAGAGCTCAGGAAGACAGTTTCGAGAAGATTGAAGGTGCTCAGAAACAGTGTTGATGGAAAATTATTTTAGGTTCACAGTAAAACACAGGACCTGTGTAAATATGAGAGAGTGAAAACAACTGTTCCACAGCCATCAGGAATGGCAAGTGTGTTTTTTTTTTTTTAAGGATAAACTTAAGGATAGAGAAATAAAGTAAGTGTTCAATATTTTCAGAGCAAGAGGAGGGTCACTTCTAACTTTAGTATTAATTTGGGTCAGTGTTTCCAAATGTTTTGATTGAGGACCTCTTTATACTCTTAAATAGCTCTGGGGTTCTCAGTACTTTTTTCATGTTATATCTATTAGTATTTGCTACATTAGTAGTTAAAACTGAGGAATTTAAAAATATTTATTTTAAAGAAAAAATAAAGTTCATTTATTGTACACATCAATAATATATTTTTATGCAAAAATATTTTCCAAAACAAAAATATTGATGAAAAAAGTTGTATTATTTACAGTTTTACAATAATAGATGTTAAATGGGATCTCATATCTCTTTTGCACTCTCATTGTTGAAATATATTATTTCAGCTGAAGTATATGAAGAAAATACAGTCTTACACAGGTGTGTAGTTGGGAAAGGGAGACTATACAATCCTTTTCAGAAACTTGTGGTAATTCTTTGAAATTATGTCAAATTCAGTAAGTGGTAACATTATTTGCTTTCTGGAATCTGAATTCATGTTCGTGACCTGTTGGTCCTCTGGTATGTTAAAATCTACTGGTGTGTCTTGCACTTGAATTAATTATCTACTATTAATATGAATTTGTAATATCACACATTGGTCATTCAAAAAATACTGCTTCACTGAGTTCTACACAAAACTTTTTTAAAAAGATTTTTTGTTTTTATTCATTTATTTGAGAGAGTGAGCACAAGTAGGGGGAGGGGCAGAGGGAGAGTGACAGACTCTCCGCTGAATAAGGAGCTTGTGGGGCACAATCCCAGGACCCCAAGATCATGACCTGATCTGACAAAGTCAGACACTTAATTGAGTGAGCCACCCAGGTGCCCTATACACAAAACTTTTTATTACACATTATAAAAAATCACGTTCTTATCGGAGAGGTCTAAATATTGGGAAGGTACCAAGCTCATAGTGACAGATACGAATTTTCAACAGTCTAATTTTTATTTGAAAGTTTTAATTTTATTATTGGTAACAAATACTGTTTGTTTTCCTTGATGTGACAGGCAAACTTTGTTCATCTTTACTAAAATGTCTGCCATGTACCAAAGTCTTCATAAGCATATTTTGTCTATTACTTACTCTTTCAAATAAAATGGTGTTGCATGAAATGAGCGTGTAATTCAGCTTGTAACTCAAGCAGTTACTCTTTCTCAGTACAGACATCTTATTCCAGTATGCTTTGGAAGTGCACTGTTTATCTTCTCTTACTTGGTCGCACTAAGTATTAAAAAAGACATGTGCTAAAGCTTCCTTACTATGTAGTTCCAGTTTTATAATGTTTTATATGTGACCAAATCACAGAGATGAGAATAGACTTTAGGTTGCCATGGATTAGGTGCACGAGAGCTGGAGGGAGGAAGGGAAGAAGGTAAATATGGCTATGATAGGGTAGTCTGATGGATCCTTGTGAAGAACCTGTTATTTATTCTGTCTATAGTAGTGGTGATACAAATCTATACATGTGACAAAATTGCCAGTAACTAAACACAGAAATGTGTATTGTACATAAAGCTGCTGAATTTATGAATAAGGCTGATGCACTGAATCACTGTCACTTTTCTAGGTTTGTTGTTATACTGTAGATATATGTTACCATTAGGGAAAACTAGATGAAAAGCATCTGTGTGGAAACTCTCTGTATTATTTTTTAAATTCCATGTGAATTTAGATTTACTCAAGAAGTAATAACTTTTACTTTCACATAAATGGCACTCTTAAGTACTTTTTTTTTTTTATTTTTTAAGTACACAGAACATAGAAGTGAAGACTACCAGTAGTTTTACCCACCTTACTTTTCTGTCATTAGTGCAAGTGTTAGCACAGGCTAATAATAGCTTAGCATTAATATTTTGAAAATGTTTCTCACTATTTATATTCTATAGTAGCTAGTAACAAGCATGAAGGAATACATTCATGTATATGCACACACATATAAAGAAAAAATTAAAACAGTTCAGAACTTTTATAAATTAATAATTATGTTTTAAAAATTTGGTTTAGCTGTAGTCTTCTTTTCAGATTTTAAAAGGTATTCCCAGCTCTGAATGATAGAAAAAGATTTGCCTCTAGCACCTATACAGTTTAATATTTTACATTCTAGCATTTTATATTAATAATGGAATTTTTTTTGGTACCATGAGTTAAGGGTATATATTCACCTTTTACCAAAAATTATTATCCAGTTATCCCAAAACATTTTATTAAGTAATTCTGTGTATTTTTCACTGACTCGAAATGCTTCTAGTACCTTCTATACATATATGTGCTTATTTTAACATTCTCTGTCAGTAGCATTCATTCCATATCATGTTCTTCTGTATCTTTTTTAATGACTATAAAAGATTATACTCTATGGCTGAGTAAACAATTTTTATACCTATATCTATCTTTTATCGGTTAAACTGTGAATTTCTTGAAAGTTAAGAAACCTGCACCAATAAATCTTCATCCTCATTTATGTATATAGCCCACAACTATATATAGTGTCTCTTTGTATTAGATTTCAATAAAATCTGTTTATTGATTTTGATTTATGAGATGATTTGTGAGATGATTTATGAGATTTATTGTGATTTATGAGATGACATTTATGTTCCAAGAATATTTAGAATTTTGCAAAATACAGAATTTCTACTGGATTTTCTGGCTGAGTTTATTTTTCTTTTCTATCATGTGAAGATGAAACTGAAGGATAAAGGTTATTTTCATGACTTTATTATTAAAGTAACCCTTTTGATCCTTGAATAAGGAAAAACATGTAATACAGAATTTTTAAATAGAACCATAAGTTGTATCTTGTGCTTTCCTTCTAGTTCCCATTCCTCTGAATTAGGTGATGCTGTTTGCTTAGCAAACTAAGTGTGCTCAGGAAGACATCTTATTTAAATTTATTCATTTATTAATATATTAATTTTATGTATCAAAAAATCCCCACAAGTAGGGTGCATTTATATTTTCTCATTGAGTGACTGTAGTATAATTTCACCTCTTCCCTAGAAAAACATGAACATTTAACATGCCTCCCCTTTATTTGGCCTTATGAATATATCTGTTCCTTTTTTCTTTTTATTAAAGGTTTTATTTATTTATTTGACAGACACAGTGGGAGAGGGAACACAAGCAGGGGGAGTGGGAGGGGGAGAAGCAGGCTTCTTGTCTAGCAGGGAGCCTGATGGAGGCTCGATCCTAGGACCCTGGGATCATGACCTGAGACGAAAGAAGATACTTAACGACCGAGCCACCCAGGCACTCTGAATATATCTGTTCCTTGAAAGGAATTCTTGTGTCAAATGGATAAGCTTATTTAAAATGTCAGAGTATGAAAACACTAATTCAAAAAGATTTTTGCAGCATCATTTATAATAGTCCCATTATGGAAGCAGCCCAGGTGTCCACTGATAAATGGATAGACAATGAAGATGTGGTGTGAATTGTTGAATCACTATATTGTACACTTGAAACTAATGTAACAATATTGTTAACTTTACTGAAATAAAAATTTTAAAGAGTAAAATTTGGCAGGTATTATGTACTAGCTCCTCAGAGAGTTGTGGGAACTTAATTTTTTCTTTTCTTTTTTTTTTAAAGATTTATTTAGAGAGAGAAAGCATGGGGAGGGGCAAAGGCACAGAGAGAATCTCAAGCAGACTCTATTCTGAGCATGTACACCCACACAGGGCTTGTCCCGTGACCCTGAGATCATGACTTCCGCCAAAACCAAGTGTTGGTTTCCCAACCAAATGTGCCACCCAGGTACCCTGCAACTTCATTTTTCAATCAGATTTGCATGTTCATGCACACATTCACAGTATTGAATTTAGTCATTTTGGTAGTATTTGTTTCAGGTGAAGGAAGAGTCTTGAATAGTAGGAGAATCTTATTATTTTTAAAGATTTTATTTATTTATATGACAGAGAGCACAATCAGGGAGAGTGGGAGAGGGAGAAGCAGGCTCTCTGCTGAGCACGGATCCTGAGGTAGAGCTTAATGCCAGGACCCTTGGGATCATGACCTGAGCCAAGGCCAGATCCTTAACAGACTGAGCCACCCAGGTGCCCCTTTAATTTTTTAAAAATTTATTTATTTGTTTTAGAGAGAGAGAAAGAGAGTGTGAGTGAGCAGGGGGAGGGGCAAAGGGAGAAGGAGAATCTCCAGCAGACTCCCACTGATCACAGAGCCCAATTTAGCACTTGATCTCAGGACCCTGAGATCATGACCTGAGCCAAAATCAAGACTCAGACACTTGCCAAAGGCAAGGGAAGCAAGGGCAAAAATGAACTATTGGGATTTTATCAAGATCAAAAGCTTTTGCACAGCAAAGGAAACAGTTAACAAAACCAGAAGACAGCTGACAGAATGGGAGAAGATATTTGCAAATGACATATCAGATAAAGGGCTAGTGTCCAAAATCTATAAAGAACTTAGCAAACTCAACACCCAAAGAACAAATAATCCAATCAAGAAATGGGCAGAGGACATGAACAGACATTTCTGCAAAGAAGACATCCAGATGGCCAACAGACACATGAAAAAGTGCTCCACATCACTCGGCATCAGGGAAATACAAATCAAAACTACAAAGATATCACCTCACTTCAGTAAGAATGGCTAAAATTAACAAGTCGGGAAATGACAGATGCTGGCGAGGATGCGGAGAAAGGGGAACCCTCCTACACTGTTGGTGGGAATGCAAGCTTGTGCAACCACTCTGGAAAACAGCATGGAGGTTCCTCAAAATGTTGAAAATAGAACTACCCTATGACCCAGCAATTGCACTGCTGGGTATTTACCCTAAAGATACAAACATAGTGATCCGAAGGAGCACGTGCACCCGAATGTTTATAGCAGCAATGTCTACAATAGCCAAACTATGGAAAGAACCTAGATGTCCATCAACAGACGAATGGATAAAGAAGATGTGGTATATATACACAATGGAATACTATGCAGCCATCAAAAGAAATGAAATCTTGCCATTTGCGACGACGTGGATGGAACTAGAGGGTATCATGCTTAGCGAAATAAGTCAATCGGAGAAAGACAACTATCATATGATCTCCCTGATATGAGGGAGAGGAGATGCAACATGGGGGGTTAAGGGGGTAGGAGAAGAGTAAATGAAACAAGATGGGATTGGGAGGGAGACAAACCATAAGTGACTCTTAATCTCACAAAACAAACTGAGGGTTGATGGGAGGGGGGTTGGGAGGGGGGTGTGTGGTTATGGACATTGGGGAGGGTATGTGTTATGGTGAGTGCTGTGAAGTGTGTAAACCTGGCGATTCACAGACCTGTACCCCTGGGGATAAAAATATATGTTTATAAAAAGTAAAATTTAAAAAAAAAAAAAAAAAAAAAAAAGAGACACTTAACCGACTGAGCCACTCAGGCAACCCCTGTTAGAATTATTTTTGTTGGTTTAAGTCCATTGTATTATATTGCAAAAATTGAAAATCCTTGTTGATTTTTTTCATATATTTTAAAAACCATCACGTCTGGACCTGATGCTATATTATGGTGTTTTGTCTTGTAATGGAATTTACCCTCAGATTTTTATCTTTAAATATCCAAATCACTGTTTCTTAAATAGTTATTATGGACTTAAAGGTTATGTCTGCAGCACAGAAACTGTTTTGGTTGGCTTTTTTTTATTGGCATTCTGTTAGCATTTTGTCAGTTAACACCATTTGCTAGTTTTTGTTACTGTTGTGTTCTTATTTCCCCAAGTTGATAAGAAGGTATCAGTGACTTAGGAAGGTTCATTGAAACATAAAAGTAATGATGAAAATGAGATTGTAAGTCTGTAACTCATGTAAACTTAACAGTGAACTGATTGACAGTTTAAATATGAATAATTTGTATATATATCTTTGGAGAAGTAAGTCTTTGTAATACCTGTGAAGGTGCAAAAAGAAAAAGTACAAACAAAACCTATGATGACTATTGAAGTGATACTCTGTCGATCTGTCCCTAGTTCTCTGTTCACTCGATATTATGAAACATGCTTATAGAATTTTCCTATTTAAATATTTGCAATATTTTCCAACAAAGTATAGTAGTATATTAAGCAAGTTATTCCAGAATGACTTAAACTTGGTGAATCAGGTCATTACATGCAGAGGAGAGAGAAAAAACCTAGATGCATCTTTCACAGTTGCACTCTTTGCAGCATCGACAGGTACAACTTATATCATTCCAAAGAAGTTTCTAAAACCAGTCACAAAGAATTGAATAATCCTCTGAGAGAAGCTGAGTGAGCTATTGGCAAAATTCCTTTATCTGTGCTCTATTAAAATCCCATAATGGCACAATGGCCACAATGGCATACGTTGTGAAAGTGGAATCACCTCTCTGTGTGGCTGTCATCCGATATTATGCTTTGTGTTTAGATGAAACCGCTTGTGTAGAATACGAATCTGCTCTTGGCATACATATAATTTGAGTAGAAGAAGTACTTGATTATTTTTTGTTTAAAATAGTAATTCAAAGCTAAAGGAAAAGAAATTCTTCTAATAGTATTCATTTTAAGACCAATGATACAGTGCATGTATTGACAGGGAACCAGCTGTATGTGTTACCAGGAATGGTGTATTACCTAATGAAAGAACTTGTGCCTGAATGGTAATTCACATACCATTTTTTCAATTAACTGTAGATGTGTTTGGTGCCTTATATGTCTCCAGTGTTGAAGATATTAATGAAAATTTTGTATTAAGTCAGATGTGGCCATTAAGCAAATTTTCAGCATCTTCTCTGAAAACAAATTAGGGTGCTCTTCCTTTTTGTAGTACTCTAGCTCTGGGAAGGCAAAATTCTCATGTAACTTCTTGAAGGATAGGAAGAGAACACTTCTGTATGTTTTTTATAAGTTGTACTTCTCAATGTTGTATTTGGTATCTTGACAGAAGCTTTTGCTTCAACCAACATCAACTAAATGTTGAGAATAAAGTGTCAAGATTCCCTAAAACCGACAAGCCTTACCACTGAGAATATGGCTTTCTTAACAGTTGTTCACTTTGTTTAATTGGACAAAGAATTGAAATTGGTGCTGTATTTTACAACTATATCCAAATGTTGTCATGAAACTTGATGAAATACTTTTCAACTTAGAGTGCAGACAGAGTTGATAAGAAATCCACTTACCTCTCTTGGAAAGGAGGCAAGATGACAGAGGAGTGGGGGATCCTGTTTCAACTGGTCCCCTGAATTTAGCTGGATATATATCAAACCATTTTGAACACCCATGGAATCAGCCTTAGATTATGAATATATATCTGGATCTCAACAAGCAGAAATGTGACTGCTTTTTGCAAGGTAGGATGTTTAGAGTCGTGACTCCGTGGGGAGAAGATGAGCAGAAGGGGGGAGGGAACCTCCAAAGCTGGTACCTTAGAAGGGGTACAACAGCAGAATGCCAATTCAGAACCCTTAGAAATCTGCTCTAGTGAGAAACATACCTCTCTAAGGGGGGCTTAGGAAATGAAAAGGCAAAAATTCTAGGTGTAGAGCATTGTGGTCTCAGTTTAGGGGGAACCACAGAGCAAAATGGGATTCCTGAAATGGTAGAGTACCTGAACATTGGAGACAGGAAACAGGTTATGGATCGTGAACCCAGGAAGGGACTCTCAGCTCCGATTGCCATAAACTGAGAGCCAGGCCAGTTGATAACTGCTCTTTCCTTCAAGAGCCTGAGAAAATCTGGAACCTGAACCTTCAACCAGGCAAAAGCTTGCAGCATGGTAGTGGCCAGGAGAAGGCTTCAGAGCAGAACCCAGACCTGATTCCAGAGTTTTAGGTGTACACATGAACCCATAGCCACTCATGGTTTTAGAATCACAAAGGGCAGTGGCATACCTGGGCCCCTGAGACTACCTCTGAGAGAGTTGCTATGGGCGCGCACCACAGGAGGCCGCAGTTTTTAGCAACACCTGCAGAAGTGGAGATTGTTTGTCCTGGAAGGGCTATGAAAGAGGACAGATTGAGATTTTTCTGCTCTGGGCCAGAGGTTTGGCTGCGGCTATTTTTGCTCTGATCCTCTGAAGAGGCAGGAAAAGCATCCAGGGAGCAAAAGCCACACAGAAGACTGGTTTCCACTGAGCCCATCCTCCTGACAGGGAGCACGGTATCTCTGCACAGGCGGGGTTACCTGAGAAACAGTGCGACAGGCCCCTCCCGCAGAAGACAGGCTGGAAGAACAGGTGGATGAGAATCCTATGGATCCTATGAGGCTGTAAAATCTCAACGCCAGAGGAAAATTGTATATTGAGCTCCAGGTGTGACTTCACGACTTGTTTATTTTTCAGATTTTTTCCCCCTTTTCTCATGCTTTTTCTCTGTTGTATTTTTCTTTTTCTCTTCTCTTCATTTCAGCTAGATGTCTGTTACATCAGCTTATTTTTCAGTTGCTTTTTAACTTGTTATTTTTACACATGTATACCTTTAAAAAATAGATATATGCTTTATTTTAGACCTTTTTTCACTCTGTTCAGTTTTACCTTTTTCATACATACAAATTTTACTTTCCTTTTAATTTTGGGATGGGGTGTCCTCTAACACACAGACCAAAATACACCCAGGAACAACTGAAATACACTGCTTTGCCATTGAGAAATTATAGCCCCCCCATTTTTCAATTTTTCAATTTTATTCTTGTGTTTCATTTTGGCTTTAGTTTTTTTTGGTGGTGGCATTTGACCCCTTTGCATTTTGCTAGGATGCATCTAGCTTGGGTCATGGTTAATATTTTGGACTCTGCATTCACTCAGCCATTCCTTGACAGAATGACTAGGAGGAGGAACTCTCAACAAAGAAAAGAACCAGAAACGATGTCCTCTGCCACAGAACTAAGGAACATAGCTATAAGCAAGGTGTCAGAGATGGAATTCAGGATAGCAATCATGAAGTCAATAGCTAGGCTTAAAAAAAGCATTAGTGACAATATAGACTCTCTAAGGGCAGAAATGAGATCTAATCAGGCTGAACTTAATGCTATGAATGAGAGGTGCCTGGGTGGCCCAGTCACTAGGCATCTGCCTTTGGTGCAGGTCATGATCCTGGGGTCCTGGGATCAAGCCTCGGGCTCCCTGCTTGGCAGGAAGCCTGCTTATCCCGCTCTCACTGTCCCTGCATGTGTTCCCTCTCTCGCTGTGTCTTTCTTTGTCAAATAAATAAAATCTTATTTAAAAAATGCTATGAATGAGATGCAGTCTAAACTGGATACTCTAACAGCGAGCATAAATGAGGCAGAAGAGCAAATCAGTGATCTAGGAAAAAACTGATAGGAAGGAAGCTGAGGAAAATAGGGATAGGCAGCTAGTAGCCCATGAAAATAGATCAATGAAATGATGCCATGAAACATACCAATGTCAGAATTATTGGGCTCCCCGAGGAGGTAGAGGGAGAGGGAAGACTAGAAGGTATATTTGAGCAAATCATAGATGAGAACTTCTCTAATCTGGGGAGGGAAACAAGCATTTATGTCCAAGAGGCAGAGAGGACTCCTCCCAAAAACAGATAAAAATAAGTCAACATCCCAACATATAGTAGTGAAACTTGCAAATCTTAGAGCCAAGGAAGTTACCCTGAGAGAAGCTAGAGGGAAGAGATTTCTTATATATGGAGGGAGGAACATCAGAATAACATCAGACCTGTCCACAGAAAGCTGGCAAGCCAAAAAGGGCTGGCAAGCCAAAAAGGGCTGGCAAGACATATTCAGGGTACTAAATGAAAAGAACATGTAGCCAAGAATACTTCACCCAACAAGGCTGTCATTCAGAATGGATGGAGAGATAGAGCTTTCAGGACAGGAAGAAACTGAAAGAATATGTGGCCACCAAACCAGCCCTGTGAGAAAAATTAAGGGGGATTCTGTAAGTGAAGAGCAACTCATAAGTCACACAGACCAGAAAGAAACAAAATCTATAGAAATGGACTTTACAGGTAATAAAATGGCACTCAATTCCTATCTTTCAATAGTACACTGAATGTAAAGGGGCTGATTGCTCCCATTAAAAGACACAGGATTTCAGATTGGATAAGAAAGCAGGACCCATCCATATGCTGTCTGCAAGAGACTCATTTTGAACCTAAAAACACCTCCAGATTGAAAGTGAGGGGATAGAGAACCTTTACCATGCTAATGGACCTCTAAAGAAAGCTGGGGTAGCAATCCTCATATCAGACAAATTGAATTTTAAACCAAAGACCATAGTAAGAGATATAGAGGGACACTATATCATACCTAAAAGGTCTATCCAATAAGAAGATCTAACAATTATAAATATCTAAGCCTTCAACATGGAAGCAGCCAGTTATATAAACCAGTTAATAGCCAAAATAAAGAAACTTTGATAATACATTAGTAGTAGAAGACCTCAACACTTCACTCAAGCAATGGACAGATCATATAAGCAGATCAACCAAGAAACAAGAGCTTTGAATGACACATTGGACCAGATGGACTTCATAGATATATACAGAACATTCCATCCTAAAACAACAGAATACTTGTTCTTCTCCAGTGCCAACAGAACTTTCTCCAGAATAGGCCATCAGGTCTCAACTGGTACCAAAAGATTGAGATTATCCCCGGCATATTTCAGACCACAATGCTGTGAAACTGGAACTCAACAAGAACAAAATTGGAAGGACCTCAAACACTTGGAAGTTAAAGAGTATCCTGCTAAAGGATGTTTGGGCCAACCAGGAAATTCAAGAACTTAAACAATTCAATGAAACTAATGAGAATGAAAACACATCGACCCAAAACCTATAGGATACTGCAAAGGCGGTCCTAGGAGAGAAATACATAGCCATCCAAGCCTCTTTGAAAAAATTAGAAAAATCCCATATGCACAAGCTAAACTTAACCTAAAGGACTTGGAGAAAGAACAGCAAATAAGGCCTAAACCAAACAGAAGAGAAATAATAATGATTAGAGCAGAAATCAATGAAATACAAATCAGAAAAGCTGTAGAACAGATCAATGAAACTAGAAACTAGTTCTTTGAAGCAATTAGTAAGATTGGTAAACCTTTGGCCAGACTTACCCAAAAGAAAAGGGAAAGTACCCAAATTAATAAAATCATGAATGAAAGAGGAGAGATCACAATTAACACCAAGGAAATAGAAACAATTATTAGACATTATTATCAGCAATTGTATGCCAACAAATTAAGCAATCAAGAAAAAGTGGACGCATTCCTGGAAATGTATAAACTACTAAGACTGAAATAGGAAGAAACAGACAATCTGAACAGTCCAACAACCAGCAAGGAAATTGAAGCAGTAATCAAAAACTTCCAAAAAAAAAAAAAGAGTCCAAGGCTAGATGGCTTCCCAGGGGAATTCTACCAAACCTTTAAAGAAGAAATAATGCCTATTCTACTGAAGCTATTTCAAAAAATAAAAATAATGGGAAAACTTCCTCTTTCTATGAGGCCAGCTTTACTCTGATCCCAAAACTAGACAAAGACCCGATCAAAAACGAGAATTACAGACAAATACCCTGATGAACATGGATGCCAAAATATTCCTAGCCAATAGGATCCAACAGTACATTAAAAAGATTATTCACCACAATCAGGTGAGTTTTATTCTGGGATGCAGGGTGGTTTAGCTTTCAGAAATCAATCAGCGTGATAGAGCACAGTAATAAAAGACAGAAACCATATGATCCTTTCAACTGATGCAGAAAAAGCACTTGATAAAATACAGCAGCCTTTCCTGAATAAAACTGTTCAAACTATAGGGATAGAGGGAACATACCTCAGTATCATAAAAGCCATCTATGAAAAGCCCACAGCGAATGTCATTCTCAATGGGGAAAAACTGAGAGCTTTTCCGTTAAGGTCAGGAACCTGACAGAGATGCCCACTTTCACCATTATTGTTCAACATAGTACTAGAAGTCCTAGCCTCAGCAATCAGACAACAAAAAGAAATAAAAGGCATTCAAATTGGCAAAGAAATCCACTTACCTCTCTTATGTTGGAATGGTTAACTTCAATTAGAAAGTTAACTTTTAAGTTGAAATAAACCTCCAGCCTTCTAGAGTTTGAATGTGATACATACACATAAACTTGATTTTTCGAACAGTGCTAAAAATTATCTTTGGTGAAAAATCTGTGGCTAACTTTTGGGTCATATGTGATGCAATTATCACCTATTTGATAGATTTGAGATGCTTGCTGTCGTAACTTTCAGTTTGTGGTCAGATTTAGTACACCTGTTGTGAAAAAGGGAAACTAACCTGATATAGGTAGGACCTTAATGTTGGTTATAGAGATGGGTATAATGTTACCATGTTCAAAGATTGCAAGTTATCCTCTGTGTCCAGTATGTGTCCATTGATTTTGTTTTGTTTTCATTAATTAAAAGTTATGATAAAGTTTTTAAAGATTTGCTTTGAAGATTGTGTGTGTGTGTATGTGTGTGTGTGTGTGTAATCTGTATACCCAATTTGGGGTTTGAACTCATGACTGCAGTATCAGGAGTTGGATGCTACACTGACTGAGCCAGCCAGGCATCCCTCAAACATTTGCTTTAAATTGTTAATCCCAGCTAAACTGCCACTAAATGGTCATCAGATGCTAAAAGTTGTAGAATTTTCTTTTAAAACAAAGTTAAAATACTTTCTAGAGATAGCATTTACTTTGTTACCTTGGATAAGATACTTGTTTTTTTTTTGTTGTTGTTGTTTTGTTTTTTTTTTTTTTTTTTTTTTTTTTTAGAGAATTTATTTATTTATTTGACAGAGAGGGATCACAAGTAGGCAGAGAGGCAGGTACGGAGGGGTGGGGGGAGCAGGCTCCCTGCTGAGCAGGGAGCCCAATGTGGGCTCCATCCCAGGACCCTGAGATCACGACCTGAGCTGAAGGCAGAGGCTTAACCCACTGAGCCATCCAGACTCCCTGAGAGAGAGAATCTTAAGCTGACTCCCCACTGAGTGTGGAGTCTGACATGGGGCTCAATCTCTTGACCCACAAGATTACGACCTAAGCCAAAACCAGGAGTCAGACACTCAGCCAACTGAGCCACCCAGGTGCCCTGACACTTGAATTTTCTGACCTTTGATTTCCTCATTTGTAGAACTGGCATTGTGGTGGTAAAAGGTGATTGTACAGTAATTGATTTTTCCTTATTTAATCTTAGGAACTTACTTGTGAAGTAGATTAGCTAATATTTTTACATTAATGGGAAGGATAAATTACTTGCCCAAGTAAATGGCCGTTGGGATTTGAAGCCAAGTCCTGTGATTCTGTGTCCATTGCTATTGCCCTTATTTCATTTTAAACATGTTACAGATTTCTTCTTTTTTTTTTTTTCCTGGATTCAATAGCACATATGCTAGTTTGTAGTATTTAACATGGTTTCATAATGAAAAGCTTATACTCTTATTTTCAGAAAACCTATGGTAAGTTAGTACGTAATACCACTTACCCCATGCTTTTGTCTAAAGTTCGTATTGATTATATATTTTTATGTAAAAAAAAAATGGTCATGTAAAAGGATTAAAGTCGTTTAAAAGGATTAAGCAGTGGAAGAGAACAGCAACAATATAGCAGTTAACCTAGTGAACTGCTAATTTGTCTCTGGGGTGTCTTCCTCAACGGTTTTCTTTGCTTGTAGGTACTTTGGAAAACTCACCACAGCAATAACACATTCTCTCAGCCATGTTTCATTTTGTTTGTGGCATGATCTGTCCGTTTCTGAAATAGATGAATTGACAGTGAGTGCTCTTTGTACTTAGGTTATCAAATCATTGTACTTAGTCGTTGGGTTGCAGATGTCTACTTATCAGGAGGTGTTTAAGGTAACCTCTTAAAAAATGCCACTCTGATTCTGAATTGCTGCGTATTGTGGTAAAGATAAGTTTTTAAAAGTAGAGCTGTAAACCGTACTAGTAAATACTTTTATAAATTTCTTTTGAATACTTTGAGTTATCCTGCCATATATATTAAAAATATATTATTGTTCTTGTCATTTTTTTGACAGACCCCATATCCCTCTGGACAGAATGCAGGTCCAACCACGTTGGTATACCCTCAAGCCCCTCAGACAATGAATTCACAACCTCAAACCCGTTCTCCGGTAAGTATACAGAAGCTTGTTCTAGACAGTGTTTTCCATTTAAGTTTGTGTTTTTAGGAGCTTGGGTTCCTTCGGCTAAAACTTTTACTCGTTTTTGGAAACTTGTTCCAAGGACAGTTTATTTTACTTTATTATTATTATTATTACTATTACTATTATTATTATTATTGGTCAGCACTGCATTTTCAGACTTTTAGTATAGGAATAATTTAAATTTATTGAGAGAAGAAATGGAGCTTTTTATCTTCTTTTACTTTTCTGTGGCATGATTTTTTTTTTTAATCTGGTTGCATTCAAGTTCATTTCAGCTCTTAATTTGTTGTACTGTTCACAATTCAGGAGGACAGTAAAGCACGGTGATTTTTAAAAGTAAATTAAATTTCATTAATTAGACTCTCAAATTTCAGTGGTTTGGGAAGTAAGATTTCTGAATCGGTGTCACTAGATCAGTTCTAACCATTTGACAGTTTGGACATAAGCATGACATACACCAGTGGTGTATTCATTTTTTCAGATGGTAAATAAATTGCGATACAAATTAAAATGCTGTCATCCTCTTTGCTCATCCTTTACATGGATTGCAATAAATATTGCAAAGACTGAGAATTTACTCTAGGTTCATCCTTCTGTTTCACAAAAGTATATAGTGGCTTCAGCTGTCCATTCCTTAGAACGTCGTTTCCTGCCCTGCATGACTAATTTTTGCCAGAAGGTGCTTCTGTAACATCTCACGTTGTATCTCACATTCCTACTTGTATCTCAGCTTTGTGTTTTCCTCAGAGTACAGGTATCTTCTTTCGGTTCCCCACCCCTGCTTTTTTGCCTGTAGTATAGGGGTATTTCATTGCATTAGCTCCTATTCATTTGGTTTTATGCATGAACTGAGAAATGTTGAAATGTATGAAAGATTGCTCAAAGAACTAGTGATCATGGACTGCACCAAAATGTAATCTCTTTCTTACCCTCTTCTGTCTTCCTTTTCCCTATTGCCCTCTTCTCCAATCCCTGTTCTTAGATCCTGGTTCTCCCCAGGGGGTGGAAGAACCTTTCTGAAGAGGTGGGACTTTGGTCCTAGTTGCCTGTTTGCTTGTCTTTTTTTTCTTTTTTCTTTTTTCCTTTTTCTTTTTTTTTTCTTTTTTCTTTCTTCTTTTTTTTATTTTTGCTGAAATGATCGACAAGATGTCCGATGCAAGTTGTGTTCTGAGAGTGGTTTGGGGTTGTGGATACTTGACTACTTGGAGTGGGCCTGAGATCTCACCAGATTAATTTAGATAGGCCCTGCTTCTAGTCATTAAACATGGGACATTATGGTAAGCTCTTACTGCAAAGAACTATGGCCCTCTTCACCCCCACCCCCCTTTTATAATTATTGAAAGAAAAGAAATTTACATGGTTAGAACTGGCGCAAAACCTGACTGAAGAGCTGCATCTCTAAACCAGTTTTTTTGACAGCCCAGCAGAACAGTGCCAATACATTGCACAGACAACTGGAAGAGGAGGAAGGTTTTGGAACAGACTCCCGTTTACAGGTCCTTGGCTGGAAGAGGCTGGATAAAATACTGCATTGTAAGCAATATAACAAACTGTACTTCTTGCAGGCAGTGGTGCCTCTGGCACTCATTATTTTTGACCACATCCATTTATTGGCTGATGAACAGAAATGCTTTGATTGCTTCTTCTCTGGAAGTCTGACCTAGCATGGCAGTTTCTGCCAGGCGTAGCGGGGAAAAGAATAACAAATTGGGTGGGTCTTCTTGATTGGGAATTAGACAGGAGTAATTTGGGGTTTAGATTTTTCTTTAAACTCGAAGAGGGATATCCCTTTCAGATAAATTTGATATTAAAAGATAAATTTCAAGGCTTCTTTTTCCCTCTTTCCTTTTATAATTGAATATCAAAGAGGAAATTGTCTGCAGTTGTCAGCCATGTTTCTGTGGTCATAAACTCTTCAGATTCTATCCTCTATGCAATTTTTGCCATCTGCTCTGCTAGTGACCATTACCACCCCCATTACTAAAAACCACACACATAACATTCCATTACATATCCCAAAACAAGTGCAAGACTAGCAAACCCTAGACTACTCTTGCTTGTTGTTTTGGGTCCAGTTTTCTTTATTTCATTTGTGTTGGTGCTGGGAGGGTGAAGTTGGGATATGAAATTTGACAGGATTGCATTTTCTTTCTACATCCCAAATTGCCATAGTTTAGTCTCATCCATCCCACAGCTATCTCAACTGGTGAGGAGAGGTAAGCTGTTGCACTAAGGAAGGGACTCTTCCCTTGGCTTTGTAGAGCAGCTAAAGCTTACTCCATTCTATTTCTGCATTAATGGGCCATTGGCAATTGCACAGTTTAGGCTCTTCTGTTCTTCCCGGGACAGCTGCCTTTGCAATCCAAGTGGCTTCACGTGGCACCCCCTCCCTCTTTCAGGTTATCTTTGTGTCCGTATTTCTATTTGATGTATAGTATCTTAGTGAAATTCATATTACTGAAAATTTGTTTAAAAGCAAAAAGGTACTGGTTAGCTACCTATCTGTTCCATTTTCTGGATATACTGGAACTCTTTAAAAAATAGTTTATTTTTAAATAGCCTCCAAAGTATCTATTAAATGCCTCATTGGAAGGGGGAACAGTTTGGCTTTTGCAGTAACCTGTATCCACTGGTTATATTTTGTGGTTCTAAGGGCCAAAGATGCATCAGTGTTATGTTGGCCATGCCCTGTTGCCAACTGTGCACAGAAGGGTGAGTGAATGGGTGGGTGGGTGGCATTAACATTGGATCCAAGTTCACAGAAGGCTGCTTTCCTTAATATCTACAGTCCTCACCATCTAAAAACCCCTTAAAAAATAAAAGGAAGAAATGAATGTTTCTATTTTTAATATGAGCCAGCAGCGACTACAGTTTGTTCTGTTGCTTACAGTTACCCATAGGATTAAGACTGTTGTCATTCCAAGTGGAAAGCTCAATAGCCAATGGTGACTAGTGCAAAATAGACTAGGGTACTTTCCAACTAACTTGTGTTTTTTTTGGTTTGTTTGTTTTTTTTGTTTTTGGTTTTTTTTTAAATATATGTGTAATTTTATAAGGTACTCCTCTTGCTCATAGAAAGTTCTCTTTTGACTGGAACCTTCCAAATATATGAAGTTGCAACTTTTATTTTAGAGCCTTAGAAATGAGACCTTTCTGTGGAACAGTGATAAGACAGGTACTGCTATACTCAGGTTAATTTTTTAACGTGGCCCTTCTCTCTCATTTTCTTCAAAAGTGTCATGAAGAAACATCTCACTTCCACCCCTACTTTCATACCACATGGGTGGTATTGCCTATTCTTGAAATTTGGTGTCCATAGTAGAGGTATGATCTGTTTTCTTTTCATAATTGGAAAACTGAAAATATAAAACCTCAGTTTCTATGAAGAGAAAAAGTTCACGAAGTAAAGGTCCCCTTATCATCATTCTGAAAAACTCTTTTACAGTAGTTAGCAGATATAATGGCTGACCTAACACACCCTAATCACATAGGTCATTAAGGGCTCATTAATTTATGCTGAAAAACTTCGAATTGTGTTTAAGACACTTTTCATTACTTGAAAAATAGGTGATGTTTTAGCTTCTAAGAAGAATTCTTAATAAAGCAGTCTTCAACCATCTCCTGCATTGTGGCATGTGCTCCACTGCAATTTTTTGAAAATTATTTATGTGAAATAACAGCAGTTGGGGAATAATTCCACATCTCTTGCATGTAACTTAAATTCTGAGTATGAGGGATTGGTTCTTAGTTAATCTTCAGTCTGATTCACCTGCAGTGTTGAGTTAATAGAAGGAAGGCTTTCTAGGAAATAACTGAAGACGTATTTTAGTTTCTTAAATGTATTCCATTCAAGTCCTGTGTGGTTTGTGTTCAAAACTGCTTTGTAAATATTTTCTTTTCACTATTAAGGGGGTCGTTAACATTTCAATAGTTAATGTATTAGTAGCCAGTACATGACACTATGTCCCGAATAGTTTTCTCTGTCTTTTTTAGTGAAATCACACTGGAAGTCTAGTTAATGGTCTAGTGAAGAATAGTTGATCTTACAAGTTTAGTATTTAAAATTTTATTAGTAGGAAAGCTTTTTCTTTCATTGTACATTAGGGAAAGTAAGAGAGTGTGTATTATAATCTTTTAAGCACTCTGTTGGGCTAAGGAATTATATTTTTTTGTTTGTTTTTATTCTCAGTATCAAATAGCAGTAGGTATATATGGACAGTGTTGTGCTGTTGTGTATAAAAACTGAGAGATTTGATTTCTTTTACTCTTTTCTTCCTGAGCCTATACTAGTACCACTTTGATTAATCATTTTAGAGGGTGATGTTCTTTACCAGCTATTTGCTTTGGTATGCCTGATATTAAACTTTACTAGTTAATTGTATTTAAATATATATGTCGTATTTTATATATTTAAATACATATTTATATATTATAAATATATTTGTATATTTATAGATATATAAATGAAATTTTATTCTTTAAGAAATAAAGGAAGATACTGAAATTTCCATTTCATGTGTGAGATACCCCATTAAACTAAAGTGAATTTGAAATCGGTCCTGTTAACATTCTGTATTTCCTGTTGGACATTTTAATTACCTCCTGGCTATTTCCTGTAATATAGAAACTTCTCCATTTCCTCCAGCTGTATCAGTTGCATAAGCACCCCGGACTTTTTCATGTTTGTCTTAATATAATCACTTAGTATTTCAAACCTTCTTTTACTTTATTTTAGGATTTTTTTTTTTTTTAATATTCCTATCAGAGAGATACCCTTACGTGCCTAACAGCTTAGCTGTTTCTCTCCCAGCTGATAAATGGCGAACTGTAGCTGGAGTGGTGTTAGCCTGTTGAACCTTAGTACCTGTCTGTCACTGTCCTGCAGCAAAGCTTTGACTGTTTGTGGTTGTTTTTTTTTTCTCGTGGGTTTTTTTCTTTTGGCATATTGTGTGACATTTTGGTTTTTGTTGTGGTGTTTCTGACTCTTTGTGCCTTTCCTTTTGTGTTTGTTTTCCCTCCTTTTCTCAGTTTGCAGCGGGGCCTCGACCTGCCCATCACCAGGTACTGTACCCTTGCCCCTTCACTATCACCTTTAACTAATAGGTGGGGGCTTTAGGAGCTGCTGACCCTTAGAATGCTGCCATTCCGGGCAACCACCCAATCTGTACTCTTTAAGAGGAGCTCCAGTCTCCTGTGATTCTGTTCTTTTTGTCCTTCACTAATTTCACGGCATTTTGTTATTAACGAACACATTCCCTTCTGTTAATGGCACAATTTAAAAATAATAAAGTGGTTTTTCCCCCAAAACAATAATTGCTCTCAATTTAGGGAACCCTGAAAATTTTCAGATATGGTAAGCAAGCCCTCACAGGTTTTGTGGTTATATGTATTGTTTAAATTGGACTGGAACAGGCAACATTCTAAGGGTTTTCTGTTAACATTCTGATGTAACTTGTATTGATGTGTATAAAATAGCATTAGTATTTCTAAAACCACTTAATCTCAGTTACTAACTTAGATCTAATATCAAATTAACAGTAATACATAGTCATTTGTTTCATAGAATTATTCTCAGGATACGTAGAAAATAAATACATTATTTAATTTTAATATTTGTAGCCAGTTGGTTCTTTTTAAATGAAGTAATTATATAAGTTAAAATTCAAAAATGTATATGCTGACACTAAGTTATTTAGCAGGAATATACTAGAGGAGGTGGTTTGGGATAAAGAAAAACCTTGCAGGGTTTTTCCCTCCAAATAGCTTCTTACAGAGTGTCCTGAAACATTTTCTCTTGCTACAGTAGAAAGGGTCTAGGCCTTACAGATCTGGGTTCATATTACCAGCTTTACTGTGCAACCGGCTGGGTTAAACAGATCTTTTTCTGAGCCTCAGTTCCCTCATATGGAAAACGGGAATAAATGCCCTCCATTTTAGAGATAAGATTCTTTAGGCATCTGACACAAAGTAAACAGCAGGAAGCGGTAGCTGTTTTTTGATACTGTTATGCAGCCTAGCATGGTTTGATAAAATGAAAGAAGTGTTACCCATTGTTTGCCTGTGTTAATCATAGTTAGAATTCTTATTATTGAGTAAATGGACATGGTGTAATTGCAGGATTTCATTGTCTACCAGTGATACAAGGCTCTGTTTCTCAAAATGAAGTCTTTTCAATTTAGATGATGTAAAACCAAGCAAATTCTGAGGTGCTAAGGACACTTTGCAGGAGAACTCAGATATGGTTATGTGAAGTGGATGGCAATTCTTTGGGTTAGATGAAGAAATAAAATTCGGGTATTTTTTAGTATCAACAGACAGTGTTGTTAAAGAGCTTACAGTGTGGTGTCAACTAGACCTAGGTTTGAGTCTTACTAACTGAGTGGTTTTGGGCAGTTTATTCATTGGTCTCAGCCTCAGTTTTTTCATCTGTAAAATGGGGAAAATACTAATACCCATCTTAGGACTGATATGAAGAGTAAACGAGATAATGGAAGGACAGTGATTAGCGGTGTTTGGCATATACTACAATTCTAGATTGATTACTAATAATTGAAAAGAAGATAAGCCCATAGGTAAAAAGGTTGATTATAATTTTTATAAAGTATTTCGTCAACAGTCATAGAGGCAAGGCTTAAATTTTAGTCAGGGATCAAGCCAGAGAACTACTCCTAACAGAGAAACCTGGGAGATCTTTGCTCCAGAAGCAGTGTAGAAAAAAACTGATTAAGAAAAACTATTTCTAAGTTCCTTCATATAAGGCTGAGTGTTTCTATAATTTCTATTCAATTGCATTGGTCCTCAAATAGGGATGTTGTAGTTAAGCCTTTATAAAAAAGTCTACTCTGGGAAAATTTGTTTTCTGAACTTTCTCCTGAGCCTAAAGTCTTATGATACTCTTTGTCTTCTTTAATTCCAAAAACCAAGGAAAACTTAAAGGAGTCTTGGTGAGAAAAGGTTGATTTCACTTCTGAAATGATTTTCATGTGTCATATGACTCAAGAAAGTTTTGGCAGATTGGTTCTTTATTTAGCTATGGGATGATGCTTGTGAAGTTATGGCATGTTTCAACCATTAGAAAAGTAGAACTCCCTATGTGTATATACTTATTATTTATTCATTAGCAAGGAAAGTAATTACATTTTGACACAAGTTCTTGAAGATCGATTTTTGAGATGGATCATAAATCCAGAGTGTTACTTTTGGATACAAAAACTTCAGAGAGCTGGCTGCTTTTTACTCTGGCATTCCTCCTTTCTAAATAGCAGTTTAAAATTTTTCTTACACCAGAGAGAATTGAGTACGGAAACCTATAACTTTGGTGGAGGCAGCAGTAGGAATTAGTCCCCTTGGAAAACTAGGAGAGGGAGGGCCGGGAGTTGAAGTGACACTGCTGAGCAGGAGCTAGCTGAAGCCGTGGTGTGGCGGAGAGCGAATTGTTAGGAAGAGTTTGCTCTGCTTTATCCATGGCTGTACAGTCCAGTTTGGTTTGTTCCAGTATGGACTAGGTATTGGCATTTTGGGTGGGATAACCAGTTATGAAATTCTTCCCTGTAAATTGCAGTTCATTTAGCAACCTTAGGACTCTAAATGCCAGTAGAATTCCCCCAGTGACAATTAAAAAACAAAACAAAACAAAAAACACCTTCACATATTTCCAAATAACCTCCATGGAGATGATACTATTTCCCACTTGAGAATTAATGGTTGAAGTTTGTATTTAAAACAGTCTTCTCCTCAAATCTAAAGTCGTGTAGAGGGGCTCCTTGGGTGGCTTAGTTGGTTAAGTGTCCCATTCTTGGATTTTGGCTGAGGTTGTGATCTCAGGGTCGTGAGACCGAGCCCCATATCGGGTTCCATTGGTGGGCATGGAGCCTGCTTGAGATTCTTTCCCTCTCCCTGTGCTCTTCCTCACGTCCCCATCCGATGTCTCAAAACGGAAGGAAGGAAGGAAGGTAGGAAGGAAGGAAGGAAGGAAGGAAGGAAAAGAAAAAGAAAGAAAGTCAGTCAGTCAGGTAGAGGTTCATAGAGAAGGAGATGCTCATAAGACAAAACAGTACATAGAAACTTGTATAATGAGAGCAAATGGTAAAAAACATTGAGTGGTACACAGAGAATACATTTTTAAAGGGTAAAACATCTATGTCCTAGGTTATTGTTGGTTTGTTGTGAATTGAAGGCATACATGATTTTTTAATCTATTAATTGTTTTCTTTGGCCAGAAAGAATTAAATCAGGGGTTATAATTAGCTTTGAATAGTTAGACTTAGTGAATAGATTTCTTATTTCTCCTTTATTGAATTGTTCATCAGTGGCTGCCTTTCTGACCACATATCCTTTCATGCTTTGATCTTTTTTTTTTAAACACAGTAATTTGATGTTGGATGATGGTTCCTGTGATTGTTGTTTCTAAAGTCCAACTGTAAATACGTTAAGTTTTTGTGACTGCTTAGTAACCAGTGGTTCATAAACATTACAAAGAATAAAAATACTGTTATTTAGGTAAGCTAATTGGAGGTAATTGCTTGTGAAATGAAAACACGATTATCCAGTTCAGTAATCTAGAACCTATGTGTATATATTTTTTTCTTCTTTTTAAAATGAAGTTAACTGAATTGAAATGAAACAACATTCTGGATAGTGATATTTTTAGTTGAACAGGATCAAGAAACTGTTACAGAATGTATTTCTTGGAACTACTTTTAGGTAGAGTATCTTTCTGTGTGGCCAACTAGAGCTCTTACTGAGTCCCTCAAGTCAGGGATACCATGCTCCAGTTAGAATTATGTCAGCCGTGTCTTCTTCCAGTACCATTAGTTTTTTAGTTTTAGGCTTTTACAGGGATTCTTTCAGATTAATTAATTAGGATGTTCCATTCTTTTTGCATTTTGTAGCCTGAAGAGAGCTTTAGATTAGACTAACAATTTTCTTACAAGGTAAAAGAAGAAGTACTAAGTAATTTTATATGCAGACACCCATGGCTTTAGAAATATGGCAACTATTTTTACTCTGATGTTTGAAAATCCCAAGGTAATTAGAAACAGAAAGAACAGAACGTACACTCATAAGGAAATCAAGTCACTTGGTATAATGTAGATTCTGGCTTGTGTTATTAATTTCATGTTTAGTTGTTGAAATTTGTGTAGTTGTGGTTTAAAGTTACTTGTGTTCCTGTCCTTATTTTACTTTTGGGTTTCACAGCAGAGATCAAGTGTTGGTTATATTCTATGGCTGAGTAGTCGGCATTTTGAGAAAGACCAGGAAATTGGTATTTAAAAGTGTTCATAGAACAAAAATATTTTGCAGTGTCTTGATACACGGTTTTAGTTCCCATAATATTGACAAATGTTGAATAGTGTGCCATATTCGAAGTAATTGGATTTAGTGTAAACAAATAAAGGCTTGATAAAGCTTAACAGTACTTCACATCAAGGAAATATGTTACCTAGTGGCAAACAGCATTGAAACTGTGCATGTTTTCCTGTTGTAGTTTTGTTCTTTTTGCTAAAAGATTAAAAGAAAAGAAAACAGCTGGCTTATTTTTGTTTTTTAAATTTTTTTCATTATGACCCTTCAAGGTTTTTGTGTTGTTACATTTGAAGTCTTAGTTTCTGGTAGAGAAATATTTGTATTGCTCTAGGCAGTTTCTTAGATTTGGAAAATAAAATAAATGAAAGCTTAGAGGTTTGCCTCTGGGTCAGACTTGGCATATCAAGCCGGGTGGAAATAAGATCACGCATTTATGCAGCCTTATGACCAGTCCTCTTAGATTTTTCAGAGCTTAATGTAAGTCAGTCATGGGCAGTTTATCTAGTGCCTTAATCACCAAAGAGTTGTAGGGTTAGGGCAGAGATAGTAAAGAAAAATACAGGTTGGGAGTTGGCATAACTGGGAATCTTAGCTTCACTACAAACTAACTTCGAGCCTCAGATTTCTTATCTTGGGAAATGGATAAAATATGCTCATAAGTGATAAAATATTGAAGTGTTACAAGAACTGCACCTATTTCCTAAGGGGGTTATGAGGATCAGAGTCCCTGCCTGTCAGAGTCCCCGGCACATAGTAGATTCTGGGTAAATGTCAGTTTTCTTTAACAGTGACATAACCTGCCTATCTTTCCCTCCTTTCTCAGCCTATTTTTACCTATGAGCAAAGTATTCTACAAGGATGCTCATTTTTCAGAGTCTGCAGCATGAACAGACAGAACACCTGTCCCTGAACAGAATCCTCGGGGTTTTTTCCTTCCATCTGACATAATCCTCTATGGCACTACTATCTAGTAGAACTTTTGTAATGGTGGTGAAAATGTTAGTGTGTCTGTGTTGTTCACGACACATGTTTCCACATGTGGCTATTGAGCACTGAAAATGTGCAGTGCGACTGAAGAACGGAATCTTTCGTTATAAGTCATCAAATATGGCGAGTGGCTATTGTATTGGACAACTCAGCTCTAGAGCTTACATCTTCTAATTCTTAATGAAACATAAATTATGTGATATTGGCCACGTGCAGGGAAGGTACAGAAAGAATTTAGAATGTAATAGCCCTCGTTATAAATTGGTATAAGTCAGCAGAGTATCTGGTTGATACTTGAATGATATCCCATTATGTGGACTCTTCACTGCTTATTCCCTTACAACTTGTGAGAAAATTACAGCACTGCTATTTTTCTCAAAAGTACTTTAGAACTTTTAAAGATATTAACCTAAAAAATTCATAATTCCAAATCTTACTGTTCCTCTAGGAGGCTGAACTATATTGCAGAAAGCTAGGGATTTCAGAAGCATATTTTTTATATAGTTTTTTTTTTTGCTTTGCAAAATAATAATTATTCTGTAGTTTTTTCCACATAGGAAGAACTAATGTGATTGAATATGATTTTTCGAGTTGCTGAAAATGAATGGGTAGTTTTCAGAGAATATCAAATTATTATGTAGTTTTTTAGAGATATCCTTGTCTTTTGATGATTTTAGAAAGAGTGAAGTCATGAAAAGTGATAGAATTACCAACATATTCAAAAAACATTTATTCCTAATGTTATTGGCAAGGAAACTTCAGGTAACGGTATAATTATCACATCTTTAGAAGTATTTTCCAAGGGGTAACATTTTCCTTCTGGTTTCTAGAATGTTACAGTGAAAGTTAGCTATCATGAGTACTCTAAATTCAGCCTCTCTTATAAATGTATCCAAGCCCTTTGGAAAAGTTGCACAAAATACCACCTCAAATGAGAGCTGATTCTTTCCCTTGCCATTCTCCTGGCATACTAGTGGACCATTGAAAGATAAGGGACTTAAAACAGATTGAAATCAAGTTTGGGAATGATACTTATGTTGTACATGATTCCTCCCTTCTCTACCTAGCCTTTTCTGGCATTTTCATCAGTGACTTGGATTAATGACATGCCTGTCAAATTTGCTGATGGTTATGTGGTTTTGACCTTGTATTATACATTTGGAATCCAGAAGTATCTGTACAGTCTGAAATGATGGGTTTGAAATTAGCCAAATACATTTTCAAAGAAACAACATACACAATTCCCCATCTGAACTTCATTACACAGCTCTAAGAGTATACACAAAAGTGAAGAACATGACTTGTTGCCAGGTTATATATAAAGAAGACGTAAGGGTTTTATGAGATTGTAACTCAGTACCAATCAGTAGTAAAATGTGGTTGACAAAACAGCTCCTGTTATTCTTGGTTTTATTAATGGAAATATAGTCAGCCGGAATAAGAGAGAGATGTTGCTGTTTCATTTAGCCACAGATAAATTGATTGACTGAGCCCAGGTACATTCTAGGGAGACACTACCTGGGTATTTGTGTTTGGTTCTCTATTTAGTGAGACTTTTAACTGTGGGACCATATTGAGAGAAGACTGAAGAGGGAATTTAATATGTTGGTTGGAGGGACAGGTCATGGAGGGTAGTAATTGGCTTTGAACAAAAAATAGACATTGGTGTGAAGGTTGGCAGTGATGGATGTCTCCGCATAACTTAGAGATTTATCACTTCTGTGGAAGAAGGATTTGACTTTGATGTGATTTTAGGAATATTTATTGGACCAGAAGGAAAATGATACAGAGAGAAAAATTTGGAGCCAGTAAAAGGAAAGTCAGAACTCCATTTAATAATGAAATGGACTATGTCTTTGGTTGCTCAAGTGTCGTAACCTGAAGGGCATGTCAAATAAGAGATTTAAATTTTAGGTATGTTGTTGGACTAAATGGCTTGTACTGTCCTTCCATCTAGCATCCCAGAGAGTTTGATAGTGGAGAGGAAAAGGGATTCGGAAGCATTGCAAGCAGTTTGGGAAGGCCCATTCACATTCACATGTAGTTTGCTGCCATGCCCACCTACAGATTTTTAATTTCTTGTACCACTATTAAATCTAATTCTAAATTTACAATTGAATGGTTAGGAGAGAGTGCATTCATTTTTTATTTCTCTTTTTATTTCTTTCTTTTATTTATTTCTTTAGTACATTCTCTTTTTATTTCTTTGCCTTTCCAGCCATTACACCTTTTTTAGTCCTATAGATAGTAGAATCTCCTGTATGGGGGAAGGGGAAAGGGAGAATGAGGAAGGGAGGGAACATCTTAAGGGTGAAAAATAAGCTCCAGACAGCCTGTCCTTATAAAATTCTTGTGCAGTGAGTTTGAGTAAAAGGTCTGTTAAATGTTGTACCGAGGAAGTAAAAGCATATGAACAGGTATCAGTTACTTTAAGGGAGATAGAGAATTAGAGTCTTGTAAGTGGAAGAAATTTATTTTCCTGTATAATCATGAATTTTGTAAAGTAATTGCTGTTACCAGGAATGTTATGATTGAGGGATATGCCGCCCATTAGTGCAGTTGGATAAAGGTCTCACCACATCCCTTGGGCCTTAGAAGAAATTTCTTTTGACTGTCAACAGTTGTTTGAAAATATGAGGGGTGTTCCATTTCATGAGAAGTAGAGTGTGTAACAGTTAAAGTTTATACACCTAAATCTGACTGTGTTTAAATTATGGGTGGGAGACCTTTAGAAAGTTACTTAATCTCCCTGTCCCTCAATTTCTCCGTGTATCTAATGAAGTTGTTAATAATACTACCTGCCTTAGAGGTTTGTTGTAAGAATAACTTACTATATGTGGAAAATAATTGGAGTAATACCTGGTAGCTAGTAAGTGCTATATCAAGCTTCAGTGTTATTTAATATGCATATGTGAATACACTTTCCTCTACTGCTTCAAAGCTGAAGTCTTAGTTTATAAAAAATATTGCATGTCTACATAACCATAAATTTTGTGTTTTTGTGGGTTCAGCTGTATGCTAATATTAGCACTATCATCAGAAACACTTGTTTATTTCTTTCTTAAAACTACTGAAGAAAACAGGCTTCTGAATCCTCCTTGAATAAGCTGTATTCTCAACTGTCGTAATCAGGGCGTTAAAAACCCCAGCAGAGGAGTTGGAAACTAGTGCCAGGAGAAGGACTCACACACAGTAAACTGTTAGAATTGTGGAGAAACTTTCCCATATCTGCTTTTCTTGCTCTGCACAAGTTAGTAACACCATACCTCTTCAGTGCACCAGGCAGTAAATACTCTTAAAGCAAATATTCTTACAAAATTTGGTGATAATATAACTACAGTGGATCATCACCTGTTGTGTTTGATACTCTCTTTGTCTTGGCTGCCCTCTAGAGTTGGTGGAAGAGGATCTTACAGGAGTAAGGTTTCTGTCCCCTGCATCCAACATGGAGTAATGCTCATTAAATTGAGCAGATGAATGACTGTCCTCTCTTTGAGGCCTGTAACAGTTTTGTGGCTCCTGTCATATTAACCAAGTTATAAAAATGCTTAAGTTCATTCATAAAGTGTGTTTACAGCTCACATACATTGATGAATAATAGATTCTGTCTGCTGTGTAATTAAGAGAGGTGAAGTGTAGGATGGAAAGTTTACTAGTTCATGTTCTTGGTTGCAGCCAACAGAATTCTTGTGTCTGTCACCAAAACTGTGTCAGTGGAGATAACAGCAAGACTATTGTTGTTGGTGTGGTCCAGCCCAGGTTCCTGTTACCAACTTTGCTTCTTGTACTTTCTTTTCATCTTCATCAGCTACTCTTTATGGCCTTCCCCATCTGGTTCCCTTATCCACTCCATTCTCCTGCTGTACTGTCTATTGCTTTTCTGTGACTTACTCTTTTTAGGACTTTCTTTGTCCTGGGTTATGAAGGCCGAATGGGGATGAGCCTTGGACGTTGGATCCTAATTCTTCCAAACAACACAAGATAAAAAGTCATTTCTTCTACTATGTGTGGGTGACTTGATGCTTAAGAGTAAGGCAGGATAAGACCTGAGTGGGCCCAAAGGTCAAAGCTCATCCTTGCTTTATTTGGACCAATCATAATCAATATTCATGTCTGGAATTGTGAGACAACTCAAGAGATTTTGGAGCTAAACCACATTTTAAGACTAGTTTTATGTTTCCCCATTTTAAAGCTTTAAGTGGGCTCTTACATGCCATGTTAATTGAGAAGAGCAGATTTCTTTCTTGATGGGCCTGATATATTTTGAAAAGTTTAGTTTTTCTTAGGACGTTTGTAAACTTTAAAATAATGAATGGCACTTTTATTATTAACTATTTTCTCCATTAAAGATGGTGGATCATAGAGAAGCTAAATAACTAATGCCAAATCACATAATGGGTGTCTGTAGAGCCAAGAACAGGAATCAGTCCCACCTGTACTTAAAAACAGACATATCCTTTCAAGCTGTTATAACTTGTAGCTACTATAAGAATATTTTTTGCCACTGGATTTATTTATATTAAGTGTGATTCAGTTCTTCAGTTCCATGTGTCCTTGAATTCTCTAGTGGAGAATTGTCATTCTGATTTTCTAATCTTCCTTCTTCTCCTATTATTACTAAATAGAAAGATATTTTTGTTGAGCTGCATGATGTGTCCTACCCCTTCCTACTGATCTATAAGCTTTTCCATTGGCTTTCTTTCTGTTTCCTGCTGCTTTCTTGCTTCATAATTGAAGGGAGGATTCAGACCCATCCAGGTAACAACTACTGGTTCTGCATGGCCTCTTTATTACTCTGTTCCCTTATCATTATTACGGTGAGATTGATTGTTTGCTGATGAATATACACGCATTCACGGTGAGAATTTCTTGTTGGTATATTGTTTCAAGGCTTTTAAGCCTGCAGTGAGAGCCATAAATAACCACAGGTACTGGCTGCCACTTGATAAATTTGAGTTCTGCTCCTTCCAGACCATTCTTAAGTCTGTCTAAATTTTCCACTTTTATTGCAAACTATTCAAGAAAGCAAAATTGGGTTCAATTTAATATGGGGTTGCCACTTTTTAGAAAAGCAAGGCCATTCCCATCATGTAATAAATCAGCATGTGACAACTCTCCCGATAGTTTTTTTAACTTAACTTCGATAGACTGAGATGAAAATCTTTATGTCTAGAAGTATTTTATAAATTACTTGAATGGTAGCTTTTTAGGGAACTGCTTTTAATTTTTAATATAAGTACTTTTATATAGTAGAACAACTTTTAGAGAAACACAAGCTACTCCTTTTGTTATTTTATCACACATTTTAAAATTAATAATTATGGTATATAATTTTTTGTTTAAGATAGCTGAGGCTTCTCTCCGTCTACTTGTGATCTCTCTCTGTCAAATAAATAAATAAAATCTTTAACAACAAAAAAAAAAGATAGCTGAGGCTTCATTTTAAAAGTGAGACTGCCTGACTGTTTTCATATGTGTGATAGCACTGAACAAAACTTGACTTAACTTGACTTGAAAATATTCTAGTTTAGTGATCCCACCCACATGCAGTTTAGCCTCTTTTTGTGTATATTGTATTTCCAATTCAGTTGGTAACATTTCTATTAGTGGACAAAAGGAGAAAGCTCAAGATAGTAAAATTTACATATTCCCCTTAGTAAAAAAAAAAATAAATACTTTTTTCTCCCCTCCTCAGTTTTTTCAGAGGCCTCAGATACAGCCTCCTAGAGCTACCATCCCGAACAGCAGTCCTTCCATTCGTCCTGGTGCACAGACACCCACTGCAGTGTATCAGGCCAATCAGCACATCATGATGGTTAACCATCTGCCCATGCCGTACCCAGTGCCCCAGGGTCCTCAGTACTGTATTCCACAGGTAAAGTATCTCTCAGGTCTGTGCGGTTCAGCAATAGAGTGGGAATTAACCCAAATCTCATCAGAGGAAGCAGGGAGGGTGGGTGATGACATTGGTTTTTAGTGGTATGTGAACTTTTCTGTTGGCTGTAAGTCTGGCCATTTTGTCATTTTCCATAATATTGTAAGGAGATATTTCTCTTACATTTTTCTAAGATGTTTGAGAAATTATTTTTATCTTCTTGCTTTTACCCCATCCCTTTCCCATATCCATCTGCTCTAAAACAGACTCAGTAATTATGCTGTTCCTGTGATAACATTCAAGTTCATTGAAAGCTACCAGCCTGAAATAATTTTACAACGAGCTGATGTCTGTCTGTGCACTGATGTGCTGTAAGGTTTTTACCTAATGCACATCTTTCTCTTCATCCTCATTGCATCTTGATGGCAGGCAAGCATTTTTTAAAGTATTTAACCAAGAGTTTTCACCTTATTGTCTTACACACACACATACACACACACACCTTTTTTTTTTTTTTAATAGTAAGACATCTTCATATTATTTATAAATATCTTTAATTTCTCTTTTATAGTACCGTCATAGTGGCCCTCCTTATGTTGGGCCCCCACAACAGTATCCAGTTCAGCCACCAGGGCCAGGGCCTTTTTATCCTGGACCAGGACCTGGGGACTTCCCCAACGCTTATGGTAAGTATGAAATACTGAGGAATTCCTGCTAGTTTGTTTTTGTGTTTGGCTGATCAGTTTAGTCAGTGAGGTTTAGTGGTATAAAGAATTTTTAAATAAAATGTTGCAAACCGTTCTGAATCTAAAGCTTTTTAGGGAGTGATTTACAAGGAAAGGGTATTACAGAACTATATTTAGTTAATGACACCACCTAAAAGAGCTGGTAATTCCATTGCAAAGAACCCATGTCTTAAGGTTCTGAATCTGCAACCAACTCATCATTACTTAGATTTTTATTGGATTTTTGCTGATGGAATAAATATACAGTTGGCTGTTGAACAGCACAGGTTTGAACTGCATGGGTCCACTTAAACATGAAATTTTTTGATAGATACAGTATGGTACTGTAAAGTGTTTTCTTTTATGATTTCCTTAACAACGTTATCTTTTCTCTTAGCTTAACGCTTTTGTAAGAATATATTTATGTAGTACATATAACATATAAAACATCTGTTAGCTGTTTACATTATTAGAAAGGCTTCTCAGTCAGCAGTAAGCTATATTAGATAAGATTTTGGGGCTTCAAAACTTATACATGGATTTTGGACTGCATGCAGGCGAGCAGAGGGTGCCCCTGATGCGTGTGTTGTTCAAGGGTCAGTTATAACTTATCTCCCTTCCATGATTTTTCTCCAAACATTTATCACCATTTACCAAAATGTTTGTTAACGTTTTCCTACTAGAATATAGTATCCACAAAGGCAATGAATTTTATTGTTTTGTTCACTCTGGTATCCCTAGCACCTAAAATAGTGACAAGGTATTGGAGTGGGATGCCTGAGTATAATTCAGTGTTTCTGTGATTCCTTTTCTGCAAAATTGTGATAAGATCTGTGTCATAGGAAGGTTTTGAGAATTAGTGAAATGAAAATGCCTTAAAAAATCACAAATGTTTTTAATGTAGAGAAATAAGTGCCATGTTTATACTTTGTGAACCAGTACTAAGATGACTTATTCCATAAATTTCTACCACATATTATACTTGGTTTATTATCTAGAAAGTGAATTCTAAGAGTTAAAATCAGCAAGTTCTTGAAAAATTAAACTTTAGGATTCACTAAGCATTGATCTTTTCTGCTACCAGTAAGGACATATTAAAATTTTAACTTGTTCTTTTAAGATAGTGTAATCTATTTTTTTTTTTTTTTAAGATTTTATTTATTTATTTGACAGAGATCACAAGTGGGCAGAGAAGCAGATAGAGGGAGAGGGAGAAACGGGCTCCCCGATGAGCGGAGAGCCCGACGCGGGGCTCAGTCCCAGGACCCTGGGATCATGACCTGAGCCGAAGGCAGAGGCTTTAACCCACTGAGCCACCCAGGTGCCCCAGTGTAATCTATTTTAGATAAATAGGTATCCATTAACCAATTTCCTAACATTGTGATTTAGTGTCTCAATTCTTTACATCAGAATTAATTGGCATTAGAATAGCTCAAGAACATTTCACTTAGGTTTTGAGGTGAAACAGGCCAAGGAACCAAGTGTTACCTGGTTTTACTACTTCTAGAAAAGGGAAAACCTTTCCTTTTTTTTTTTTTTTAAGGTTTTATTTATTTATTTGACAGAGAGAGAGAGACACACACACACACAGAGAGAGAGAGAGAGAGAAACCAGAAGCAGTGGGATGGGGAGAGGGAGAAGCAGGCTTCCCTCCGAGTAGGGAGCCCAATGCGGCGCTCAATCCAGAATCCTGGGATCAGGACCTAAGGCAGAGGCTCAAGGACTGAGCCACCCAGGCGCCCTGGGAAAACCTTTCTTTTACCTTGGTTACTATTGCTTGTGAGACTGCCAGTTGCAAAATGATACACTTCATAATGTCATGAAATGTTGCAAGTATGTATGAAACATGGTTTTACTGAAGTTGTGTTTTTATTAGGAAATATTTGATATTTTCCAAACTACACGTGGCTTATAGGTGTTTTAAAATAAAATAATACATGTGCATCACCCAGCCTTGACATAGAATGTTGCCAGTACTGTTGGTGTCCCTTGTGAGCCCCTTGAAGTTAGTTTGAACTCAGGGTTTTCATACCACTTTAGTGTCTTTGTAGTTATTCTATAAATTTAAATCCATTTAAAGTTATTTTTCCATTTTAAGAAAGATTTTATTTAGTTATTTATTCATTTTATTTATTTGAGAGAGAGAGAGAAAGCATGCAGGGAGAAAAGCCGAGGGGGAGGGACAAGCAGATTCTCCTCTGAGGGCAGAGCTGACATGGGGCTCGATCCCAGGACACTGAGATCATACCTGAGCCAAAATCAAGAGTCAGATGCTTTAACTGACAGAGCCACCCAGGCATCCCCAATTAAAATTCTTTTTAAGTGTAAAATTGACAGTTGATATCATCAAGAATTTATTGAATAGAAAACCTGTGAGTGAAACTGACTGGCAGAGTAAGCATGCTAAAATCCCTGGAATTTTCTCTTTCAATCCCATGTTGTAATGGGAATGCAATTGTATCTTCTTCTTTTTTTTTTTTTAATTTTTAATTTTTTTAATAAACATATAATGTATTATTATCCCCAGGGATACAGGTCTGTGAATCACCAGGTTTATGCAATTGTATCTTCTAATTCACAAAATCATTTTGAAAGGCTTCTCACTGAATTCTAGTCTGTTTATTACACATTACATAAATAATTTTTTGACACAAAATGTTGTCATTAAAATTCTGTTGTAAATCTGTGCCAGCCCTCTTTATTGCTCTTAATACTACTGTAGTATATATAGAAACAATATAGATGAGTTTACCGGTAGGGAAATATTTTTCTGATTTGTATATACAGTATTATAATGTATTTGGCTTTATTTCTATCACTTATAGACTGTATTTGTTTATTTTCACAAAAAACAGGGTATTGAGGGGCAATTGTATCTCAGACATTGTTGATGTCTGTTCCTTTTGTTAGATATTCTTTCTTACCTGGGAAATTCTTTTGCAGATCCAAAATCCATCAAGTAGGCAATTTGTCATTTAGATTAAAACAGTTTACCTAGTTTCCTTAAGGTGAGAAAAACAATCTTTTTTTTTCTTTTTGCTGTTCTCATATATTTTTATTTTTTTATAAACATATAATGTATTATTAGCCCCAGGGGTACAGGTACCCTCCCCAATGTCCATAACCCCACCACCCTCTCCCTACCTCCCTCCCCCCGGCAATCCTCAGTTTGTTTTGTGAGATTAAGAGTCTGTTATGGTTTGTCTCCCTCCCGATCCCATCTTGTTTCATTTATTCTTTTCCTACCCCCAAGCCCCTCATGTTGCATCTCCCCTTCCTCATATCAGGGAGATCATATGATAGTTGGCTTTCTCCGATTGACTTATTTCACTAAGCATAATACCCTCTAGTTCCATCTACGTCCTTGCAAATGGCAAGATTTCATTTCTTTTGATGGCTACATAGTATTCCATTGTATATATATACCACATCTTCTTTATCCATTCATCTGTTGATGGACATCTAGGTTCTTTCCATAGTTCGGCTATTGTGGACATTGCTGCTATAAACATTCGGGTGCACGTGCCCCTTCAGATCACTACGTTTGTATCTTTAGGGTAAATACCCAGTAGTGCAATTGCTGGGTCATAAGGTAGCTCTATTTTCAACTTTTTGAGGAACCTCCATGCTGTTTTCCAGAGTGGTTATACCAGCTTGCATTCCCACCAACAGTGTAGGAGGGTTCCCCTTTCTCCGCATCCTCGCCAGCATCTGTCATTTCCCGACTTGTTAATTTTAGCTATTCTGACTGGTGTGAGGTGGTATCTCATTGTGGTTTTGATTTGTATTTCCCTGATGCCAAGTGATGTGGAGCACTTTTTCATGTGTCTGTTGGCCATCTGGATGTCTTCTTCACAGAAATGTCTGTTCATGTCCTCTGCCCATTTCTTGACTGGATTATTTGTTCTTTGGGTGTTGAGTTTGCTAAGCTCTTATAGATTTTGGATACTAGCCCTTTATCTGATATGTCCTTAGCAAATGTCTTCTCCCATTCTGTCAGTTGTCTTTTGGTTTTGTTAACTGTTTCCTTTGCTGTGCAAAAGCTTTTGATCTTGATGGAGTCCCAATAGTTCATTTTTGCCCTTGCTTCCCTTGCCTTTGGCGATGTACCTAGGAAGAAGTTGCTGCGGCTGAGGTCGAAGAGGTTCCCGCCTGTGTTCTCCTCAAGGATTTTGATGGATTCCTTTCTCACATTGAGGTCCTTCATCCATTTTGAGTCTATTTTCATGTGTGGTGTAAGGAAATGGTCCAATTTCATTTTTCTGCATGTGGCTGTCCAATTTTCCCAACACCATTTGTTGAAGAGGCTGTCTTTTTTCCATTGGACATTCTCTCCTGCTTTGTCAAAGATTAGTTGACCTGAGAATTGAGGGTCTATTTCTGGGCTCTCTATTCTGTTCCATTGATCTATGTGTCTGTTTTTGTGCCAGTACCATACTGTCTTGATGATGACAGCTTTGTAATAGAGCTTGAAGTCTGGAATTGTGATGCCACCAACTTTGGCTTTCTTTTTCAATATTCCTTTGGCTATTCGAGGTCTTTTCTGGTTCCATATAAATTTTAGGATTATTTGATCCATTTCTTTGAAAAAAATGGATGGGATTTTGACGGGGATTGCATTAAATGTGTAGATTGCTTTAGGTAGCATAGACATTTTCACAATACATGGAACATTTTTCCATTTCTTTGTGTCTTCCTCAATTTCTTTCATGAGTACTTTATAGTTTTCTGAGTATAGATTCTTTGCCTCTTTGGTTAGGTTTATTCCTAGGTATCTTATGGTTTTGGGTGCAATTGTAAATGGGATTGACTCCTTAATTTCTCTTTCTTCTGTCTTGTTGTTGGTGTAGAGAAATGTAGAGAAACTGACTTCTGTGCATTGATTTTATATCCTGACACGTTACTGAATTCCTGTACGAGTTCTAGCAGATTTAGAGTGGAGTCTTTTGGGTTTTCCACATATAGTATCATATCATCTGCAAAGAGTGATAGTTTGACTTCTTCTTTGCCGATTTGGATGCCTTTAATTTCTTTTTGTTATCTGATTGCTGAGGCTAGGACGAGAAAAACAATCTTAAAATAATTTCTCATTACGAAAGTAAGTTAGTGAGAAAAATACAAATAATATGGAGTGTATAAAGTTGAAGTAGCCAGTTTTTTCCCTTTCTCCACTCCCTAAGGAAATAGTGATTTAACAGCTTAATATATACTTTTTCATTTATATTTAAATAAATTTTTAATATAAATGGTCACATACTATTTACAATGTTCTAAAACTTTCTGGTATTTTTTCCCCTATCTTACAATATATTCATGGACAACTTTCCATTTCATTACCTATAGAATTTCAAACTACATAACATTACATTTTAGGTGAATGAATCATACATGATCATATATGAATCACAATGTATAATCTAGTCCTCTACTGATAGGCTTCAATTATTTTCATTATTTGGTCAGATATTTAATTTTTAAGGCTTATCATTAGTTAGTATGCTTTTATCAGACTTAAAAGTTCTGATCCAATAGTTCCCATCAGTTATAGGTCCTTCAGCTGTACCACCTCAGGGCAGCTATTCTGGCCTTACGGTCTAGAGGACATTAAACATCCCCCTTCGTGTTTTCTCATTTTGGAATCTCTTCTTCTCTTGCCCTTCCACTCCCTGTTCTTCATTTCCCTCTGATCCTCGTCCCCCTTTACTCTTCCTCCTCTTCTTCCTAATCTTGGGTTCAGGTTAAAAGCAAGTATAAGGAGGGGATCCTGGGTGGCTCAGTCGTTAAGCATCTGCCTTCAACTCGGGTCATGATCCCAGGGTCCTGGGATCAAGCCCCACATTAGGCTCCCTGCTCAGCAGGAAGCCTGCTTCCCCCTCTCCCACTCCCCCTGCTTGTGTTCCCTCTCTCACTGTATCTCTATCAAATAAGTAAATAAAATCTAAAAAAAAAAAAAAAAGCAAGTTTAAGGAATGGAATCCTAATTCTCTGTTATAAAGCACAGCAGTCCTGTCTTGTAGGGCAGAGGGCCGCCTTCTGGCAGAACTAGTAAGGAAAGAATCCTAGTCTTTTTCCTTCCTGCCCTAATGGTGGAGTTGGTGAGTTGGACAGTCTGTTTTGCTGAAGTCTTAGTTCTTTGTGCTTAGCTTACAGTTGACTCTAGGGTACTAATATTTTACTCCTCTATTCAGTTTTAATCTTGAACAATGATTCTTAAAGAATGTTTTTATCCTTACTGAAGTTCAATAACCAAGATCATAAAATTCTGTTAATACATTATAATTCTTGGAGTGTTTCTATAGTGTTGAAAAATAACTAATGAGTAGTATTTAATCTATGTCACTTTTCAGTTTTTCTCTCATCAGTGTTTCTTAAATGTTTTGATGCCTGTTGTATCAGAAAAATACCTCATGAAGACTGAAATTATTTCCAGGAAAATGCTAGAGGTGATGGCCCAAGGTGTGAAAATTTGGGTTTGGGGGCAAAGAGATGCGGTTAACAGTGACAGTGATACTGAGAAAGAAAAAGAAAAGAGTGAGAATTTACATAGTTAAAAGATCCCATTCTGGGACACCTGAGTTGCTCAGTCAGTTAAGCATCTGCCTTTGGCTCAGGTTATGATGTCAGGCTCCTGGGATTGAGTCTTTCATCAGGCTCCCTGCTCAGTGGGGAGACTCCTTCTCCCTCAGCATCCACTCCCCCTGCTTGTACTCTCCCTCTCTCTCTCTTTCTCTCTGACAAATAAATAATATCTTAAAAAAAAAAAAAAAAGCACTGTTCTCCTTTGCTTCAAACCAGTATACTCTCCCTTTTTCTCACTGTACCGTTTGATTTTTTTCCTCCTCCTTTCATTTTCTTTTGCACTCTTTTTCTGAGCTCTGTGGGGGCTTGGGTGCCTTATTCAGCAGCTCCTAAGAGCTGAGGGATTCATTCATTATTCCCCATGGTGTGTAAGTGGGAAACTTTCTGGCGTCCGAAGTATGTGTTCAATGGAATGTTAATATTGTGATTGTTAATCAACTGTGATTAATACTGTGACTTCGTTAAGCAACCAACTCTTTGTTTCGGCTCAGATCATGATTTTGGGGTCCTGAGATTGAGCCCTGCATTGGGCTCTGTGTTCAGTGCAGAGTCAGCTTGAGATTCTCTCTACCTGTCCCTTTGCCCCTCCTGCTCATGCTCTCTCTCTCTCTCTCTCTCTCTCTCTCTCTCAAATAAATAAATCTTTTTAAAAAATACTGTGAATAGGCACCTGGGTGGCTCAGCCTTTAAGTGTCTGCCTTCGGCTTGGGTCGTGATCCCAGAGTCCTGGGATCGACCCCCCATGTTGGGCTCCCTGCTCAGTGGGGAGCCTGCTTCCTCCTTCTCCCACTTCCCCTGCTTGTGTCCCTCTCTTGCTGTGTCTCTCTGTTTCAAATAAATAAATAAAATCTAAAAAAAACCAACAAAAAATACTGTGTTGATATGGTTGTATACTAACATTATTGTTCTGGGATGGGATAAACTGATTTTAAAGTGCCAATCTGCATACTTAACCACTATCTTTATATTGTTTCTGTAGGAAAATTTAGTTTTGGTAGGTTTTTGGAAGACCTACAGTGTATAAGACAATGTGCTAGGTATTTTGTAGGATATAAATGTTGAGATATTCTCCTTGCCTTTCACGCTCTTGAATTGCATTTGTTTGATATTTGTGTTTGGGGTTTTACCATTGAGAACAAATGTAAATGTTGAACAGACCACTGGTTCCCAAATTTTTCTATCCTAGTCAAATAAAATTTTTAAAAAGTAAAGTAAAATAAGGGAAGAAACATACAGAACTATTCCCTTTTTAATTTTGCCACAAAGTCTTTCAAAGAAAACTGTTATTTAATGTCAGCAGCATTTCATATAGGAAGGCAGTTTGAACAACAAAGGAACAAGACTGAAATAATTTCAAAATAGTAACAGACCTTTCCAAAATGTCAAATTAGCAAGCCTATAGTTGTAACTTTGTGTGTGTTAGTATAGTAATGTGGTTATTATTGAATAAATTTTGCTATATATCATTGACACATTTTGTATAGACTGGGATTTGATGAACCACCAATCGAGAACAGGGATCAGGGGAAGAAAAGGGTTAGCCCTTTCTCTTTAAAGGGCAATATTGTAGCTTTTGCAGGCCATATCGTCTCTGTTGCAACTATTCAACTCTGCCATTTAGTGAAAAAGCAGCCACAGGTAACAGATAAAATACTATATATAGGTGTATTCCAATAAAACTTTATTCTGGATTTAGCCTGTTGGCTTTAGTTGACATATCCCTAATCCAGATAAACCTGCAACATTCCATGCATAAGAGGTCAGGGACAGCATGTAACATACCTAATTAGTAAATGGTATGTAAAAGTTATTCCCATTTTTAATAGAATAAAATAAATGTTTTTAAATGTCTCTGACTATATAAGAAATTGAATTAGTATTTTATAAGAGATAACCATTATTTGGTAGGATAGAAGTCCCACTCTGCTGGGGTCCACAGTTTACTTGATATTTTACTAATTGTGTTTAACCCCATGAGAGACTATGGACTCTGATAAACAATCTGAGGGTTTTGAAGGGGCGGGGGGTGGGAGGTTGGGGGAACCAGGTGGTGGATATTAGAGAGGGCACCGATTTGATGGAGCACTGGATGTGGTGCAAAAACAATGAATATTGTTAACGCTGAAAAGAAATTAATAAAAAAGAAAAGAAAAGAAAAAAAAAGATATCTTATGCTACCAGCTTTATTCAGCTGGTATTTATTGCTTGTGTATTATATGCCAATCCCTACCCCAGTCGTGCTGACTCAAAACTGTTTCATTAGAACAATCTGTTTTTTTTCCTTTTGGATCTTATGTCACTTAGATTAAAAAATATGGCAAAGTGAGCAGAGTCTATTGTCTGTCTAGCAGCTTTTGAAACCAATTTTAGGGGATTGTTTTCTGAGTTTGGAACTAGTAAGGGTAGTATAGGGTAGTATAGAATCACCTATTTAAGCTTAATTTTGAAAATAGTGTATGCACTACCAAAAGTATGGCGTTTTTCTCTTTTCACCCTGAATTCATTGAAATCCTAGCCATGCCCCCTGTTTAAATCTTCTCCAGATTTGATTGAGACCTGCAGAATTCTGGTACATGCAAATGTGGTACTGCTTCCAAGAAATTACCTCTTGAAGACGTTATGAAGGCAGGGATGGTTTGTTGTTGATAATCACAGTGATAATAGGGCCAACAGTATTTGACTCCTAACTAAAGTACCAAGGATTTTACCTGTATTAACTACATACCTATACCTTCATGTTTTTCCTTCTTGCTATCATGACTCAACCGTCACTGTTTCTATCAAAGGCTTGTACTGCTTGTGCACTGGATCCCATCATGTACACATTTAAGGCTATTACTCTAGCTGTTCTCTTCTCTCTTTCTGGCTTTATCATTTTCTTTCTCTCTCCCTGCTGGTGGATTAGTCCCTTTGGCGTACAGGTATATACAAACAAACAAAAAACCCCAACCACTTTTTTGCTTCCCTTTATAGCAAAATTTTAAGAAAAGAATGCTCGGCTGTCTTTATTTCCATCTCATTCACTTCTGAGCCCACCCTAATCAGGATCCACTTTCCTGCCCTTCCACCCTTATAACTTTTGTCAGGGTCACATGTGCATTCTACTTTGCTGAATCTTGGTTGACTCTCAATGCCATTTTACATAATTATGCATGCTCCCCATTCCTGAACCCTTCTCTTTACTTCAACCACTGCCTTGATTTTCTTTTTCATCTTCTTTGCTAGGTTTTCTTTATACCTATATCTCTGAACAACATAGAGTGCTCCAAAATTTCATCCTTGGGTTCATTCTCTATTTGTACTAACTTCCTCAGTTACCCAGTCTCATGGTTTAAATACTGTCCATACTCCACTAATTCCAAAATGGATACCGATTCTCTGACTCCAGACTTGTGTCTCTTCCTGCCTACTTGCTGCTATCTGCCTTTGAAGGTCTAGTAAGAATCTTAAACTTTACACGTCTGAAATTGAACTCTTGACTCTTATGCCCTAAACTCTACTCTTCGTCTAGTTTTCCTCATCTCACTAAGTAAAGAAATTGCGCAGTAAATAGCATTGTCATTCTTACACTTGCTGCAACAAAAAACCTTGAAGAGTTTTCCTTGACACTTCTTTCTGTCATAGTCACATCCACTCTGTCAGCAAATCTGTAAGTGCTACTTAATGTATCCAGTATTTGACCCTTTCTCATCACCTCTTCTCTTAGTACTCTGGCTTAATAGTAATTACAACAATAGCCAAACTTTCGAAAGTTAAGAAAGTATTCATTAAGAGTCCAAGGGGTGGGTGGAAGAAGGTAATTTCAGGTAGAAGGACAACGGAGTCAAAGGTATGAACTATGTCGAAGAAATTCACGTACTCAAGGGATAGTAGTAGGTATAGGTTTTTGCTAGAGCAAAGATATGGAGCTAGCGAATGGTATATAAGGTAGTTAAAACCCTGGAACCTGGACTCCTAGTATCAGACTTTATTTTTCAGCTGCTTGTTCTCTGACTTTTTTCTGCTTCAATAGTGTGATATTTTCTAAGCCTTAAGGATGGTTCCCTATGACAGTGGTTCTCTGTAAGTAGGGAGAAGAATCAGACCACTGCCTCTCCATAAGATGATCGTATGTATTCTCCTTCCTCTGACCAAACCCCCACACAAAACGTATTCACACAGATCCTCGCTTGAGAATCACATTGCAGGGAATGGCCAGGCCCCCAGAATAGATTTTTTTAAAAGCAGTGCTATAATATGATTCATTTCTTTGAAAGGTGACTCCGGTGGCAATCTGCAGGAGTTTTTTATTTAGTTGTCTTCATATTGGATGCTGACAAAGAGTTAGGTGTTCTTGAGTTTTTGGGAATCATTCCTTGAGTACTTCAGTAAATAGAAGAGAGCTAATGGATAGAGAAGATTAAGAAGAATGCTTTTGTTACTTATTTTTTTAACTGATTGTCCAGAGACACAGTGCCATTAGTAGTCTTATAATGGTTGACAAAATAACTAAATGCTTCTTTTCTTTTTTTTTTTTCTAATTCTTTAGGAACGCCTTTTTACCCAAGTCAGCCAGTGTATCAGTCAGCACCAATCATAGTGCCTACGCAGCAGCAGCCCCCTCCAGCCAAGAGAGAGAAAAAAACCGTAAGAGATACTTACTAACTTTTCTTATTTTACAATCAAATGTCCACTCCCTTGTTAAATAAGTGTACCCACAGCTGTAATCATTATTCATCTGAGTTCACAAATGACTGCCATTTTTTGTTCTTTGCTTATATCCTTACTGCTAAACCTAGACAGTTTGTATGGACATAATAAGTAGAAGTTACAAGAACCATTTGCTTAATATCATTTTTCAACACACACTGAGCTAGTTATGCTAGATGACAACATGCCTTCTTTATAACTGGGAGAGTTTAGTCCCCTAAGATCTTACTAAGTGGGAGAAATTTGAGCTGTATCTTCACATAGTGATTATTGTCCTTTAACTTCAGTTCTAATCAGCTCTACATTCAAATCTGAACTTACAGGGGAAAAACAGCACAAGTGGAAATGACCAAGGTGTTAAGGACAATAAGATAAATCCTCCCTGTGGAATAGATTTATTCTTAGAAATAGCAGAATTTAGAAAATGTATTCTGTTTTTAGGAAGTTACTTTGCTTCTGTCTAGTAAATCAGGCCCAGGAATATTAGAGTGCAGTAATATAAAATTCACACTGTGGGAGAGCCTATAGAAGAGTGGCTTGCAATCTTTTACCCATAGGACACATCAAATGGAATTCACAAGGATGAAATATGTGGGAGAGATACCGTAGAATTCAGTACTCTTGAAAGTACTCTCATTTAATAAAAATTAATAAGGTTCCAAAATTTGGCTCTTTTATTACCAGAAACAAATTTCTTGTGCACACATCATAATAAGCAGGACATACCCATGTATGAGAATACTGGAGTTGAGAAAGTATGCTTTAGAATGTTGAAACAGCATGGTAGATGTTAGATGTGAAGCATACCCAGCATGCAGAAACATTAATAAAGAAGATGATGAAAATGGAAGACATAATAGATGTAGCTGAACAAGAAAGTAGAACAAATGAAAGAGAAGCAATATTTAAAACTGTAGAAGAGACAGGTTTCTCTGAAAAAATAGCTGATATTAGAAATGTTACTGAAGAACTCCCAAAACAGTTTCCAGATCCAGGTGGTTTTATTAACAAATGCTTTGACATTTCTAGAAATCCAGGGCTACCTTGGTTTCACTCTGGAGGTAGTGATAGCAGAAGGGGTGTTTAGGTCTCAGCACTGTTTAGCACTCAGCACTTTTAAAGGCATAACTAGCCTTTAAAAAATTGAAAGAACACCATACACATTGTCCTGCATTGCTTTTTACTTATGAATACATATAGATGGTCATTCCATATCAGTACCTGTAGATCTATTTCATTCTTTCTATTGGCTGATTAGTATTTAATTGTAAGGATGTAGCATATTTTTTAATTACTATATTCTTGATCAGCCTTGAGCGTGTTTCTTTGCCTTTGCTTGAAAAGCCACTATTGAAATGAACATTCTTATATACATATGTAAGGTATCTGCAACATAAATTATTCCTAATTACCAGGATCTGTGCATTTTTCATTTTGTTAGAGAACCATTTACAACCCCTAAAGCTTTATTCTACAGAGTAACATATATTTTAAAATTATTTTATTTATGAATCTTATGTTATGCATTGTAAATAAAATCAGTGCTTACAAGTGTCTTGTAAGCTTACAGTGCTTACAAGACAAGCATTAATACTTTGCCATTTTGATCCAGAAATTCAACCAACTGGGTCTCATTTTAGCGTGTTATTCTAATTAGTTCAAGTCAAATGTAATGTCCTAAACTTCTTTGAATGACCGCATACGGTTCTGTGATTGAAATAAAGTCAGATGTGGTGATTATCAACTTTAACGTTTGATAGATTTCCCAGTTTATGCCTTTAACAATCATATGCCTATAAATGTACCACATAGATACCCATCTCTCAATATGCTATGTTATTCTGACCTTATAGATAAGAATTCGGGATCCAAACCAGGGAGGGAAAGACATAACAGAGGAGATTATGTCTGGAGGTGGCAGCAGAAATCCTACTCCTCCCATAGGGAGACCCACTTCCACACCTACTCCTCCTCAGGTAAGACAGAGTGAACCATGAGGGATGACACTGTGTATTTATTTGTTCGCTAACCTCTGATGGGCTCTTCTTTTTTCTCTAGCCACTCTCTGTACTTCTCATGTCCATCAGTTGTCTCATAGTCTTGAATATCTAAATGATATTTAAGCAGACATGTTCTTTGTCTTTACAAATTGTTATAACTTCCAGATTTTTACTGGTAATATTTCTATGTATTGTCTCCACATTCAGAGCATAGCTGCTGCCAGTCTTCCTAATGAACTATTGCATGATACCAAAAGGAGCTGCTATTCCTATGGAAACCTCATCAGTAATTGAGTATTTCATGTTTCAGTATGAAGCCGTAGGAATTAAATGCTGCACACTATGTTCGTGAAAACTTTAAGGTTGAAAATCTAAACATTGTTACTTAACAGTATTGTTTGGGGCAAGTGCCTGTGTAACTCAGAGCACAGTTGGATGTATTTTAGGTATCCCTCTTACCTTTTAGGACTACATAAATGAGCTTTTTGCTTGGAGGGTGTCTTCTTTAATTATTTACATGGGGTATTAGGAAATTCTGTCAGCTAAGCACCTTTTAATTCCTATTGCAGAATGTAGTTATCATGGTCTTCTAATAGTTCACTTTCTTGCTTTTAGAAATCAAGACATTCCAGGAAGAACTGGAGTTTATTTAGTAAACTGTAGTAGAGGCTGAAAGTCCCCGAATTTGCCAGGATTTTGATTTCATCACTTGATCATTTTAAATTTTGAAAAACCATTCAGAGGAGATGAGTGATTTTCAAAGCTTTAAAATACCTACACTGAGAGCTCAGCGTATAAGACAGAAAATATGAAAGTTATTAAGGAGTAGGGGCTGCTTGCTTCCCTCTTTGTGGCTTGATTGTGAGGTATTCCTCAGGACCCAGTTTATGAACTAGTGATAGGGATGATTAAATATTTTAGAATGATGGATTATTGACTTGATATTAGTAGCACAGGTTAAAAAAATTATTAAAAATGTTCTTAAAAGGGGCGCCTGGGTGGCTCAGTGGGTTGAGCCGCTGCCTTCGGCTCAGGTCATGTTTTCAGAGTCCTGGGATTGAGTCCCGCATTGGGCTCTCTGCTCAGCAGGGAGCCTGCTTCCTCCTGTCTCTCTGCCTGCCTCTCTGCCTGCTTGTGATCTCTCTCTGTCAAATAAATAAATAAAATTAAAAAAAAAAAATGTTCTTAAAAATTGAGATCACAAATACATGGCTGAGTTTAGAGCCCCTTGAAAATGTGTGAGTTTATTTAATTTCCTCCCTGTGAGTGAACTTGATACAGGTAGCATTTATGCATTGAAGCTTGTGCACAGTTAGGTAAAAGCATACTACAGAAAAACCTGGAATGTGTTGCTTAGGGCAGTTAAATTTTGATCTCTGTTTTCCCACATTAATTAAAATATTACTACTTTCAAGTTGTATACTTGGCAACCTTTTGTTGATTTGTGTTCGAATTCTCTATCAAATATGTCTTAGTATATCTTTTTGCATTTTAATTCCCTGTGGTTGGTTTTTCTTTAATATTACCAGCTTGATATCCTACCTTCTTTTGGTTACCCTTAGCTACAGAAATCCTTTTGCTCTCTATTTTTTATCAGGGACCGCAGGCTTGAATGAAAACAAGTGTATGTGTTTGTGTAAACATAAAGCACATTAAATGTATGCTTTTAATTGATAAAGGCCACCAGTCAATAATTAAAATGTTGGTAATACTTTTTGATGTGTAATATTGTCCTGAAGCCTGAGTTTACTTTGTTATTTGCACTCAAAACCACATTTATTAATGTGTAGCCTTTCCAAATGCATGAAATTCATGGAATGCACACATAGCTTTTTAGCAAAGATCTAGGCACTAGAAACATTTCGTTTTCCTTTTAAGAACAACCACATAGGGGTGCCTGGGTGGCTCAGTGGGTTAAGCCTCTGCCTTTGGCTCAGGTCATGATCTTAGGGTCCTGGGATGGAGCCCCATATCAGGCTCTCTGCTCAGCAGGGAGTCTGCTTCCCCCTCTCTCTCTGCCTGCTTCTCTGCCTACTGGTGCTCTCTCTCTCTGTCAAATAAATAAATAAAAATCTTAAAAAACAAGCAAACAAACAACCGCATAAACATGATGACGGCAGCTGACCATTGGCTTTAATTTTGGAAATATATAAAGAACGGCGCACACAGAGTGGGAGAAGACATCCCTGGGTATAGTAGCAGTTATTACTTCCTGACTATTAGATTATGTAAAAATGTTGACCCAGTGTTTCAAAAGAAGCTAGAGATCTTTATTTATGTAAAAAATCTGCACATTTTAAATGTTGACGGCTAATTCCACTAGCAAACAGCACTATGCCAGCCTAAGAAAACCCATTAGGTTTACCCTAAAGATTGTTAGTTTGCAGCTGTGGTCTAATTCTAGATAGCTCCTGCACCACATTCTAGTTATTAAAACCACAGATGAGACAACCCTCTGCATTAGAATTTAGGTTTGAATAGTAAGTACTGTATTGCTTTTGGCTTTATCATGTATCTGCCTTAAGTACAAATGCAGGTGCCATGAATAGCAAAGCCTTTCCCTGTCATTGAGATCATCCTCATCTTAAGTGAGACAGAGGACACTTATTAATATATGATTGGATCTCCTGTGGATGTATACAAAGACTTATGAATGCACAGAGGTGACCTAATGGGACAGAATTACAACACAGGTTCAAAGGTGTTGGATCACAGAAACCTGTTAATGATGGTGCTGGTGTGATAATATAGGGGAGGGATTTAAAAGTTTTGGCTCAGAACCAAACATACTTGGTTTTGAGTCCTAGTTCCACCACTTAGTTTTGTAATGTTAGCCAAATTACTGAATTTTCCAGAGCCTTAATTTCCACATTAAAAAAAAAGAGGAAAACAAAATCTACCATATAGAGTTATTGTGCCATTAAATAAGACTAAATACCTAAAATTTGCATGAGCTCGAAGCACAGTGAACATTCGATACACACTTCCCGTTACTAATATTGCAGTCGTTAGCGCAGGAGGCTTGGAACATGACTGGAGGATTCTGGGAAGGCTTCACAGCAGAGATGACATTTGATCTGAGTTCCCAGATTGGTATTCACATAATGAAAAGACAGGGAAGGATATTCCAGGCAGAGGGACAGCATGTGCAAGAAGGCGGCAGGTAGAGATGAGAAACGGGATGAAGGGAGAGGATTGTCGTTTCTCGTGATACATTAGGGAGTTATTCTTCTACAAATAGAAGAATATGTAGCAATTGATTACTACTAAGGATTATAGAGTGACCTTATAATTTGTCATCTGAATTGGGGGCAGTTTTACAGTGCATGGGGATGCTGTGAATCATTTTGCTGGGACAACAGGCATAAACCAGTACTGTTCAGATAAACAGGATGCATGGTTCCCCTACGTGTAAAAGAGGGAATGGTCAGAGGTTGACTCTTCCAGCTTAGATACCTGGATTTATAGTAAAATATAACATGGAATATACATGAGAATGTTTGAAGAGGGGAATAATGAGTTTCATTTTGGCAGGCATTCAAGATAAGAGGGAGTGAATTTAGGGAAACTGTAGTAGTATATGTGAGGAGAAGGGAAAGGATAAACAGGGTTTGCTGCTACTGTTTTTGCCCTAAAGAGTAGATTGAATTTGAAATTGTCCTCCTTCTTAAGTTTTAAAATGATCTACGGAATAACACCTGAAGATTTTATGTCTCGAATATATAAAAAATACATGCATGTATGTGCTCGTGCCCATTCAGGTGATCACAGTGCACTGATAGAGGTACATGTGTAGACCTCATCAAGTAGTAGAACACTTGCTGCAGGCTCCACTCTGCCACTTAGATATATGACCTCAGCGCAGAACATTAAGTCTTTTTAAGCCCTACTTTTTCATCAGTAAAATGAGGGATTGTAGTAAGTAAACTCTGAGTTCCCTTTTAGCTTTTAAATATTAAAGTGGGAAAAGAAGGGGGATGTGTTTGTTACTTTCCCTCAGCATCATAATCTCTCAGCTGTGTCTCTGTTGTTGATAGCAATAAGGCACAAGGAACATTTCTGTATTAAGAAATGTGCTAGATGCCTGGAAGTTTTTATGGAACCCCTTAGGATAAAAATAAGTATATGATGCTATATAGGCAAGGCTTCCAGAATTGTCTACTTCCAAAGGCTGGGGTGGTGAATCAAAAATGACTCAATTTTTTAAATGAACTACTTTATATATCTTTCTTCCTCTCCGTACTACCTTTGTTCTTTTTTCTGTTTTAAAAATTACTCTTTTTAAAAAATGACTCTTACAGTGAAGTCTATTACAATGTGTGAGAGAGTCTTATGCCACGGGGTATAGGAGCAGAGAAAAAGTTGGTATTTATGGATCGCTAGAATATCTTGGAAAGATATAGCTTCCCCTTTGGCATTTAGTAAAATTGCCAAAATCAGCAAATCATTCAGTCTTTTGAAGAGCTTCTTATTAACTTGATAACTGGAAACCTTAAATTCTGACCATTTGTTATAGTTTTAGCAGTAATAGTTAAGTTAGGTTCTGAAGCTTAGACAATGATACAAGCAATTGTACAGTAAGTAGGTAAGTTTGTACATAAAGAATTTGAAGGAGATATCCATGTAATGCAAACAAACCCAGTTTTAATGTTTATTTTTAGTTTTTATTTTTTGTTTTTAAAGATTTATTTATGAGCGAGAGAGTGAAAGTATGTGCATGCCCAAGAAGGGGGAGAGGGAAAGAGAATCCCAAGCAGACCCCTGCGCTGAGCACAGAGCCCCACACTGAGCTCAATCTCAGGACCCTGAGACCATGACCTGAGTTGAAATCAAGAGTTAGATGCTTAACTGACTGAGCTACCCAGGGACGTTCCATCTTAACTTTTTAAAATGTCACCTTTTGAATTAGTCATAGCATTAATGAGTTAATATACTTGTCTGTCTTATGTTTTTGTTTTAGTGTTGTCTGCAGTAAAGATAGTGGTCATGGAATTAAATCACATCATTTTTCATCTTTAATAAAATAATTTCTCAGTAATCTCTTTTGTTTAAAAATAGTGCTTTTTGGGGTGCCTGGCTGGCTCATTCTGTAGGGCACGTGATCTTGGGGGTTGTCAATTTGAGCCCCATGTTGGGCATAAAAATTTAAAAAAAGAAAGAAATAGTACTTTTCAATAGTTTAGAAAGTGTTGTAAACTTTAATCAGGTATCTAAATGGGAGGCTGATTCTCTTAAAAGTTTTAAATGAGATGTCACAATGAGCAAAGACCCTTAATGGTTAGGGTTAATCTGTTCTGTTGTTGAAAATGAATTTGTAAATGGACAATCGGGGTCCAACTTAGAGTCATAAAGCAGAGTTGTTGATTTCATCAGGTCTGTATCCAATCAGGGTTTTGTAAAAATGTCCTGAATTTTTAATAAAACCAAGATTATCCAGCTTGAATGCCTATGGGAATCTCCTAAAGCCAGAAAACAAAATTTGACAGAAAGCCGTTTTTGAGATACCTTATCTTTTTAGAAACTCGTGGAGCAAATGTGTTTTAAATTGTTTTGGCATCCCAATAAAGATCCACTTACAGAACATTAATAATATTAAATTTTATTTTATGTTCAGTGATTCTTCATCTTTGAACGATGTTTTTTCATAGTTCTTCAAATTTTGTGAAAGCTTTTGGTGTTATAGTGGTGTGATTTAACTTAGACACTCTAAATCTGAATCCTAATTATAAAGAAAGTATAACTTCAGTTTTTACACATGTAGCACGATTCTTGTCCCTTGCCACCTACTCCCAGTCAGACATTGAACAGTGGTGTTGCAGCTTACAGTCTTTCATGTTAACGATGATGTCTTTAGTTCCAGGGGTCAGAAGAAGTGTTACAGGAGATCACAAGAAACCATCAGATTTCATCTTTTATCTGTTATTAAAAATGTATCTTTGAAATTAAAATGACCAGTGTGTGTATATATACCACATTTTCTTTATTCATTTATTTATTGATGGACACTTAGGTTGTTTCTATGTCTTGGCTATTTTAAAATAATGCAGTGAGCATGGGGTGCATATATCTTTTTGAGTTTGTGTTTCTGTTTTCTTTGGCTAAATACCCAAAAATGGAATTGCTGGATCATATAGCAGTTCTATTTTGAACCTTTTTTTTTTTTTTTTTAAAGGAATCTTCAAACTTTTCCCCATGGCGCCCATACCAATTTACGTTCCCACCAACAATGCACAAGGGTTCCCTTTTCTCTACATCCTCACCAACACTTGTTAGTTATTTCTTGTCTTTTTGATAATAGCCATTCTGACATGTATAAGATGATATCCCTTTGTGGTTTTGATTTGCATTCCTCTGATGATTAGTTATGTTGAACACCTTTTCATGTACCTGTTGGCTGTCTTTATGTCCTCTTTGGAAAATGTTCAGATCTTCTACCCATTTTTAAAATTGGATTGTTTTTTGGCTATTGAATTTTAATGAGTTTTTGACATATTCTGTGTCTGTTCTTTATATAGTAGCCATAGTGAGTTATTATAAAACATAAATCTGATCACATCCCTTCCCTACTAAAAACTATTCAATGTCTCTCTACTGGTGACTAAACTATATAGAAGTCCATACTTCTGGAATTTTGGAGGTCTTTATGAGGTCATACATTATCTGGTTTCTGGCTACTTCTCTAATCCCTTCTCCTGTCCTTTACTTTCTCCTCCATGACAGTGAATGCTACTAGCCTCCCTGCCCTTAATTCACAAGCTTTGTTCTACCTTTTCACTTTTGATCTTGCTATTCCTTATATTTGAAATGGCCTTCTACATCCCAAGTATGTCATTTTCCCCCTTTCAGGTGTCTCTTCTAATACCATGTTTTCAGGAAAACCATTCCAGATTATAGTAGCCCCTTCACACCCCTTTCACTTTTTGGTCTTTACTTTTCTTTAATTTTATTGATAGCATTAAGTTTTGTCTTGACATATTTTATGCTTATTTTCTAGCTTATTGTTTGTCTCTACCACTAGAATGTTAGCTCTCTAAACATAAGGAGTACTTTGTCTTATTGAGCCCTATATTCCCAGCACCTAATTTAAGGCATAATCGTTGATAAGATAGTTTGTGTGAAACTTTTCCATAGAAGAGATAAGATTCTTGTTTCAGAGCCACCAGGAACATAGGATATTGGGGTAAAACACTTGTCCAATCCTGAGATGGGTTCCACCATTGGAAATAGTATTTGATGTTATTTAAGATGTTTTGAATAGAATTGGTAGTTTCTTGGGAAAAGGAACTGATCACGTGGTTGATGCCTTTTCTATTCGTACATCTTGTGACCTATTAGGTTCTAGCATTAGAATTCAGTGCATTGTTACTGTTACATTATTGCTATGATCATTACTTTGCATTATTGTCCTTGTATTAAATAAGAGGTATTCATGATATCACTCCATAGGTTGCTTACATAATGAATACTCTTTTGAGCTTCAGGTTACATATCCAACTTCTACTTGTACTCTATGGTCAGGTATCTCACAAGCATTTCACACTCAACTCGAGTTCATGGTTTTCCTCTCCCCTGCTTCTTGATTGCCAGAAGCTGATCTCTCTCTGGTGTTCCCTATCTCAGTGACTGGCGCACATCTCATAAACTAGAAGGCTAATCTATTTCTTTTTATCCCGCCTCTCCTTAGTGATACTTACGTACCATAACTTATCAGTTACCAAAATCTTTTCAGTTTTAACTCCCGTGTTTAAGTAAATTTATTCACACACACCCTTTATTTACATCATAATTATTTCTCTTGGACCATTGCAGTAAACTTCTGTGTTATGTCCTTATAACATTCTTCTTTCCCTCCAGTTCATTCTCCATGCAGCAGTCAGAAGGATCTTTTAAAAACATAAGTCTTATTATATCACATTTCTGCTTAAAATCTGTTCCTGGGCCATTTTTGAAGGAATAAGGACCAAGATGCTTAATGTGGCCTGTACTTCTCCAGTTCCCCAGCTCTTCCTGTGTTCCTTCCCCACTCCTAAAAGCGGGTTGATTATTTAATACACTTCCCTTCAGAGCCTTCATATGTGCTATTCCTTCTGCCTGACCTGCTTCCCCCTACTTCCTCTCATATACCACCCACATGACTGCATTCACGTTGATTCTTTGAAATTTGGCCTAAATTTTGCTTCCTCAAAAAATCCTCACACAAATACAAATTCAGAACCTTAGAATATATGTTATCTCTGTACCCTTACTACTCCAGTGTAGAATTATGGCCTTGGTAATTAAATCATTAATTTTGTGATTTATTTCTTTTAATTTGATGCAAAAATAATTTTTTATTGAGGTATAATTAATACAGCATATTACACTAGTTTCAGGTGTAAAACGTAATAATTCAGCCTTTGTATATACTGCAAAATGATCATTGCAGTAAGTCTGCTTAACATCTGTCACCATATGTAGTTACAGAATTGTGTGTTGTTATTTGTTTGGTGATGAGACCCTTTAGGATTTACTCTTATCAGCTTTCACATATGCAGTACGGTATTATAAACTGTAGTCACTATGCTGTACATTACATCTATATAACTTACTTATTTCATTAACTAGAAGTTTGGACTTTTTGATTCCCTGTACCCATTTTGCCTACCACTCACCCTCTTGCCTCTGGCAACCACTGGTCTATTCTCTGTTCATGTGAGCTTGGTTTTGTTTTGTTTTAGTTTCCAAATATAAGTGAGCTCATATGGGATTTATCTTTTGATGTCTGATTTATTTTTCTTAGCATAACACCTTCTAGGTCCATCTGTGTTATCACAAATGGCAAGATTTCATTCTTTTCTATGGGTGAATATTCCATAATTGTGTGTTTCTCTGCTTTATTCTTTTATATGTTTCTGTTGATAAAAGTGCTATGAAGCAAAGATTTTTGTCTTATTTTAATCAGCAGTGGGTTCTTAATGTTTTGTACATGGTAGACACCAGAAAGAAACTAACAAAGAAGACTTCCTACCACTTAAGAAAGAAGCAGGTTTTGGTCCTTTTTTCTGGTATCATTTATTATTATTTTACTTCTTAATCTTCATAATGTTTCTCAGGGCAGGGTGGAGAAGAGCTATACTTGTTTATTCCCAGGATTTGTAGATGTTCAAAAACACATGAGGTATTAGAATGATTATTTTAAAGTCATGGGATACGAAACATGCAAATATAGTCTCTTGTGATGGTAATGAATTATATGAGCATCCTGTGATATTTGCATTACTACTTAGAGTCTCTGGTTTCTCTTCGTGAATTATAATAGGAGTCAGCAAACATTTTGTACAGAAGAGCAGATAGTAAATATTTTCAACTTTTCAGGCATAGTCTGTTTCACCAACACTCAGCTCTGCCATTGTAGAGTAGAAGTGGCTATAAAAAATACGTGAATGAATGGCCATGGCTGTTCCAGCAAAACATTATTTGTGGATACTTAAATTTAAGTTCCATATAATTTTTAAGTGTCAAGAACTTTTATTCTTTTGATTTTTTTTTTTTTTTTTGGTAATTATTTAAAATGTAAAAAACATTTTATGGATGATACAGAAACAGGTATGTGGTCCCGGGGCCATAGTTTGCTGACACTCTGTCTATAACTACCTCTGTGTAATTAATAACCATATACAAGATTAGAATAGGTAGTAAAGGGAGATAGCCCCTTTCTGGATAGAAATAATGTGGGCTATATAAAGAGATGGGAATTTTTAATTGTACAAAAATTATTTAAGGACAAATTCCAAGTTTTGTTGCCTGTTTTACCTATTGGTAAACACTTTTTTTTTTTTTTTTTTTTTGGTAAACAATATTTAAAAAAAAAAAACAATTTCTCCAGTATTTTTGCCCTAATCTACCATTATCTCTTGAGACCAGTACTTCAGATTTTTTTTTTTTAAAGATTTTATTTATTTATTTATTTGACAGAGATCACAAGTAGGAAGAGAGGCAGGCAGAGAGGGAGGAAGGGAAGCAGGCTCCCTGCTGAGCAGAGAGCCCGATGTGGGGCTCGATCCCAGGACCCTGGAATCATGACCTGAGCCAAAGGCAGAGGCTTTAACCCACTGAGCCACCCTGGTGCCCCAGTACTTCAGATTTAATATGCAAATCTTCAACAGAGTAACTTTTTTTTCAACAGAGTAGATTTTTAAAAGAACTTTTAATGGAAATTAATTTCTTTGATACTATCAGATATCTAATATCTTAACATATTTTAAATTTCCTTATAAGTGTAGTTGAAAAATGAGAGTTTTTTCTTCTGCCAATTAGAGCCTTAATTTTGAAACATGTGGAGGTAATGGAATTTAGCATTGACCTAAATTATGAATTGTAAGTGTGTACTTGTCACATCAACCCTAACCTTTTAACTCTGACTTTCTGAGTATCTTTATTGAATTACTTGATATTTTTATACTAACTGCTCTTCCAGAATGATTTTTATAAATTTTCATTCCCACCAATAGTGAATATGAATAAAGGGGAGAGATTCTGAAAGTCCTTAAATATATTCTAAGCAGAGTAGATCTTAGGTAGTAAATACTACCTCAGTTCTCCAGCTACCCAAAAGCTATATTTCCATATATGGATTCAAATGTGTATAGCATTGGATATCATGTCTTCAGTCACAATATTCCAAGTTTGTTTCCTGATTTTTCTGATTTATCAATTAGATAAAATAATCCATGATTAATTGTACTGTGGAATGATAAGGAACTCCTTGTTACAGGCTTTTTGTAGTTATTTCATTAAGTGAAAAGAGGTGAAATTAGAGCTTAAGCTGAAATTTAAGATTATCCTACTTTAAAATTAATCTAAAACAAGGTGAGAGTATTGAATTATATTGATGTGAATATTATGTTTTCATTTTCTTGATCCTTTCAGAGGCGTAGAGATTGTTAAACCTGAATGGACTTTAGGATCTTTAGGAGGATCTTTATTTAGTTCCTTTTCATTTTATAGCTGGGGAAACTGAAAGGTCCTTTCCTAGCAGGTTGTGGTTGTTTAACTATGTTCTGGATGTTTGGGTTTGGAACTGGGATTTAAGCAGCTTGTTATCTCAGTCCTTTCTTGTAAATGTTTGTATGCAACATCTTCCTAGGATTTTGTTAATTTAAAAATGTCTGTGCAGTTGTCTCTTGAATATGATTGTAGATATTTTAATCTGACCTTGAGAAACTCTCTGTTTAACATTGATGTATAGGTATCATTAGCCTTTTACTGTCTTAAACATCTCACCTTATGTATAGCTGTCATTTTGGTGACCTAGTTTTAGCAGTTACCCATTTGGGGGGTTAGTTTCCCAGGCAACTGGAGTAGTTAATATTTTTTCCCTTTTAGGTAAATAATACCATTTATATGTCTTTATTTCCTATTTAATAAATGCTGAGTAATTTAGGGCCTTTCCTTTATTCTAGAGCTATTTTTAGCCTGTCTGTATTTTCATTTATAGCTATGAAGAGGTCCTAATTTTTGAAATTTAATAACAACATTTTCCCCACTGGAACTAAGTATTCAGAGCAATCAAGGCAGTGCTATTTATTTATTTGGCTATGATTCAAAGTGAAAACAGTAACTCTTTTCAATTTTTATATATAGGAATATAATTTTAGTAGTCTTTATTTAGAAATAATTTGGAATATCAGCACTCTCATCATCTGATGAATAGGTGAATTTTCCCTCTTCCTGTTTATTATTCTCTACAGTCCAGATATAATCAAATGTAAATTACATGCTGTACATTCTGGATAGTAGTTACTAAAATGACATATGATAAAAGGTATGCATCTAAACTGGTTTATTTTATATTCCTATTTTCAATGAGACTTACTGATTTGAAAATATTTTTTATTAAGACTCACTTTTTTAAATGTCCCTACTCACCCCAAATCCATTCACACTTTAATTCCCCCTTGTGTCTAAAACACACACACACACACACACACACACACACACACACACACACACACCCCTATCAGAATTGTCCAGGGACTGCTCTGATAGCACTGATAGAATTCAATATAGATTATAGCTAATGAAAAAATGACCTTAGATCTCTGAGGAGAGACACAGCTTTGGTTTTTTTTTTTTGTTTGTTTGTTTGGTTTTTTTTTGGCTTTTGTGTAACCCTCAATTCCAGAACAAATACCTGCATGGAATGTGATGTAGAATGAGTGTTCTTGTCCGTTCCTGTGTAATTCTTTTTCCCTCCCGAATCGAACAATGGCTGCAGTTTTTTCAACCTACTGTGCTAGGGTTTCATGGCCATTTTTGATTCCATTAAAGTGGCTGAGTGAAAAGGAAAAGTTTCCTCTTAGCTCTGAAAAACAGATCTTTTACTCAGATTTCTCACTCTGAAAAAATACCATCCTTGTCCCAGAATCTAAGGACATTTTAAGAGAAAAATGCCTTTCGATAGGTTACAAGTTGCATTTCACATTTGTGATTATATGGACAAATGATGAGGATCGGTCTTCAATATTGTTTTCTTGAATCAGTGACTGGTTTTAAAACTCATCGTGTTTTGTTTTTCCAGCTTTTGTCAGATGAAGTACTTCGCTAGGTAGTTTGTAGGTGAAGTTGACCAGATCCCTTTGGTCTTTGAGTTGGAAGAGATTAAATTCCATATCAGATCTGATGTCTGCTGTTAGGTAGAAAGTCTGTCCTTAGAAGGAATTCTGGAGGATGCATTTATACTAATGATTTTTGTGCTATCTTCTCTTGCTGTGGTTAATAGTAATCATCTCTTTTCCTTCCCCTTTTCTGCTGCCTCTTTCCTTTTCTTGCCGTCTTCCGTACTTTTTGAATTATTAAATTGGCCTATATATTTTTTCCTTGCTTTCCTTTTTTTTTTTTTTCTTTAATTTTGTGATCTCCCGCCCCACTCTGTGTTTCCCACTTGCTTGGGTTCCATGTTGCTAGTTTTTACGTTCGCACGCTCATTATCACCCTTTTTTGTACTTCAAATCCCAGCAGCTGTCCAGCCAGGTCCCTGAGCACAGCCCTGTGGTTTATGGGACTGTGGAGAGCGCTCATCTTGCTGCCAGCACCCCTGTCACTGCAGCTAGCGACCAGAAGCAAGGTTTGTGTATAACTCTTTTCTTCCCTTTTTTTTTTCTAATCAATTATATTGCCCTTAGCATTTAAGAGCAAGAGTGAAATATCTGAAGGTTATTTAGATACCCACTTGTAAACAAAGCTTTGAAATAGAAAATCAAAGCATTCTACCTCTAGGAAAGTAAAATAGGGTTGATTAGTAAAAATGTTTTCCTATACTTTAGTAATGCCTCACTGTTGATATATATTTATAGGTTAAAAACTTAGTTGCCTGGAACTGGTTTTGTTTTGTTTTTTAGTGGGAAAGGGGAACAAGGTTGGGGAATAAAGTATATGTTGCTTTACAATAATAACGTAGTTTCATTTTTACATTTAACATGTTCCTGTGTATCTTGCTATTTTTAAAAACATGAAATATGTCTTCTTACAAATTTGGCTTCTGTAGCTTCAGTTCTAAAGTACTGAGTTTATTCTGGCTTCATCATGCACTAGTGTTTGGTCTTGATGAGTCATTATGCTGTGTATCTTAATCATACTGAGGTCTCTATTCTATTTACCTTGAACATGAAGTGTAAAATCTTTGTTGAAATAAATGCACAAAATAAATACACAAATTGCCTTTTGGATTATAATAGAAAACTGTAAGTGAAAGTTCATGTCAGAAAATGGGATATCAGTCTTTCTTTTTTACATAGTTGGATGTAGGTTGACCTTACCCAAAATTGGGGAAAATTGGAAAAACAAGGGGGAAAGCAAGTGACTTGGAACATGCTTCTATGTTTCTGACTTCGTTGTAAGAATGAATAGAAAGTATATGTGATTTCTAATTTTTTGATTTATTCATTCTTCCAAACCTCTTCATAGGTGGATGTTAATAAATATACTTTCTAAAAATTACTCTTTAAAAAGTACTTGGGAGTTGGCACATAGCCTAAGCATGTTATTTAATATTATTTTTTTTATAAGTTTTCACACTTAGAAACTTACATTTGATTTCAGTGTTTTCTAGAGCCCTTTAGTATTGAGGAACCTAATAAACTTGAAAAGAGATACATTGTATATTTTATTTATAAGATTGTTCCAAACAAAAAATTAGGTAACAAACCCCGGCATACTTCTAAAAGTTGCTCTGTCAGATACTTCTTTCAGCAGGGTTCAGACATTAAAGACTTACACATGCTTAAGGTTTTTTTTAATATGAAAGCCATTCACCTTACAGGAGTGTGCTTGGTAGGTATCGTAGAAGATGCTGTTTCCAGTGGGAAAGCCTTTTTGAGTCAAAAGTCAGAATGTTTTCAGAGTAGAGAAGAATTTTCAGGGTATTCTCTTAAAAACTTTATTATTTAGTTTGCACAGTTGTAATCTTTTTGCTAGTTAGAGCTATGCTAAGCACATTGAATACTTACCATCCAAAGAGGCCTCACGATGGATCTCTTCTATGCAAACTTCAGCTGGGCCATAATATAAAGAATTCACAAGATGTTTTAATAGTGATAGCTCTGCCCTGCTACAAGTTTTATATTATGAAAAACCTTCATTTTTGTCATATTTAGGCCTTGATTTCCTTAAGGAAGAATGCAGAACTCTTGGTTTTTTTCTTTTTTTTTTTTAAACTTAGTCGAAATTTGAATAATAAACATTCCAGATTGATGTTCAATATAGATATGGTTGCATGGAAAATGTTTTAGGTTACCTTGATGGAAAGGAAAATTTGAATTTTAAGTATATTTTGTAGTGGTTATAAATTACTCTGGGGGACTACTGCCCATTCCTTCTTAGTACCAATTATTTTTTAGAAAATTCAGTTAATTCTAACTGTAACCATAGTTTGCCAATGTATAGAATAGTTTTCAGTGTAATTTTTAAACCAAATATATGTAATTCAAGTAACATTAGAAAAGGCTTAGCAATTTTCAGAAAAATTTCTTTACAGTTGAGAAATTCAAAAATTTTCTTAACCCTTTATTCCTTTTAAAATTAAAGATATGAAAATACACTGTTTTCAAAGATTGCTAGATTACCTTCAGAAACAATAGCCTCTGCATTCTACAGTCAGATTGGTTTTTCTCTCAGTGGAAATGTCATTACTGTGGGTTTGCATTGGGTAACAGAATCACATGAATCTCCTACCAGCTTGCTTCACTGAAATACTTCTTTTTCCATATACCTTTGTTTTTTTCCGCCTTGAACTGGAAAAATATGGGATTTAGAATCCTTTTCAAGTTCCAACACTGACCAGTTATATGACCCTGGACCTATGACTTAATCTATAAAACACTCAAGTTTCCCCATCTGTAAAACATGAACATAATAGTTTCTACCCCAGCAGTCTTTGTAAAAATTAAAGGACACTGTGTATGTTTGGTGTTTGGCCCAGTTCCTACTACATAAGAAGTGCTTAATAAATTAAGCTACCATTATTAAACTTGTGGCTTTCTCAGAGTTTGTGATATGAACAGCTGAAATGGTTACATGAACACCAAATTGCCAGAGAAATACAACATTTCCAATTGCTTGCTACTTTATAAAGAGAGAGACACAGGGAAGAAGGGAAGACCTTCACCTTGGTTTATAGAGAGAAAGCCATTGAATGTTGAATGAATTAAAATTATCAGTTGGCGTTGATGGTGTCTAGACACAGCTTGATTGTTGTTTGCCATTGTTTGAGTAGGTACATTCAGCCCAGTGTGTGGAGGATATGGTATGGACAGTGAAAGACTTAGTCGTAGCCTTAGTGCTTTCTGAAAGCACTTAGTGTAGAGTAGATACTCAGTGAATGATACTCTGTTGTAATTCAACGATTTATAGCAATGTTATTCAATTGGAGCTCCCCTGGAATTTAGGACAGGACTATTCTCTGTCAAGTGAGACTGTCCCTCAAGTTGGAGGATGCTTACTGTTCCTGGTCTCTGCCCATTAAATGATGGTATCACCTCCTCAGTTACATGAGACTCCTGGCAACCAAAAGGTACCCATCTTAGGCAGTTGGTTCCACTGCCATCTGAGAATAAAGGGAGCAGTTGGTTCCATATAAATATGGCATTCATTGTATAAACTGTGGATAAGTAGAAAGAGAAAATATCTCTTGTCTCATTATCTAGAGCCATTGTTAGTAAGCTTAATTTCAGACTTTCCCATGTGCATATGTTAGTAGCATACATTTTTTTAAGTTGCCAAATTAGGTTTATGTTCTCATACAGCTTTGTGCCCTGCTTTTTTAAAAAAACATATCTTTTATCATAAAAAACTTTCCATATCACTACTCTTCTAAGAGCCTATTTAAATGATTTCATATTATACCATTATATGGCCCACACTGTTGTTTCTTTAATAAATCTTTCATGTTCGACGTTTAGTCTATTTCTCTCTCATTTTGTTGCTTATACACTGTTAATATAAATAGCCTTAAATCTTCCAGACCTCTATCTTTGCTCCTCCTTGCATGATTTAAGAATTTAAGAAATTCTTAAAGATGAAATTCCTATAATTTCTTAAAGATGGCCAAATGGTAGAAATATTTGTAATGCAGTATATTAGATTTCAAACTATCATGACTTTGCAATACTTTTTTTATTAATTATTTTTATTAACATATAATGTATTATTTGCCCCAGGGGTATAGGTCTGTGAATCATCAGGCTTATACACTTCACAGCACTCACCATAGCACATACCCTCTCCAGTGTCCATAACCCAACCACCCTCTTCACACCCCTTCTCCCCCTAGCAACCCTCAATCTGTTTTGTAAGATTCTAAGAGTTTCTTTTCAGTTTGTCTCCCTCCCGATCCCATGTTGTTTCATTTTTTCCTTCCATACCCACCAAACCCCCCACTCCGTCTCTCAAATTCCTCATATCAGGGAGGTCATATGATAACTGTCTTTCTCTGATTGACTTATTTCATGCAAAGCATACTCCTTTTTTTTTTTTTTTTTTTGCAAAGCATACTCTTAATAATAAAACTTTTCAGATAGAATCAGTGTTCTTTGTTTAGATTTACTATATATACTTTTCAGCTTTCTGTATTAAAACTTGAGTGAATTAAAGGAGTTTTATTTCAGAATGAGGACCTCAAAATAGGGTTTTTTTTTTTCTTCATGTTAGATTTTTCTCAAGATTATATAGAAATTTCAGTCTAGGTCTGCTTTTGTTTTGGTATTGAAAATTTTATTTTTCAAAACTAATAATGGAATTGACAAACTTACTAGATTGAGAATCACTTTTTACTATCTACTGCTTTTATTTTATTTTATTTTACTGTTACTTCTTTTACTATTTACTGCTTCATTCAGTGTTTAAAAAAAGTGTTACTCTGATGTGCTTTCACAGTGCTTTCATATAATCTGGGTGACCCTTGTAGCATTTACTCCGGTGAGTTGGAAATAATTTTTGCGAGCGATATTTTAATAAATGTGTACTTATATTTCTTACATATATATAATACATATAATAGATAGATTGCTTTGAAATATTTTTGTCTTTTGCCTTGACAACTTAGTCTGAGGGATTTGACAGTGAGAGCCTAATGATCCTATTTCTTCTGTACAGTGAACAGGTAGAGTTCAGTTTAAGAAGCACTGGATACTACACCCATAAATTAAAATGAATTTTAAGGCCAGCAAAAGTGGTTAATGAATGATGAATGATAAGTGATAATTAAAGGATGAATTATCCTTTAACAACTTAATGATAATATTTACCATTTGTTTTTCTGATTAACAGAGCACATTTTCTATGACAAACTTCACTACAATAATTTATTGTAAAGACTTGTTTTCACTGATGCATAAAGATTGGCAGAGAAAGTAAAGTCCCTCTCAGTTTAAACTTTCTTTTAGTAGTGCTTAAAATTTTTGTTTTTTGTTGAACATACTTATGAATATCTGTTTTTCCAGTGGAGTCTAATTATCATGCTACAGAAGGATCAGGCTGGAAACCAGTCTAAGTCTCCTTTGGCTTCATCGACCCTGGAATGATTCACATATCAGTTTACCTAGAATTTTAGAATATGGAAATTTTCATGAATTACAGTTTCTTACATGTTTCTGGTATACCTTTATTGTGATCACCAGTTTCTCTCTTCTTCTTCTCTTCTTTTTCATCTATACACAGATACACATTTTATGTATTCTCAAGTATTTCAGATGTATATATTACGTTTCTTAATTGGACTTGATTATCTGAATATTAACTTCAGTTTCTCCCTGAAAAATTTTTTTTACAAGATAAATTTTCATTTTTATATTTTCACATTATTTCTGGTTATATACATGCTGCCTCTTTTGAAAAATGGAATTTAACTTAATTTGTAAATGAATTTTTATTTTCAGGGACTTGATTTCACAGATAATAAATTGTACTGATAATGACACCATGATAGCTTCTCTTAAAAGTTTTTTATACACGTAATACACATTTTTTACAAAAATTCTCCTAAATGCAGAAATATAAAAATACAATACAATAATTTAATCTGTTCTTATTTGTTCTTGATCTGTTCTGCCACTGTAGTGTATCCTTGGTAGAAAAAAATTCTATAGGGAGCAAGATAAAGCCCTATTCCCATTTCTGGATGTTATAGCTTCAGTTTTGATTAACTTTTCTGTTGTATTCTTGAGTTAATTTTTTGGTTAATTGTTGATTCCTTCTTTTACTCCAAAATAAACTTTAAATTTATTGGTGACCAAGTAACACTAGGTATAACCAGAAAATATGACAGTGTTTTTAGAGTGGCAGAGTAGGTCTAATAATTTGGTGTGTCTTGTGTTGACCATGATTTTGGGTAAGAGATTAAAAGAACTAGCCCGAAATAATACAATATAATCTCTGATCTAAGATTATTCTTAAACTCTTTTGTTTTTTCTTCCCCAGAAGAGAAGCCAAAACCCGATCCAGTGTTAAAGTCTCCTTCCCCAGTCCTTAGGCTAGTCTTTAGTGGAGAGAAGAAAGAACAAGCAGGCCAGACATCAGAGACAACTGCAGTAGAATCCATGCCAGAGCTTCCTCTGCCTCCATCACCTACCACTGTTTCTCCACTTGCTCGAAGTACAATTGCTTCCCCCACCTCTGCTGCTCTTAGTAGCCAGCCAATATTTGCCACTGCTGTAGATGACAGGTGTGAACTCTCTTCCTCAAAAGAAGACACAATTCCTGTACCCAGCCCTGTATCTTGCACAGAGACATCAGATCCATCACCAACAGATGTAATTGATGATGATATATGCAAGAAATCTTGTAGTGTAGCACCTAATGATATTCCACTGATTGCTAGTACTAATCTAATTAATGAAATGAATGGAGTTAGTGAACCATTACCAGCCACAGAGAGCATTGTGGAAATAGTAAAACAGGAGGTGTTGCCATTGACTCTTGAATTGGAGATTCTGGAAAATGCCCCAGAAGAAATGAAAGTGGAGTGTGTCCCGGCTCCCATTACCCCTTCCACAGTTCCTTCCTTTTCTCCATCTCCTCCAACTCCTCCAGCTCCTCCTCCTCCCACACCAGCCATTGTTCCTGCTGCTGCCTCTAATGTTAGTACTGCTGGTGTTCCCACCACAGTCCAGAGGGTCTTAGAAGAGGACGAGAGCATAAGAACTTGCCTTAGTGAAGATGCAAAAGAGACTCAGAACAAAACAGAGGTAGAAGCAGACGGGCAAACAGAAGAGATTATGGATGCTCAGAGCCTAAGTTCAAGAAAGAGCCCCAGCCCAGGTAAGCTACTGTGCCATTAATTATTGTATGCTTGCTGAACATGAAAAAGAAGCAGTGTTTGAGTTATTTTTTAATTGGCTACTTTCCTTGACTTCCAGAAACATCAAATGAATGCTGACATTCGTAGTCTGATTTCTTCAATGGTGTGTTTATGTTTTAGTGCAGCCTGCAAAAGAGTTACTCCATTGTCTAAAAATGCAAATGAAATTTCAAATATACAAAATGCCTCCAAGGTATATGTCACTGTACATGTGTTTTTTGTTTTTATTTTTATTTTTTTGCCTTGTTCATATGAATCAGTTTCTCAGTGGTCAATTTAGTAGCTTTGGGGCTGGAAACCAATTAAAACAAGCTTACTCTATAGTCCTTAATCCTATCTTCTCAAAATTTTAGAACCCCATCAATCCTAAACATAAAGGAATTCATCGCTTAGTTGATTTGGGATTTAGAAAAATAGCAGTGACAACATCGAAGTTTATAACTAGTTCTGAAAAATGAAAGTGCCCTCTCTGATTCAAAGAGAAATTTAATGCTCTTCATTTTTTCCTTTAGAGGTTTCATTTTTTTCCTGTAATACTAATTTTATCATTAATATTTTCAAAGTATTATATTCTTCCCAGTTCAAAATTATTTATTTAATGTAGCATCATCTAGGATCTTAGGAACTTAGGAATTATTGGACTTTGTCATTTTTTTTTTTTAAAGATTTTATTTATTTGAGAGCGAACACAAGAGAGTGTGTATGAGCTAGGGGGAGCTGGGGGGAGGGGCAGAGGGAGAGGGAGAAGCAGACTCCCTGCTGAGCAGGGAGCCTGACATGGGACTGCATTCCAGGACCCTTGGATCATGACCTGAGCTAAAGGCAGACACTTAACCAACTGAGCCACCCAGGTGCTGTCCCTTTTTTTTAAGAGAGGCAAAGAGGTGGGAGGGAGAGGGGAGTGCAGGTGACTGGGGGTGTGTGGGGGAAGGACAGAGGGAGAGGTAGAGAATCTTAACCTCCACACCCAGCACAGAGCCCAGCTTAGAGACTTGATCTCCCAACCCTGAGATCATGACCTGAGCAGAAATCAAGAGTCAGATGCTTAACCAACTGAGCTACCGAGATGCCCCTGAATTTTTATAATTTTAATAAAAAATTATCTGAGGCTTATCAACTTGAGTCATTAGTCCATATGGCTTTTAATAAGTCAGCTAGCCCATCTGGTGCAGTAGTGCCCCATGCAGTATAATTTACCCTCTGTATACCTCCCAGGTGGAATTATACAATTAGAAAATTGTATGCTCCCTCAACAGTTGTCCCAGAAATGCACTGGGTGGGGAGGTTTTAGTCATCAACATCCTGGGTGCTAATTGTCTTTTTTGAGCTGTCTAATCAATAGGGAAACTTAGGAAATCAAAAACCTGATCCCTAGTTTTAAGATACAGCTTTCCCATACAGCTCAGTTTTTGAGTCAGTTTCCTCCTGAATTTCTTAGGGAGGTTGTCTGGTTCCTTGGAACAGAATGACATCTAGTTCAACATAGTGCAACATTGCAAGGTGGTAGAGAAAGGCAGTAATTTATCATAAAGTTTGTAAATCACCTGTTTTTCTCAAGAGATTGTCCTCCAACGGATCAGAATTCACAGTGTCATCACTGTTTCAGGAACCTTCTTTCTTGGTGGGTTGATGACCTGGGGCTTTATGAAGAAACAGTTTGCATGTGGCTACAGGTGAAGGCCCCCCAAGGAGCACTCCTGTGTTGGAGAAGAGTAGTTTGAACCCTTCGTTGTCTCCTTTCACATACTTACCTGTGAGTTGTCATCGAACAGCTAGTGATGTGGTAGTTCCAAAATTAGGAGAAGCGATTGAAGACAAACGTTTAAAAAAAAAAAAAAAAAAACAAAAAACAAGGAACAGAAAGAAAAACAAAATAATCATGGGGAATACAAGTCAGAGATACAAACCATACCTGAATCCTGAAATAAGTAAAGAACAAGCCCACACCAAACTCCTACTTACGCTCATTCCTGACATTGTGTTTTTAAGAGGTATGTCAGTTAGGCAGCCGGATGTTTGCAAGTCTGTGCCCAGGGATAGATGGACAGACAGATTTTAGGGCAAGTAATTTTCATATCATGGTTCCTTTTTTTTGAAATGCTAGTCCTCTGGGAATTAGTAATATATGTCACTAGCAGCTTAGTGAGAGAATGTAGATACTTCAGCACAACCAGAAGATAGCTAGAAAAGAATGAACTGTCTTGCATGATTTAGGAGTGAGGGTAGAGGTTGGTGATGTCGGGAAGTAAAGTGTCCTGACACTTTTCTAGTTTTATGATTTTTTTAAATCTATAAATGTATTATATGTACTAAAATAACTAGAAGTTCTGTGATATCCTTTGATTTTTTTATACTCTTCAGAATTCAAAGTAAATGAACCTGAAGAACCCATATAAAGAGCATTTTGTTTTTTTTAAAGAGCATTTTTTAAAGTATAAAGCTACCAAAAACATTCTCGGCCCTCTCATTTCTGTACAGGTGTTTAAATTATCATTACTCTTGAAGATCTATCCATTTGAAGTTGTTCTGTTCCTAGTGACTATAGTCTTATTTGCACTTACTCATTCAGTATCTTGTTTACTTTGAGAGATGATTAAATCATAACAGTTTGGTTTGGATATCACTCTTCTGTTGTTGACTTTTATTTTTATTTATTTTTAAAAAGATTTTATTTATTTATTTGACACACAGCAAGGGGAGAGGAGAGAGCAAGCGCAAGCAGGGGGAATGGCAGGCAGGGGAGAAGCAGTCTTCCCACGGAGCAGGGGACCCAATGTGGGGCTCGATCACAGGACCCAGGATCATGACCTGAGCTGAAGGCAGCTGCTTAACTGACTGAGCCACCCCGGCACCCCTCTTGTTGACTTTAAAAACAAATATTTATTAATTTAAAGAGAAAGCCAAGAGAGGGGAGAGGAGCAGAGGGGAAGGAGAGAGACAAGCAGACTCCGCCCAATCAGGCTCTATCCCAGGACCCTGAAACCATGACCGTAGCCCAAACCAAGAGTCTGACATTCAGCCAGACCGAGCCACCAGGCACCCGTGTTTTTAACTTTTGAGAATAGGTCTCACTGCATCTGCTTGAGGATAAAGCGCTTTAAAGCTCGCTTCAGAACACATTTGCTTTTGACAGGTGTGATGCGTAAGAAGACAACCTCGTGGTTGGTATAGAGACACTTGTTTAAAGCTGTAACATCAGACATTAGGCATATAGTCCTTTTTCTTAACTTGTGCTGGAAAACATTTTCTTGAAACTATTCTAGATCATATTTCTGACTGGAACAAAATGCAGCAATTCTGGATACTTAGGTGTCGAAGAGCAAGCCCTGTGAAATGATAATTGTGTTTATGTTCAGAGTACTCTGAAAAGCCTGAGAGATTGGCCAGACCTTTGATTACTTAGTTCATATGATCACCTCAATAATTAAATGTGCAGAAATCTATATTAATTGGCTATTTCTTGAAGTCTTAGGGTTTTTATTATGGTTTTTGTGTACTTGTTGGGTAATAAAAGGGTTTCAGAACTTGTGGAAAAACCTTCCCGACTCCTCATCCAGCAATTCATTTTTATATAATTTCCTGAATGCGTGTACAATGTAAGGTGCATACCATGTGACATGAGCTTTTTGCTTTTGAAAATAATAATGAGTTTAGCTTTTTTATGATCTCTGATATAAAAATATTGTTTGACATTCCTTTGGCAGAGGGAGATTCTAATCTTTCAACTTATTGTGTCTTCTGGCTCTTGCTCATAGTACATTGTTTCTTTGTGTATTTTAAAGAATTGTTTTATGAACTGCTCTTCAGCAAAACTTTCCTGGATGTACATTGTGGGCAGGTCATCCCAAAGCGTGTTTGTGTTTGCTTTACTTACCACGTGTCTTGAGGAAAACATTAGCTAGACCTTAATCTGAGTTCAGTGTCCTAAATCTCCTTCCATATTCCAAACAACGTGTTAAAGCATTTCCTGTGGATACTGTTTTTCGGATGACTACAGTCCCTTTCCACCTAGGTGAAACCAAGCATCCTTTCTTGTCTTTACTCTGTGTTGGTTCACTGGTTTATTTTGTTCTCTTTTATTGTTTTAACTACCTTTTCACTGAGGCTGTCAATCTGTTTGGAGTCTCAGGGCTTTTTTTTTTTTTTTTCCAATTTATTTATTTGACAGACACAGACCCCAAGTAGGCAGAGAGAGAGAGAGGAAGCAGGCTCCCCGCTGAGCAGAGAGCCCGATGTGGGGCTCGATCCCAGGACCTTGGAATCATGACCCAAGCCGAAGGCAGAGGTTTTAACCCATTGAGCCACCCAGACGCCCCTGGAGTCTCAGGGCTTTTTGTGAGAACCTCAATTCCAAGTCCTCACTTCACTGGGATCCAAGATCTTTCATCTCCCCGTTGATGTTAAAATGTAAACTCCTGGGTTTTAGAGACTGGCATAGTGTCCCATATCCCTGGTAGTGTAGTGACTACAGTAGTAGCAACAACAGACCTTGTTTATGTGGCTTCCAGGAGTTTCCCTTATGTTCTTGGAAGCTCAGCTAAGGTTGAGGGATGGTTTCCAGATTCTGTAGGTTGCAAGACGAGAGATTTGTTTCTCAAATGGAGGTACTTTTGTGTGTGTTTTGTGGGTGTTAATAAAATACTGATCCATACAGCCAGTGACATTGCTGTTCTCTCTTTTGGTTTTGATTCACTTCAGCGTAAAAGGAACATAGTTTAACTCAGGAAAATATATTTTAGTAGTAATCCTTGATTGATTTTCACCTGTGAGAATAATTCACAGTGCCTTAAAAGAAATAAAACATAAGTAAGCACAAAAAAACAAAAGCCTTTCAGTTTGGGTAGACTAACCCGAGTCTCATGTGAAAACCATGATCCGATGGTCAGCAGCAAGAATTAGGAATCTTGGGGCACCTGGGTGGCTCATCGGGTTAAAGCCTCTGCCTTCGGCTCGGGTCATGATCCTGGGGTCCTGGGATCGAGCCCCATATCAGGCTCTCTGCTCAACAGGGAGCCTGCTTCCTCCTCTCTCTCTGCCTGCCTCTCTGCCTACTTGTGATCTCTGTCAAATAAATAAATAAAATCTTAAAAAAAAAAAAGAAGAATTAGGAATCTAAAATTTATTCTTGCCTTGCTCAACTTACACCTTCTAAGGTGTAAATATGTAAATATTTGAAACATCCCTGGAATATTTAGTTCCTCTGGCTAAAAACAGATCACCTGTGATTTGATGTCCCACAAACCAGCCTAATCCCTCCCTTAATCTACACCCTTATAATTTAGTTTCTCATATTCCTTTTGAGAAGATATGTTCTGAAGCCTTATGTGCAGGACTTCTTACATGTTCCTGGTTCCTTGTTACCCATCAAAATAGTAGAGCACTTTTTAAAACAAAGGCTTTAGGCTCCCTTTTTCAGAGGCTTGAGTTTGAGTGATCCTTAGGAATAAATAAATTAAAATGATTGACTTTCCTCACCTTATTTATAAAAATAGTTGAAACAAAGCTGCCTGAAAAGTACATTTCTGCCGTGTGATTCCTGTCTTTCTTATTGCTCTTCACTGTGAAATCTTAAGCATTTTCTGGAAAATATGGGATTTGGGTCAAGTTCATTTATTTATTTATTTATTTGAAAGAGAACAAATGAGAGCATGAGCAGGAGTTGGGGGTCAGAGGGAGAAGTGGACTCTCCAGTGAGTAGAGTGCCCAATGCAGGACTCCATCCTGAGACCCCCGGATCGTAATCTGAAGCTGAAGGCAGACACTTAACCAACTGAGCCACCCAGGTGCCCCTCAAGTTCTTTTATATGCTGCAGAATGAGCCCAGACACCAAATGGTGTAATGTACTAACAGACTCAAGTGCCAAGCCTTGTGGCAAGCCCCTGTACGATCTCTCAGCTGTGTATGATATACACTTTCCTACTATTTATAGTAGTTCATTTCTTTGCAACATGAGTCTCAAAAGTTTCATTCATTGGATATTAATAAACATAGTCCTATATATCTCAATGAGTAGACATGGATTCTTTGTTCAGAATTCAGCCCACTTTTCCCCAGACTTACTAATATACTTTCAAAAAAAACCATTGTGCTTACCTGTGTCCATACAGAGTAATCCGGACAGCTTAGGAAATGCTGTTCTCTGTTGGGCAAGAGAGCTCTCGACAGGAAAACCTTGTCTTGCTAAAAGTGTTTTCTTCTCCCAGTGCTGATCTCCACCTTGCACACAGTAGTCTTGAGAACTGTTTCTAATACTTTTGACAAGAAAATTTTACCTACTAGTGCAAAAAGGGGTCCAAAATACATTTCTTCAATATGTTTCTTTTTTCTATTTACTGTTGCTGTATTAGTAGTACTTGCTAATTTTGCTGCAGTCATAATAAAGTTTTGTTACTTTCTTAATTTTTACAGAGCTTTTTCTCAGGCATTAATCTTATGACTTAAGTAGTTATTCCTGGGATAGAATTATTCCTATTTTGCTGATACAAAAAATAAGCCATGCAATGGTAAATTGGGTTTCTCAGAGGCATAAGAAGAATTACAAATCAAGCCTTCCTTTACCTCACATTTCTGTTACTTTTTCTAACATACTTTCCATATTGCTGTAAAGTTCTTTGAATGTTTTAGAATTTAGGGGCTGGTGACCCATATTCAGAGAGAAATGTAGAAGCCCACCTGTTTCAACTATACATAGTTAATGAGGGCCTCCTATGAGTCAGTCCTTATGGGCACTCAAGGTTTCCAAGAATTGAAGAATCCAAAAGATCTCTGCCCTTGTAGTATGTTAGGAAGGTTTTTTTGTTTGTTTGTTTTTTAAGATTTTATTTTTAAGTAATCTCTACATCCAACGTAGGACTAGAACCCACAATCCCGAGATCTAGAGTCATATGCTACACTGATGGAGCCGGCCTGGTGCCCCGTGTGTTAGAATGTTTTAAGTGACATAAAAACAATCAGGGAAAGGAGTGTTGGAGAGGCAGCAGGTTTTATGTTTAAGTCACATGAACAGAGCAGTAGTCTTCAAGTATTTAAGCAGAGGTGGAGGAGAATGATTATCTGAACTCTCCTCTTATAAAAATCTGTGGTTTTCCTACCAACTTTTCATTTTGAGAAACGTTAGCTTTACCCCATCTTCTCTATTCTTAAATTCCAGCAGGCAGAGTACTATTGGACAATACCTGCCACTGTGAATGTAGATATATCTACCAATTCATGTTCTCTGCCCAGCCATTCCTATATGACTTGCCTTTTATGAAATCCTATACTCAGCCCAACCCTCCTCACCCTCAGCAGATGACTTTGTCTTCATAGAATATTGAGTGCATTAAGTATGCCTTTTTTTTTTTTTTAAGATTTTATTTATGTATTCGACAGAGATCACAAGTAGGCAGAGAGGCAGGCAGAGAGAGAGGAGGAAGCAGGCTCCCTGCAGAGCAGAGAGCCCCTTGCGGGGCTCGGTCCCAGGACCCTGAGGTCATGACCTGAGCCGAAGGCAGAGGCTTTAACCCACTGAGCCACCCAGGCGCCCCTAAGTATGCCTTTTTTAACCTTATGCTAGAACTACCAGCCTGACTCCATCCAAACTTTCCCCGGGGTCTCTTAGTTGTTCCTTGCAGTCTCCGATATATTCACTGCCTTCCCATAGACTTCTTTGTCATTGTAAATCTGCTGAAGTCTACCTCCTAGTGAAAACACACCCTCAGTCCGACATGTCCATTTAGCTGTCATTGAAATTCGGCTCTTCCTTGTCTCATCCAGGCTTCCCAAGAACAGTCAATCATTTCTGCTCCTTCTCTGTTTACTTTTCAACTAACATCATCTGCTTTCTGCCCCCAGCATGCTGTCGTACGGTCTTTTCACCAAATGTGACACTACTCATTGCTCTCTTCTTTTTTTTTTCTTTAGTAAGATTTATTGCATATTATTTCTTTGTAGTTAAATTCACTCCCTTTAGCATTCATTTCTGTGAATTTTGACAGACACATTAAGTCATGTAATCACTACCACAGTCAAAATACAGAACAGTTCCATCACTCAAAACAATTCTCTTATATTTGGGTTGTGCTCTCATTCTGTCACCATACAACACAGTCTTCAGGGTTGATTTCATCTACTCTGATGGTAGATGGCTCCCAGTGGTATATGCAGATGACCTCCAAATTTTTATCTCTATACTCATCTCTGTTTCTGAGTTTCTGTCTTCCGTTTCCTGTTGCCTGCCAAATATCTCCATTTGGAAATCCCAGAGCCATCTCAGATTTAACATGTCCACTGTCTAACTAATCACCTAGTTCCCTAAACCTATTCCTTTATCTCAGTTAATGCCACTGGCTTTACATAAGCTAAAATCCTGAAGCCAGTGTCAATGGACTTATTCCTTGAGTTACTCATCTTCCCCGTATAATCATTTAACAAGGTTCTCTGATTTTTACCTCATATGGTTGTTGAATTTGTTTCCTCCTCTCCTTTTACTGCTCTCACTGCGTTATGACCTCTCATGTCCCTGGCATGTCCAGTTTTGCTCCCCTTCACATTCATTCTCCATCTGGCAGCCATCTCTTTAAAATACAGACCTGACTTTACCACTCGTTTTTTATCTCTGCTGAAACCCTTTAGGATATTGGGTGGCACTGGGGGGCATTCCCTTCAAAACAAACTCTACATTTCTACTTTTTACTACAAGGTCTTCTTGTTATATTTAGTTATAGGAGCAATCTTCTGAATGTATATGCAGAGGATCTGTTTACTACTTTTTGTGTATTTGGTTAATCTCAACACTATCAATAAAGTGTAGTGGTCAAGATCAAGACAACAGTCAGACACTCCTGCACCTTAGCCTTTCCCCTGTCTCTGTAACCATGGGCCAGTTTCTTAACCTCACAGTTTTTCTTGTCCAGAATTTTGAGATGATAATTGTATTTACTTCATAAAATTCTAGTAAACATAAAATGTGATATATGTAAAACACTTAGCACAGTGTCTGACACATGATAAGTACTTGGTAAATGTTAAATATTAATATTTCTATTTTCAGCTAGTATTAAGGGACCAAATGTTCCCTTTGAACTGTACTAATATTACACAGAATAAATGGGTGTCATTATCACTGTCCTTAGGAATTTATATTCCAAAGAGAAGCTTAATAAGATGATACCATCTCAGAAGTTCTTAATTAAATTATGAGCATGAAATGGTGGAAAGTCCTTCACAATAGTCCCTTCTGTGTGCGCAAATTTGATTAGAGGCTTTTGTGCCCATTATATCTTTTAACCTTCCCAGTGGCGAGACACCTCTAGTGGTGACCTCTGCTGTCATTTGGAAGGCAGGAGGTATGCTTAGAACAGTGAATTTTACCAGGAAAATCTGTACCATTGAAAAACTTTAGGCATGCATTTAAGGAGACAATACAAATAACATTAACTTCCTGTTTAGGTCAGGAGTAGAAAATTAGGAAGAAAAGCAGAGAGAAAAAAACGAATGGGAAAAAAATGAATAGGATAGTCCCAAAGCAGAAACAACCTCAAAGTCCATCAGCTGATGAATGTATAAACAAATGGGGGTGTGTGTGTGTATAATATAGAATATTATTCTGCCATGAAAAGGCATGATGTATGGATACATGCTACAAGATAGATAAGCCTTGAAAACATCATGCTAAGTGAAAAAGTCACAGAAGACCACATAGCGTTTGATTCTGTTTATGTGAAATGTCCAGAATGGGCAAATTCTTCGAGACACAAAATAGAAACATAGTTGTCAGCGGTTGAGTAGCTGGGGAGGGAGTACTAATGGGTATAGGCTTTCTTGTGGGGATGATGAAAGTGTCTGAAGTTAGATAGTGGTGATTGTCACACAACTCTGTGAAAATGCTGTTGTGCAATAATAGAATGTATATAGATATAGATATGTATGTATGTATTTTGAAGATTTTGTTTATTTATTTGAGAGACAGAGTGAGCAAGAGAGAGAGCACAAGAACAGGGGCACAGGGAAAGGGAGAAACATACTCCCCTGCTGAGCAGGGAACCTGACATGGAGCTCAATCCCAGGACCTTGGGATGATGACCTGAGCTGAAGGCAGACGCTTAACTGATAGAGCCACCCAGGCACTCCAGTGGAGAATATATATTAGTCTCTGTCACCCATTACTGGCACAGAGCTCCTAAAACCCGTGTAATTTACTAAGTGATAAGAACACTAGGAGCATCTCTTGTTCTAATGTTAGTCTTTTACCTCCACTGATGGCTCCTAAAAGCCTTGTAAATTTCTAAGCGATAGTACTAAGATCCTCTTGTTCTACTGAGGTGACTCTAGGTAGGCTCCTGGATGGCTTCTGAATGGGGCTGGTAACCAGAAAGACCAAGTCATTGGAAGTTTGGAATTTTCAGCCCCATGCCCCAACCTCCTGAGAGAAGAAAGGGACTGCATATGGAATTAATATTTGATCATACCTATGTGAGGGAGCCTCCATAGAATCTCAGGGAGAGGGGGTTTGGAGAGCTTCCAGGCTGGCAACCACGTCCATACCAGTAACAACTAATGTACTCCCAACTCCAAGGATTGAAGCTTCTGCACTTGAGACCCTCCTAGACCTCGCCCTGTCTATTTATGCCTCTTCATCTGGCTCTTCATCTGATTATTTATATCTTTTAAACTGGTAATCATATCTTCAACTGGTAAGTGCAAGTACATGTTTCCCTGAGTTTTGTGAACTGCTCTAGGAAATTTATCGATTCTGAGGAGAGGGTGGTCTTTGGAACTTCTGAGCTATACTGATTGGCCACCTGGGCTTTCGATTGGCATCTGAAGTAGGAATGAGGAGAACACCTTGTGGAACTGAGCCCTAACCTGTGGGATCTGACATCTTCAGGTTGATAATGTTTGAGTTGAGTTAAATTGTAGGACACCCAGTTGGTGTCATGGAGAATTGCTTGTTATGGAGGGGAAAATCCCATATATTTGATGACAAGAGGTGTCAGAAGTATTCCAAGTGTTAAAGGAAACACACAATAGGAAATAATTGAGTTTTTCCTACAAAGGAAAGTGGCAAGACTTTTCCATTACAGCTATGAAGAACCGAATTGTATACTTTTAAAAAGTGAACTTTATGGGGGCGCCTGGGTGGCTCAGTGGGTTAAAGCCTCTGCCTTCAGCTCAGGTCATGATCCCAGGGTCCTGGGATCGAGCCCCACATCGGGCTCTCTGCTCAGCAGGGGGCCTGCTTCCTCCTCTCTCTCTCTCTCTGCCTCTCTGTCTACTTGTGATCTCTGTCAAATAAATAAATAAAATCTTTAAGAAAAAGTGAACTTTATAGTATATTAACTATTTCTCAATAAAGCTATTATTAAAAAAAAATGAATAGGACTTCGAGTGGTTGTGTCACCAGCATATATAAGGATCTGTCCGAGGGGGGCACCTGGGTGGCTCAGTGGGTTAAAGCCTCTGCCTTCAGCTCAGGTCATGATCCCAGGGTCCTGGGATTGAGCCCTGCATCAGGCTCTCCGTTCAGTGGGGAGCCTGCTTCCTCCTCTCCTTATCTGCCTGCCTCTCCGCCTACTTGTAATCTCTGTCAAATAAATAAATGAAATCTTAAAAAAAAAAAAAGAAAAGGATCTGTCAGAGGCATCAGCCTTAGAAGTAAATGCTAGGAAACCCTGAAGCTAGAAATGAATCTAGTTAGGGAAGTTATAGCTTAGACATTAGGAAATAGATTTCAACAAAAATATCATGATCAACAGTACCAGACTTGGAAGAATGTTGGGAGTACAACCAAAAACCAATTGTGTTTTGATGTATTTTATGTCTGAACTTTGTATTATTTTTACTCTATCTTATTGTTTTACTAGTAGCTATGTCTTACCTGAGTTTGAGAGGGTGTTCTCAGCTAGGTAGTGAATGCACCACTGTAGTAGCCATTCTAGGGGCATTGTTTGATGTCACAAATATGGAACACCTGACTGGGCTGAGAGAGCAATGTCATTATTAATGGATGAAACACACCAGGGATTGGTGTTTTAGAAGTAATGATTCTATATTTCCTTAGTTCTTAGTTAGCTTAGTTCTTGTGTATTTTTGCCTCTGTTGAGCCACCCTGGGTAAATACTCCTACAATTTGACCTTTCTTGTCTTTCCAGCTGTCCATCCCCTTCAATTATTCATCCAACTGTTCAATCTGCTTTCCTTTCTAGAAAGTCCGTTTCATAGATTGCCCCAACTATCACAGCTCTTTCTGCTTTGAGACTTTTCTTGGAAACTGCAGTAAAGTCTTCCAGAGAAAATAATTTCTGGATATATCTATCCAAGAGTTGTATAGACAGTTGTTTCAAAAGTCTAAGATCCAGACTCGGGTTAAGCCTTCAGCTAAGGCTGAATTCCCAACTCTCCCTAATTTTACTTTGTTTTGGCCAGTCCTTCACACTGTTTAATAGGTGCTAATTCCCACATTGTTGTCGTGATGCTCACTTCTCAGCCTATACCATGCTAAAGAACCTGTTGACAGTTTTTTTGTATGGCTGTCTTCACAAAATTTTCCATTCTGATAATTCGTCGACCCTTAACACCTAAATATAATTCTGTCACTTGACAGTATTTGGGAACTCAGTGATCTTACAGAGAGACATGTGTAAATCTAAGATGAGTAAGATGAGGAAATGAGGAAATACATCTGTTAGGATGTATGTTATCACTCATAGTGGCTCTCCCAGATCAAGGTTTCAGTGATCTTGGGCATTTTGCAAAGCACTGGCAATGTGGTCTCACTGTGATGGATCAAACAGGAATGTGTTTTTTTTTTTATCTACTTTCTAGCATTTTCAAGGCAGTGAGCCTTAGTGTTTTATTTAGAGGTGAAAAGCATTGAGTAAACAGAAACATAGCTGCTTGTGCTATAGTGTCTTGTCTGTTTGTGCTGTAGTGATTGACAATTCTTCATCTGTGCCGGACTTAAACCTTTAGTTGTAGTCTATTTTGATTATGGTAGCGGTGGTACAGGAGCATTTGTTTAAATGCAGAAATGCCTAGGTTAATGTAAAAAGAGCAGTAAAATACAGACACTTAGAAAATATGCTGATGGCCTCACTGGAGTCATCTTTGCTCTTACTGCTGACAGAATTGCATATGCACTGTCCCCTGGCTTTTAGGAACAGATCTTTATCCTTAACGTCACGTTACCATTTTATTTTCCTCATGACATACTATGCCATAGTGGTGAGAGACAAACTGTTCTTCACACTGCCCTCCCTTGCTTATCCTCTTCCTGCTACAGAATAAAAGTCTTCTTAACCAAAATGTAAATGAATTTGGAATTTGGAGGAGAAGGTGCAGGAACAAGCTAGAGTTAAGAGGGTGTTATGTTGCAAACGCAAGGACTTTTCAGTTACATCTGTGTTTCAATTCCAGCTCCAGTGGTTACTGTTTCTGGGGTTGGGGCAATTGAGTTCATCTGTCTGTATTTCAGTTTCCTCTCCGAAATGGAGATAATGCAATACTTCCAAATGCACAGGAGACTGAACCAGTGTTTAGTGTTACGGAGAGACATTAACTTTGGACTGAAATTTGCTTGCAGGGAGTTCATTCATTAACAGATTTTCAGTGAGCATCTGCCATGGATTAGGTGCAATATTAAATGGTGCATATACAAAGGAGATCAAAAAGATGCAGTCCTTATCCTCAAAGGGCTCAAACTCTAATAATTGGATTCTTAACTTGTGTCATGTCCTTGATTGCCTTAGAATAGCGATGACTCATTAAGTGTGTTGGTGGTAAAATTTTTAGTGCTGGTGGGTCAGGAAGTGGTCCTGTAAGATAGAAGATAAATTCCTAGCTTGGATATGCTTCAGAAACTAGGGGAACATGTGGTCTTAACGATTGCGAAGTAGATGATTGCTAGTAGTGGATTTATTCTCATCCAAGTGAATCAATTTTATTTTTTTTTCAAGTGTTATTTATTTAAGTAATCTCTGCAGCCAGCATGGAGCTTAAACTCTCACAACCCCTACCTAGATCAAGAGTTTCATACTCTTCTGACCAAGCCAGCCAGGCTCCCTCAAGTGAATCCATTTAAAAATCTTTGGATCTTAAAGTTCTACATTCTTAAGTTTTTGAGTCATTATCAAATTTCCTTGCCTTAATTTCAGAATAATTAAAGTGCATGTTTTCTTTCATGGTTTTTGTGTTGGTGTTGTTTGTAAAAACAACATGCATTCATTAGAGAAAATTCATTATAAAATTCTGAATTTTATCTTGGCAAAAAGAAACAGGACAATGGGTATGTAAAAGGTTAACCTGTCTGCAGAGTACCTGTGAGTTAAAAAAAAGAAGAAAGGAAACAATCTGATAGAAGATTGAGTAACTAACAAAAATAAAAATTCATAGCAAAGAAAGAACAAATAGGCCCCCCATAAAAAAGAAAGGAAAGATGCCCATCCATTATTGAGTGGGAAATACCATTTTTAGCTAATACCAAGTTACCTGTGAGAAGGGAGGAAATACAACACTCATGTATTTGTGTAAGGGTTAACTTTTACCTTTTTGGAGGTAAATCTGGCAAGAAAATAGCAAAATATCTTTCAAGGGGAATTATACATATTTATTCTGGATATTTTACAGCTAATATATGAATGAGATAGAACTGTATGATAACCTGGAGAGATTTTCATAATAAATTAAGGGAAAATAAAGCATTTTGCAAAATAACTTTAGTATGACTCCATTTTTCCATTTAAAATAAACATGTATTTGGTTATGATTATTTGTATGAGTCAGTGAGGTGTGGCCAACTGTATACCAAAGAGTGTTAATGTTGTTTACCTCAAGCCACTAGAATTAATTAGTTGGGGAAGGGAGGGTGTTACCTTTATATTTGTTTCAATTGATACTTTTGTCATTTAAAAAAAGAAAACATATAAAGCAACAACAGGAAGAAAAAACAGCCCTTGGGAGCCCCATTACTTGGATGTACAGATATATATTTCTTTTCATAAATGGAAAAATACTACACAAGCTATTTCAAAGTCTTTTAAAAACACTATCATTTTTAAGCAGGTTCATAATAGATACGTGGATATACTTCCATTTTAATTTTTTTTAAGAAACGACCTGAACCATTTTAACACCTTTGAGGTGTGATTCACATAAAGTTAACGTATATATTTTTAAAGTATTGTATTCGTTTTGACATCTGTATATATGCTCATGAAACTATTACTACCATCAAGGTAATAAACATAATATCACCCCAAAAAGTTTCCTCATACCTCTTTATAAATCCCTCTGAGCTGCACTACCCTCACTCCATTCCAAAGGCAAGCACTGATCTGCTTTCTGTCACTATAGATTAGTTTGCATTCATTAGAATGTCTTACAAATGAAATCAGAAAGCATAAACTTTGATCTGGCTTTTTACTCAAGAGATATATCCATATTGTTGCATATGTTAGTAGCTCATATTTTTTTAAAAATTACTGATAGCGCTATGGATGTGCCACAGTTTGTTCACCTATTGGATATTTGAGTTTGCAATTTGGAGCTATTAGAGCAGAGTTCTGTGAACATCTGTGTACAAGTCTTTTTACGGATATATTTTGTCATTTCTCTTGAATATCTTGAGTAAATATGTAAGAGTGAAATGGCTTGGTTCCATGTAAATGTATGTTTTAACCTTTTTAAGAAACTACAAACCATTTTCCAGATATTTGTGCTATTTTACAGTGTGTGAGAATTTCAGGCTGTCCTTTCTCTGTTGAATTTTCTTAAAACCTTTTCCCAAAGTATGTTATATATATTATATGTGGGTCTATTTCTGGATTCTCTATTTTTCCATTAATCTAGTGTTCTTTCTTGATGCCAGTTCCACACTGTCATGATTTCTGAGGCCTGTAATAATTCTTGTAATGAGATAGTATTAAGTCCTCCAACTTTATTCTTTTTCAAAATTGTATTGGCCGTTCTAAGTCTTTTACTTTTTTATGGTAATTTAATTTAATTTTTTGCATTTCTTACTAAGTTTTTTATCTTAATTCTAGTACAGTTAACTATGTTAGTTTTAGAATCAGTTTTCTCTACAAATATTTTCTACAAAAAAGCCTGTTGGTTGGGGCGCCTGGCTAACTCAGTCAGTAGAGCATGCAACTCTTGATCTCATTATGGGAATTTAATTGGATTTGTGTTGAATACTATAGATAGAATTGACATCTTAAAATACTGAATCTTCTGACCCATGAACATGGCATATCATCACAGTTTTTCTTCTTTAATTCTCTCAGCAGTGTTTTGAAGGTTTTAATGTACACGTCTTTCATAATTTTGTCAAATTTATATCTTTAGATGCTGTTATAAATGGTATTTTTCCTTTCAATTTTTAATTTTTCATTACTAGTATATGGAAATACAATGGAGTTTACAGTCTCTTATATTACAATCCTGCTAAAATTCATTTACTAGTTTTATTAGCATTTTTTTGTAGAGCTTTCTTTGGATTTTCTGTGTAAGTACTTTTGTCATTCCTGAACAAAGACAGTTCTACTTCATTTCTAACTGGAGGCACCTTTTATTTCTTTTTCATGACTTACTGCCCTAGCTAGTACCTTCAATATAATACTGACTGGAAGTGGTGAAGGTAAACATTCTTATCTTGGTCCCAATCTCAGAAAGAAAGCATTCAATCTTTCACCATTAAATATGATGTTAGCTGTAGGTTTTTGAATGTTTGGTCAAGGGAATTTTTTTTATTCCTAATTTTCTGAGAGATTTTTTATTTCAATCAGGGATAGAAATGTATTTTATTGAATGTTTTTCTTACACATCTTGAGACAGTCATGGTTTCTTTTGTTAACTACTTGCTTTATATTACTTGATATTTAAATAATAGACCAACTTTGCTTTCCTGAAATAAAATTTGTATCTGAAGTAGGGTGGGTTTGTTTGTTTTTGTATTGTTGAATTTGGTTTGATAAAATAGTATTTAGGTTTTTTAAGGGATATTGGCCTGTGGTTTTTCTGATAATTTTCATATTTGGACATCTGGGTAATGTTGACCTCATAGAATGGGTTGGTAGCCAGTCTCCCCTCTTCGGTATTCTAGAAGAGTTTGTGTAGAATTGATATTATTTCTTCCTCAAATGATGAGTAGAATTGACTGATGAAACTATGGGAAAAACAGGTCCCATAATGAGGAGAAAATGAGTCAATCAAAACTGATTTGTAACTGACATAGCCGTTAGAATTAGCAGACGAAATAGTTATTGAGTACAGTTATTATAACTGCATTTCACATGTTCAAAAAGTAGTGACATCCATGACCTAATTGATTAGAGAAACATAATTGATAGAAACAGTAGACAGAAATCAGTAAGGCTATAGAAGACTTCAGTAGCACAATCAACCAACTTGACCTAATTGATACAAAACACTCAAACAACAGACACTTGAGTTCAAATGGCAAATTTACAAAGATCAACCATATTATGACTTATAAACAAGTTTTAATTTCAGAGGATTCAAGTCAAAGCAGGTATGTTCTCTGACCACAATCCATTTAAATTGGAAATCAGTAAGAAAAACATCTCTGGAAAAATCCCCCTAATATTCAGAAACTAAATTACAGATTTCTGTATAACCCAGGGGTAAAAGAGAAAGTAAAAAGGGAAATTATAAAGTGTTTTCAACTGGATGGAAGTAAAACCCAAATCAGAATTTGTGCATATACTCATTTCCTGTTGCTGCTGTAACAAATGACCACAAATCTGTTGACTTAAAAGAACACAAATTTATTATGTCACATTTTGAGAGGTCAGAAATCCAAAATCAGTTTCATTGGACTAAACTTGAGATAGCAACAAAAATGTGTGTTCTCTGGAGACTCTGGAAGAGAATCTGTTCCCTTGCTTTTTCCATTTTTTAGAGGCTACCTATATTCCTCGTGGTTTGGCCTTTTCCTCATGTTCATAGCGAGGACCATAACATCATATGTCTCTGATTCTCTTGCTTCCCTCCCAATTGTATGGACCCTTTTGATCACATTGGGTCTGCTAGGTTAATTCAATATAAGACCCTCCCCATCTTAAGATCCCTTAAGTTAATCACATCTGCAAAGTCCCTTTTGTCATGTAAGGTAACCTATTCATAGGGTGCAGGGATCAGGACATGGACATCTTTGGCAGTGCATTGTTCCACGTATCACAACTGCTAATATAGATATTAGGTGGCAGTTTATACCACTAAATGCACATACTAGGAGAGAAAAATGGTCTCAAATTAATGACCTCAGCCTCCGTGTAAAGAAGCTATTCAAATAACAAATTACGTAAGATGAATAAAGCCTGAGATCTAATGTAAAACATGGTGACTATAGTTGATAGCACCATATTGTGTAATGGAAACTTGCAAAGAAAAAAGAACTTAGATGTTCTTAGCACCCCCCCCCCAAATATATATGGGAGGTGATAGATGTGTTAATGAACTAGATGGAGGGAATTCCACAGTGTGTGCGTCTATCAGATCACCACAATATATACTCTAAATGTCTTATTGTCGGTTTTACCTCAACAAAGCCGAGAGGGGCGCCTGGGTGACTCAGTGGGTTAAAGCCTCTGCCTTCAGCTCAGGTCATGGTCTCAGGGTCCTGGAATCGGGCCCGCATCGGGCTCTCGAGGCTCAGCAGGGAACCTGCTTCCCCCCCTCTCTCTCTGCCTGCCTCTCTGCCTACTTGTGATCTCTTTCTGTCAAATAAGTAAATAAAATCTTTAAAAAACAAAAAACAAAAAAAAAACCAAAGCTGAGATATTTTTAAAAAGAAGAACAAATTAAACCTAATGGAAATAATAAAGGTAATAGGGAAATTAAAAAAATAGAAAACAAAAGAATTAGGAAAAAAACCCCATATAATGAAAAAAGCAATTATTGAGAACATTAAAAGGATTAACAAACCAAAATAAAAAAATGTACAAAACTACAGCTTGACTTTTACCTTCACAATATGTAATGTTAAAGCTGGAAGTAAAAAAGTTTGTTTTTTAACTTTACATTTTTACTTTAATTCCAGTTAATGTACAGTGTTACATTAGTTTCAGATGTACAACGTAGTGATTCAACGTGGAAGTAAAAAATTTTTAATTGTGTTACAGATGTATGTCTTTGGTGGAATTCTGTTCTAGAACCCTCATTTTGTTTCCCTTCTTTGGTTCCAGCGCTAGACCCTGAACAGACCAGTTTTACTATTTTACTTTTTTTTATTTACTATTTTATATTTATATACTATTTTTTATTTACTATTTTAACTTATGTGAAGAAGTCATAGAGCATTTTAACATATGAAGGGAAGCATAATCACCAAGCCATTCATACATTTCAAATAGTAACCCCTGAGAAGATGGCTGGAAAACAATGACAGACTTACTTACTCCCTAGTGTTTCTTTTGGTTGACATCTCTAGGTGACCCATCATTCTTAGTATTTTATCCCAATTATTAGTTTTCTTGTTCACGTACATCTCCATTGTAAAAACTTAACCTTCTCTCAGCTGGGTTTTTTCCTTGATCTAGCCCTGTTTCTTAGAAGAATCATCAGATTTTCCTAGGTCCTCATAAGGATCTATAGAAGAAAAAAAAGACAGATTAGGATCCCCAGCCTCAAGAAACTTTAAATAAAATTCTTGAATATATTGTAATCAGAACAATTTAATGCCAGCTTCTAGGAATTAAAAACCAGGATCCAAAAAAGGGAAAGAATGTGAAAAAAATTAGAGGAAAGAGAAGAGATTAGAACTGGGTTTTAAGTGTGGGAATTCTGATTGTAAGTTCCATTATTGGAACATTCTACTCTTTATACACAACCCTGTGACAATGTAAGGAGGCCCTTCCCTTACCAGTAGTGAAGTATCTACTCTTTTTTTTTTTTTTTTCTTAAGATTTTATTTATTTATTTGACAGACAGAGATCACAAGTAGGCAGAGAGCCTGGTGGAGAGAGAGAGAGAGGAGGAAGCAGTGGGGGGCTCAATCCCAGGACTCTGGGATCATGACCTGAGCCACCCAGGCGCCCCGTGAAGTATCTACTCTTAATAACTCTTCATAGTGTTGTGTCTCTTCAGTCCAGAGACTCAGACTCTGGGCACACTCATCTTAAGTCTTAGAGCTAAGGAGTTCATATTATATTCCAAAAGACTAGAGTGCTAGAAGGGAGACTTTTTATAATTCAGGGTCTCTTATCTGGTTGTTATATGGCCACAAGATCTTTAGCTGACTTGTTCCTTTTAGGTACTCCTAGACCATCTCATTCTTGTTACTGGATCCTGGGGAAAAAATTAAAGCCTCCTTCCAAACCGGAAAATGCTTTTTACAAATGAAGAAAAGAAAGAAAATAATTTTATTATTGAAAAAGCATTAAGTGAGCGTCGTATACAACCCACTAATGAGATTACAGACAGAAGGAATCCTCACCCTTTCCTCAAGCCAGGCAAATACAATTCGTTACATACATGTTCTCAAGATGATAATTTGTCGTCCTGTAGTAGGACTGTACCAGCACCATTGCTGTTGTATCTAGTTCTTCAGAAATTATCTTTGTACTTGGGGTGTACATCTGTGTTAGTCATTTGCCTTTATCCAGAGGAGAAGTTAAACTTCACATTTGTTTATGGTAAGCAGATAGTTGCTGAGAGGAGGCTCCCTGAGGCTCCCGTGATTGCAGGGAGAGAGATGGCTCCCAGGCTCTTAAGAAAAGCATTCCTGAATTACAAAGCTGCCAAGAGTCTTTAGCATCTTAAAAAGATTTACACATATATCAGATGGATAGAGGAAGGATTTACAATTACAAGCTTTCTCTAGGCAAAGATCTAAGAAAAGGGAAAGTAAAAAAGGTCTTTTCCCTTTTGGGCACCAGAAAAAAATTGAAATTTTCTTAACCCACAACAGTTTACTGGGCACTAACTTGACTACTGAAGAAATAAGGAGTGAGGAAGAAGTGATCTAGTAAAGAGAAGCAAGTTTCCCAACATGGTATCTTCAGTAAAAGTTGTTTTCAGATTTATATTGCATAGCTATTGCAATACGTTGGGACTGAAAGTTTACCTCTCCTATGTAATCACCTCTTTCACATTCTTTTAATCTCTGTGGAATGATGATGCTTCCACTTTTTGGTATAAAGCAAATGCTGTCAGAGAGCTCCATGAGTTCTCCAAGTCCACAGATCAACACACATGTAAAATTTTAACATCTTTGGTAAGATTAACAGGTGTTTTTTTTTTTTTTTTTTTAAGATTTTATTTATTTATTTGCCAGAGAGAACACACAAGCAGGGGGAGTGGCGGGCAGAGGGACAAGCAGACTCCCTGGTGAGCAAGGAGCCCAGGGTGGGGCTGGATCACAGGAACCTGGGATCATGAGCTGAGCTGCAGGCAGGCACTTAGGTGACTGAGCTACCCAGGCATCCTGGAAGAAGATTAACAGTTCTTAATATTTATTTCAGTAGTATTTTTATAAAGAGCAGTCCTAAAACCTAGAACAAAACACATCCACTTCAGTCATATAAAACAAGATTGAAACAATGAGTAAAAATCAGTTTCAAAAGCTTCACTCTTGGGAAGCCTGGGTGGCTCAGTGGGTTAAAGCCTCTGCCTTCCGCTCAGGTCATGATCCCAGGGTCCTGGGATCGAGCCCCACATCGGGCTCTCTGCTCAGCAGGGAGGCTGTTTCCTCCTCTCTCTGCCTGACTCTCTGCCTACTTGTGATCTCTGTCAAATAAATAAAATCTTAAAAAAAAAAAGCTTCACTCTTATTTCTTCAAATTTAAATTATTTTTATAATTTTTATTATTTATAATAAAATATTTATAATAAAGGAACAGAGGAAAGGGGCGCCTGGGTGGCTCAGTGGGTTAAAGCCTCTGCCTTGGGCTCAGGTCATGGTCTCAGGGTCCTGGGATTGAGCCCCACATCAGGTTCTCTGCTCGGCAGGGAGCCTGCTTCTCCCTCTCTCTCTGCCTGCCTCTCTGCCTGCTTGTGATCTCTCTGTCAAATAAATAAGTAAATTAAATCTTTAAAAAAAAAAAAAAAGAGGAAAGCCCCCCATTATTCAAATATTGTAGTCCTGCATCTTTTTTTTCATAGTTAATAATGAGTCTTAACATTAAACTTTTCTTCATTTCCTTCCAGACTTTACGTAAGTATTTTACATGTTATAAATGTAATGAAGTTTTTATTTTGCCTTTTCTCTTTCTTAGCCTAATCTGTTTTTAAGCCCTTAGCCGAATCTAACTAGCCCAAAGCCAAATCTTTGCTACTCTAAGCAGCTCATAAAAATCTTTGCTGCGACTTGATCTCAGTCACTTGCCGCTTCAGCAGAATAATTCCATGTTAAGGTAGACTTCCTACATAAGAAATTTTTCTTTCTCCCTACTTATTCTTGACAAAAGTGACTTAATAGGGGCACCTGGGTGTTTCAGTGGGTTAAAGCCTCTGCCTTCCACTCAGGTCATGATCCCAGGGTCCTGGGATGGAGCCCCGCATCCTCTCTCCTCTCAGCAGGAATCCTGCTTCCTCCTCTCTCACTGCCTCTCTCTCTGCCTACTTGTGATCTCTGTAGGTCAAATAAATAAATAAAATCTTTAAAAAAAAATGTACATCTAGCCCTTTTGTAATTCTTTACTGCCTATTTTTTATCTTTCATGATTTACTTATAAATACCAACCTGTGAACTTTTCTTTTACTCAGTTAATAAAAATGTAGTTGATTGAACATATAGGGATTTTGACTAAGTTGATTTGTTATGACAGTTCCTACTGAAAGAGCAAAACTATGAAGGTTTACATTCTTGTTTGCAGTTTAGTTTAAAAAAAAAACACAAAATATAACTATATAGTGTACATATACTTGTGTCTTTTAAATGCTGGCAAAAAGTTTGGCCAAAATATTCACAATATCTCACAGAATATTTTTCTAGCTTTATATGTCTAAATTTTGTAAGTGTTCCTCAATAGGTGTATCTTACTTTTATGATTAGAAAAAAATACATGTGGGGTGCCTGGCTGGCTCTTTTGGTAGAATGTACAACTCTTGATCTCTGGGTCATGAGTTCAAGCCCAACATGGGATGTGGACCCTACTTAAAAATTAAGAAAGAGAGAAAGGTTATAAATATTTTTCTAATGAAACCCTGCATGTTGGAAAATATATAAAGGAACTGACCAATTCCATCCTTTTAAACTAAATTTCTACTCTCCAAGCTCTCCCTATTTTGGGGAATTTTTCTAAGTCTGAAGGTGAATGATAGTCCGTGTATATGTAGGAATTATGACTGGCAGGACTAGGAGAAGAAAAAATAACCTAGATACAGAAATAGCATTATACTAGTGATAGGAGGCATGTGTCATTCTTGCACTTCCTATACCATTTCTGACATCTCTTAGAGTTAAAAGTTCAGTTAAGTAACCAGGACTTAACTACTTGGACTTTCTTTAGCACTCATACTCCTGGAAAGAAGAGACAGTGTACATTCTAGATCATGTTTCATGATCTAGAGAGCTCTTCAGGTTGCATTCTGTGTCTGTCTCTTAACTGCTATTGGTTGTTCTTATGTGATCTACCATTTTACATAGTAGTTTTCCTCAGTATTCTAATTACATCAGGCTTCAGGGAAGACTGTGCAAAATTACATTTGTTTAATAAAACTCATTCAACTTACGAATCTTCTCTATTAGCCCCCTTTCTCCAAGCCCAGCATTTGCCTCCTGAGTTGCACAGGGATAGTTACTAGCTTTTAATTTGTGAGATTAGCACCTTGACTCTAATAAAGGCCATATAAAAAGTAAGTGAACAACAAGGGACTCTTTACAGGGATGACTTGTCAGGCCTTTACCAGTTGTCACAAAAATATATTGCATTGTGCTTTCTTTTTTTTAAATGGAGTCGTTTCCAGTTAAAATAGTTTTGATACAGCACAATTTTCTGGAGTCTGTATTCCATTCCAGGGTGAGAGTAGAAAATGGGAACATTTCTAACTTGATGCAGTCTTGGCATGAATTCTAAAACCTCTGTCGTGGAAAAGACAAAGAATCTTTCTAAAACCCAGTCATTGGGGGCACCTGGGTGGCTCAGTAGGTTGAGGCCTCTGCCTTCAGCTCAGGTCATGATCCCAGGGTCCTGGGATCGAGCCCCGCATCAGGCTCCCTGCTCAGCGGTGAGCCTGCTTCCCCCCTCACTCTTTGCCTACCTCTCTGCCTACTTGTGATCTCTGTCTGTCAAATAAATAAAATCTTAAATTAAAAAATTAAAAAAAATAAAAATAAAAAAAATAAAACCCAGTCATTGGGCTGCCTGAGTGGCTCGGTCGTTAAGCATCTGCCTTCTGCTCAGGTCATGATCCCAGGGTTCTGGGATCGAGCCCCGCACCGGGCTCCCTGCTTGGCAGGAAACCTGCTTCTCCCTCTCCCGCTTCCCCTGCTTCTTTTCCTTCTTTCACTGTGTCTGTCTCTGTCAAATAAATAAATAAAATCTTTAAAAAACAAACAAACAAAAAAACAAAAACCCCAATCGTTAAACTTGTCTGTGTCCCCAGTATTTTCCTGAATTTATATCTTAGTCATTTCCTAACAAGAGCATTCAAGGAAAACATCATTTTTCTGCCAATAATGTAAAATTTGCAAAAGTCTTGAAATCATACTATTGCTTTTTTGTTTACATTTCCTTATTTTGTATTTTAAAGTCATAGAAATTAAATGTGCTTTTAAGAGTTGAGTTCTTATGAAGGCTAGGGGAAGCTACTTTAGGTATCTCTAAATTCAGATAATTAAGAATCTCATACAAAGATTGTCACCTGTCCTCTGGTGCTTTCATTGAAGACAAGGGGGAAAGAATCCATGTCTTTGTTTTGGGAATGTCAGTATTATATCTTTCACATAGAGCTGCTATTATTTCTTTAGTCAACAAAGTTAAGTGTCCACTCTGTGTAAGGAACTATGCTTGGCATGGTGTATGATGGCTTGAAGAATATTTTCAATAAAAGAATAACCCAGTCAGATCAATTATTTATAAAGGCCATCCATCATTATTGTATATGATATCTTAAAATAAGAATCAGAGATACTTAGTTAAGAGACCATCTTATGGTAACATTAGTGCGATAATATGGGCCTAATCTAAGGTGTAGGCTTTGGGCATGGACTAGAAAGGAAACAGCAAATCTGAGACAGTGTCTTAAATATAATTGTCTTATTCTAGCTAACTCAGGATTAATTGTCCTGTAAATCAGAGTTGATGTCTCTGTTTTCCTCCTCACTCTTCTCTCCTCCCCACTGTAGAACACCCAAAGTTTAGTGCACCTCTCCATCATTAATGGTAGGAGAGGGGATGTATATCATAATCTCTGCAGACACTAGGTATGTGTGTATATCTGTGTTCAGGTTTTCAAAAGATTGCATATCTCCTAAAAGAAGTGTGTCTTTTCTCTCGCTTCATTTTTGAATTATTACTTTATTTTTTTTAAGTTTTTTTTTTTTTTTTTTTTTTAATTTATTTGACAGAGATCACAGGTAGGCAGAGAGAGAGAGGGGAAGCAGGCTCCCTGCTGAGCAGAGAGCCCGATGAGGGCTCCATCCCAGGATCCTGGGATCATGACCTGAGCTGAAGGCAGAGGCTTTAACTCACTGAACCACCCAGGCACCCCTTGAATTATTACTTTAAATCAGAACTTTAAATAGCCACTTAAACAGAGTAACAATTTCTGCTGCATAAGTAGCTCTTTTTTAAAAAAGTATGTTAAATGTGTTATATTGTCCATGGAAGAAATGGTTTTTGTGGGGTTTTTTGTTGTTTTTTGTCTTTTGGATTTTTTTTTTTTTATGGTTTTTGGTTGTGGGCATGGTTGATATATTCTTGAAAAATAAAGTTTATTTACATCTTTGATTTTTGTTGTTTAGAGGAAGCCACTCCTGGGTGTATATTCAATAGCAAAGAATCCTCCAGAAAGTGGTCTTCCCCTTTTCTACGAATGGAATTTAGAGCTAAATTTACGCATATATGAAATAAAATTTAAAATAAAATGTACATGTTTACTAAACTCTCTTAAAAAGGATTCTGCGGTGGGAGGAGAATTAGTCACATTTTGGAGAGATGCACATACAACAGACCGGTTATATAGAATCAGAAGATCCATAAAAAATGAAGAGACCACTAAATGCATACAGACATACATGAACGTACATATTCCGTATAAGACTGTGAGACCGTAGGAAATTTAAACCTGTGCATGGTTACCACAATCTTAATTCCATACTTTGTGAGAATAGTTTACTTTGAGTAGATCACCAAAGAAGAATAACAGTGATCTAACGTTTTCTTGTTCATTATGGTCCGTGAGGGGAAGGGGAAAAAAAAAATTGAGGTGTGTGTAACAAAGGAGATTTACAATAGTATTTTTTATGATGGTGCAATAATTTTGAGAAGAATGTTAAATGTTTCTTTTTCCTTGTTCTGCAGAACAGTGTAAGTGTTCATATTCTGCTGTTCTTCTGAAAAAGAGTAGGCTGTCCAGAGAGATTGGTTGGTTCTGCTTAATGAACTATCTTATATTCCTGTAGGGAAACAGTACAGGGAACCTTTCAGCTTTGTGTTTATTCACTTTTGATAATGTCTGTATTTGTTTAGTGGCTTTCCGTGGACTCTTCTCCCTACCTATCTGCCCGTCATACCTCACTTCTATCTGTTGACTCATGTGTTGACTTCTGTAGACTCCTTTTAATATATTCTATTTGCTATCTGATGCTTAGTCTTTAAATAGTACATCCAAATGTTGAACTATTTTGTGAAATTTGCAAGCCAAATATTTAAAAATCCTTTTTAGGCTTAATTTCCCAAATAGAACTTCTGATCCAATATAATCAGTAAAAATTAGATTGTCTCTCTTGATTTTCTCCCCAGCGGTGTGGATGACTAGACTGACAATATTGATCTGAAATGAGAGCTAAATATTGTAGAAGTGCTGCCTAGCTAGTGAAATCTTAATCGGAGTATTGCTTTGTTGTCAAGAAAGCTTTGAAAAACAGAAGCTGGAATTTGATAGGTTTTGTGACTTAAAGGAAGCTTAGATATCACCTCATCTCACTCCCCTCTTTATAGTTAAATGTGCAGGTGCCTGAGAAGTGTGACTTGCTTTCGGTCACATAGTTAATTAATAATAGAAGCAGACCCAAGTCTAGAATTGGCTGGTGGGCCAGTTTCTTGTATAGATACCGAATTATGTATCCTAACCATGAAATAGGAGGAACCTAGGATAGTGGTTGGAAGGCTGTATGTGCTGATGTGAACAGTTCGTGCCTAAGACATGTGCTGGTGCAGTCTCTGGGCCACAACCACACAGTTGTTCACTTGATCATTCAGCTGTTTCTTCCATATGGGTGAAGCCCTCTTGTGTTCTGCTAAATTTGAATACAGGTATCATTTTAGACTCGGTATTTCCAAACATGACTTTGCAGTGGGAAGTAATGGCCCTGATCTTGTATTTCAGCTCAGACAGCTGTAACCGCACCAAAGATGTGGAAGAAACCAAAAGATCGGACCCGAACCACTGAAGAGGTGTTAGAGGCAGAAGTGGAGGTAAGGGACAAAATAAATCTCTTTAGCTTATCTTCAGAGTAGTGGTGCCATTTCCTAAGACAAATGTGGGTTATTATCTCTTTTTTGAGGTACTGTTTTTCAAACAAAATGTGATATATCAAGCTCAGAGTCTGATTGTTTTGGTCCACCTACAGAATTTTAAAAAGATTTTTGATACCATGTTCAGTTTCATCAGAATCTTGTCTGTCTTTCCAAATGCGTCTTCTAAAATGGCAAAACTGAGTTACTGCTTAATTTTTGGTTCATCTCCCAACCCCCTCAATTGAATTTTTCCTTGTGTTAACTAGATGGAAAAACTGCTCTGGTAAAGAGAAATAGGTGGGTACTAAGGAGGGCGCGTATTGCATGCAGCACTGGGGGTGGTGCCTAAACAATGAATTTTGGAGCTCTGAAAAAGAATAAAATTAAATTAAAAAAAATAGAAACAGTTTTTTCAAATACTGAGTAGCAGTGGTGGTAGGAATTATCAAGTACATTTAGAGAAATTCATTTTGCAAATGTCATCTTTTAACTGCATCCCCGTAACGTGACTTTTCACATGTGATTTATCTGTTTGAACTAAACCGTGCCAGATTTTGCTGTAGGTTACAGCATGATAGGAGCCCATGTAAGAAACAAGGGTAGAGTTAGTCCTAAGGAGTGTCCTATCAGTTTCATAGTCTGTCATCTCAGTATCCTTAGTGCTATGAACTGAAGCTTATAAATGAAGAGTAATCTAAAAAATCTGTACGTTACTTTTTTCTTTTTAAACTCTTAACATCTACTTTATTAAAGTAATTTTTATTAAATGCATAAGGTGATAACATTAGAATATATAAATTATTTTAAAGTGACTTTAAATGCATTAGTTTCAAAAGGCTTTTCTCTCTAGTTAAAATTCTTACCCTTTCCAAACAGTTCACAGTACCCCTTTGTTACTTCCCCCTGTCTTGTCACTGCTCTTACGTGATGCCCTACTGATGTCACAGTTAGTCCCATAGCAACCACTAAAATGTTTCATGGAAGTGATTGCAGTGTGGTTATCAGGGGATAAGAATTGGCAGGAAGTTGTAGAGGTGCAAATAGTTGCTGCACTTGTCTTGCAGCTGAACAAGAAAATGTTGTTCCTACAGAGAATAAAATACCTTCCAGAGGCAGGGGAATCTCATACATTCCTGGTATGGCTGTAAGAGCTTCATAAACTGGTTTCTCTTTAGATTCCGCTATTTTTATTCATTTTCTTCTGTTATACTTCATATTCCTTTGCTAGGTTTCTAAGCATTATTGAATATTAAATGTGTAGGCCACCACTATTGCAAGTATTCATCCTCTTCTTTAGGTCAGGGTTTGGCCAACATTGCCTGTAACAGTCCAGATAGTAAATAGTTCGAATTTGTAGGCTAAATGATCCCTGTCACAATTTCTCAGCTCTGTTGTTGTAGCCCAAACACAGCCATAGACAATGTATAAATGAATGACTGTGACTATATTCCAGTAAAACTTCATTGACAGACATTGAAATTTGAATTGCATATAATATTCATGTGTCATAAAATATTCTCCTTTGAAATTTTTTCAGTGACTACAAATGCAGAAACCATCCTTTCCTTGCACACTGTACAGATATGGGATGAGCCAGGTTTGACCCATGAGCCATAATTGGCTAAAGCCTGCTTCAGATTGTTATTCTTCGTACATGAGAACTGTTTTGACTCATTCTGAATCAGTCACTTTTTTCTTTACCTTATAGTTTTAAGGTATAATAAAAAAGAATTTGATTGTTTGCACACAGACCTTCCCCCCCCCCCCAGAAATCCATTTCCGTGTCTTTCCTGTAGTTGAACATTTATTATAGTAGTTTAGTGCATACTGGTTGTCATTATCTTTATTTTCACTGATTCTTAAGCTGTCTTTTTCTTAACAGATTTTTCTCAGCCTTTAAAAGAATGTTTCAGATATTAGCATATTAGGTTATATATTTGGTTGTTATGTCATTGCAAATATTTTATCAAATTCTATAAATTATAGCCTAGAAGGGTAACATGAAGGGTGAGTCATCTTAAAATTGCTGATCAAGGCATCTTAAAACTTGTTTTAAAATTTTAGGATATTTCATGAGTTATTAACATACATAGTGGTCTGGTCTGACTTTCTGGCACTTTAAAACTCATGAGTTAAATAGGCAGTTTTATCAACTAAATTCTTCTTTTAACAACTTCTATGAAAGTTTAACCTTTGACAGTCCAGCCAATAATGTGTTTCCTTTCTTCAGTCTGGTTTTCTTAGTAAACAGGTTAGGAACTGTTAGACAGTTATAAGCTCGTTTAATAGGGCTTCATCCAGCTAAATAATGCAGCTCATTTGGTGAGTCCCTTGAAAAATATCCTAACAGTGTGCCTCAGACAGCTCAATGATTTTGTGTTCTCTGAATTATGGTTTGTCATTCATGGAACCAAGTTTCTTCATACTTCTTTTTCCAGTTAGAAATTTAACTTTTCCAAGTAATACATTCTCTACTTATATCCAGTAGATTTTCTTTTGCTGATTTTTAGGTACAGAGAAGAGGACATAATAAATTTTTTTTCCTCTAAAATAACATTTTTCTTCATTTTATAAGCTCTGAAAAAAGAACTCTCCATAACTTTATAATGTAGCTATACTGCTCTTTAATAAGTTTAAGTACCAGTGACAGACTCTCATGGCAAATTATTAAAAGACCTTCTTGATGATTGGTACTTAATTAGAAGGTGGCATTGTAAGGTCATTATAAGTTAGACTACAATAGAATGTAGAATAAGAAAAAGGAAATTTGTTGATTTGTGATTTCAACTTGGGAGTTCGGTTTTTTCTCAAACTTTAAAAGATGCTCATTCTGCACCATGTTTTAAAAAGAAATTATTTCAACCTGTATTTTCTTGAAATTTTTATGTCTTTCTTTTGATGGTTTCCATACTATGTTTTCCTGTTGGGCAAGTAGAGAAAGCACACATGCACACACAGTGTAGGTGTATGTGTGTCCGTGTTTGCATGAACTATTTGTTTTCATCATGGAAGTAAGTCCTAAAAACCATCTGTTTCTGTAGACATTTTGTTTTTAATTTTTTTAAGATTTTATTTATTTGACAGACAGAGATCACAAGTAGGCAGAGAGAGAGAGAGAGAGGAGGAAGCAGGCTCCCTGCTGAGCAGAGAGCCCGAAGCAGGGCTCGATCCCAGGACCCTGAGATCATGACCTGAGCCAAAGGCAGAGGCTTGGACCCACTGAGCCACCCAGGCGCCCCAGTAAACAGCAGTTTAAAATTTTGTCTTTTCCCATGATCTGATGTATTTTAGAAGAAAATTGACTGGTAGTATATCTGTTAATAATATTTCACTTATGTAAGAAAGTAGGATTTTTAACTTTTTAATTTTTTGAAAAAACAATTTTATGAATCAGTTGGGCATAACCACTTGCTTGTGTATGTGACATTCTTTTATACAATCCTCTGTTGAAAGAATTCAGCAGAGCCTCTATTTTTTCTCTCCTAGCATGAATTTATCAATTTAGAATGTGTTTCCTCTGAGTGCTTCTTCCAAAGGCTTGTTTTTTAGAGTGCTTACCCTTCATGGTAAAGAAAGATATAAAGTTCATGAGAACTGCCTCAAGGAATTTTGATAGTTCATATATGGTCCTCAAGAAATTTTTTTAAAAAGATTGTATAGAGAGAGTGCATGTGGAGGGAAGGCCAGAGGGGGAGAGAGAAGAGAATCCCAAGCAGATTCTGCACTGAGCAAGAATTCTGTTGTAGGGCTTCATTCCATGACCCTGAGATCATGATCTGAACCAAAACCAAGGGTCAGGTGGTGGTCAAAAATCATCTGGTGAATAACTTCAATTCTACTTTGCTTTTAAAAAATAGGATGCGTCAGCGGTGCCTTGGTGACACAGTCGAGCGTCCCACTCTTGGTTTTGGCTCAGGTTGTGATCTCAGGGTCTTACGATTCAGCCCCGCATCGGGCTTTGTGCTCAGCGCGGGATCTGCTTGAGATTCTCTGCCTCCGTTCCTGCCACTTGTGTGCTTTCTTGTTCTCTCAAAAATAAATAAAAACAAATCTTTAAAAAATAGAAATAGGATGCACCAGAACCCAGATTTCTCCCTCCGTAGAGGACTACATGCCAAGCACTTTTCTATACATAATTTGAATAAGGTTACAACCACAGAGAATTCCAGGAACCAATAAACAAGGTAGATTTTAATTAACAAGTGGCCTCCTTATAAAATAAGAGATGATCAGCTTTGCAGGACCTAGATACTTTATTCATCAAACTCTCCATTTAGCAGCAACAGGAACACAAAAAATACCTTCTAATGTTTCTTTTTATATTTGCTGAGCCTTAATGGCAAGGGTAGGAGTGCTTGATTTAGATTTCTGACTAGGACTCTTTCATGTCCAACAAGTGCAAGGATTAACAGTTCTTTCCATTCTAACCTTCGGTACATTTAGATGTCATTAGTCATGTTAAAGCATTTCAGTAGCCATGTGACTTGTCTTCTCTATGCCAAGAGATGAAATGAGAAAAGTGTTTTAAATAAACTTAGCGTGCTAGTACCATATGCCGAACACAGACATCCTTTTTTTTGAGTGATGTTTTCGTTTGCCTTTTGAGGGGATAGGTACAGGTTTTCATGCATATTTACATGGTAAAAATCATGTAACCTCTGTGTTCACTTACGCTTTAGCCTAAAGCTGAAGAGGAGCTTTCAGGTGACAAAGTACTTGAATCTGAACAGGATAAAATGAGCCAAGGGTTTCATCCTGGAAGAGACCCCTCTGACCTAAAAAAAGTAAAAACCGTGGAAGAAAATGGAGAAGAAGCTGAGCCTGTACGTAATGGTGCTGAAAGTATTTCTGAGGGTGAAGGAATAGATGCTAATTCAGGCTCCACTGATAGTTCTGGTGAAGGGGTGACATTCCCATTCAAACCAGGTAAGTGTATCCCTGCCTTCCTGTGCATGTGTTTCCTTCTCACCTTCACTGTTCTAACCTTACAGCAATGTTGGCTCTTTGTAGAGAGATATTGGATGGAAGATAAGAGGCTCATCACAGCATAATATTTACAGAATAGATTAGCAGGCATAAGTTAGTGACTAGCAAATCCAGGGAGTTCTCTGTTGACGGAAGTGATATCTGATGCCGGTATTCTGCTTTTACAGGCATTGGAAGAGCAGCTGGCAGAGGATAACGGTCAGTGCTAGGCTAGTGGAATTCAACAAGAGGAATTTTACTTAGTTTTTACTTAGTTTTACTTAGTTTAATTGAAAGGGCTGTTTCAGTGCTCTTTTATGCTCATCATTTCACAAGCCTTAAACACTTACCCTTATTACATGTAACACACTGACATTTTTCACTCTATTCTCTTTTTAAAATGTTGGCTCAGTCAGTAGAACAAGTGACTCTTGATCTCAGGGTCATGAGTTCAAGCCCCACGTTGGGCATGGAGCCTACCTAAAAGGAAGAATGAAAAAAGAAACAAAAAGAATTTTAAAATGTTGGTTGTAACTCACTGATTTCACAAGAGAAATTTGTTGACAGAAATCACTCTGTGGAACTGAACTACGGTCATCAGAAGCAGCGTGACTGGCTTATTAAGCACATGCAGTATGAGACGTGCCCTGTGGAACACATGGTGACCCTCGGAGGCTCTTTCATCTTCAGGCACCATCAAGTCCATTAAAATCTGTTCCAATCCTATATAACTCATGATTGACTGAAATTTTCAGAGTGATGTGGCATGGACATGTGGGGGAAGATGGTTCATTTGATCGAAAGTTTGGGATAGGTACAACGTTTTTCACAGTCTGCGAAATCTGAGTGACTTCTATGTGAGATTAGATTTGAAAGCAGAATATCAGACATCAGAAATAATCTTAGATAAAAATTAGTGATGTACAACCAACATTTTTTAACATGGAGAATAAAAAATTGTCAGTGCATTACAGGAGCAAGGGCAAATATTATTTTAAGAATCTTTGATTTCTTTTATTTAAATCTGTATTTGTTCTAAAAAAATTTTTTTTTAAATTGTATTTGTTCTGAGTCATAGAGTCATTCTATTTCTCATTGGGAGTTGTAGTAAGAAATGATGAAAGTCACTGATAGCCACCACCTTAATGAACTGGTCTTTCACTACCCGTTAACTGCTGCCAGTGGGCTTTATGAAATTGTAGGGGTACGTTACAGTGAAATTTTCTTTTCACTTTAGGACTCAGTATACTAAAATTCTGAAGATCTAGGCTTGTATTATATCACGAAGCACTTGTGGCTACCCCAGCCCTTTAGGAGATTGAGACACTCTTGTCGTTTATAGGAATGAGTGTGTGTGTGTGTGTGTGTGTGTGTGTGTGTGTGTGTGTGTGTGTGTGATGTGTTTTTGAGTAAGCTTTATGCCTAGCATGAGGCTCAGATGCATGATTCTGAGTCCCCTGCTCTGCTGACTGAGCCAGCCATACGCCCCCTTGTCAGTTATATTTTTATCTTTTGGCAAGGAAAAAGTACCCAACCGTAGGCCCCAAGCATATTGAACAACTAAATTGTAATATACCCTTGCAGTAATTGGAAAATGGCAATTTAAAATTTATTTTTTTAAAGATTTTATTTATTTATTTGGCAGGGAGATAGAGCACAAGTAGGCAGAGCAGCAGGCAGAGGGAGAGGGAGAAACAGTCTCTCTGCTTAGTGGGGAGCCCAGCATGGGCTTGATCCCAGGATCCTGAGAATGTGACCAGAGCCGAAGGCAGATGCTTAACTGACTGAACCACCCAGGCTCCCTGCCAGTTTAAAATTTAGATCCCAATAAACTGCCTGCCTTTTAATGAATATAAGAAGATAATAAGGATTTGGTTGAAAATATCTACAGTGTTCTCACAGACCATCTTGAGTCTATCACCTATATATTAAGAATCACTAACATAAAAAAGGACCCAAAGAACTATCGTGAAGTGATCTGGGGCCTGATTTTGATGAGAGTTTTGTTAATTAAAAGAAAAAAACTGTGACTTGCTTTCCTTATCCAACAAAAATTTCAGGAAATTCTCCAATTTTATATAATGAGATTAGGATTGTGAGAAATGATAGCTATAACAATAGTCATAGTAGCAAAGTGAGTGCTATGGCAAAAAACTAATTTGAAATTAATATTAAAAATATTATTATTGGGGCGCCTGGGTGGCTCAGTGGGTTAAGCCGCTGCCTTCAGCTCAGGTTATGATCTCAGGGTCCTGGGATCAAGTTCCGCATCGGGCTCTCTGCTCAGCAGGGAGCCTGCTTCCCCCCCCTCCCTGTCTCTGCCTGCCTCTCTGTCTATTTGTGATCTTTCTCTGTCAAATAAATAAATAAAATCTTTAAAAAAATAAAAAATAATAAAAATTTAAAAAAAATTATTATTGGTGGGAATAACGATAGTGCCACTCCTATGGAAAACAGTATGGGGGTTCCTCAAACAATTAAAAATAGAGACACCATATGACCCTGTAATTCTGCTTTTGGGTATTTACCCAACGAAAACAAAAACAGAAATTTGAAAAGACATATGCATCCATGTGTTTATTGCAGCATTATTTACAATAGCCAAGATATGTAAGCAACCTCAGTGTCCACTGATAGATGAAAGGATGATGAAGATGTGTGTATATACATGTGTTTTTGCATGCATGCTGTACCCACACACGGTGGAGATTACTCAACCATAAAAAAAGAATGAAATCTAGCCATTTGCAACAGTGTGAATGGATCTAGAGGGTATTATGCTTAGTGAAATAAGTCAGACAGAAAAAGACAAATACCATATGATTTCACCGATAACGTGGAACCTAAAAATCAAAACAAAGACAGAGACAGAACAATCTGTGATTGCCAGAGGATAGGTAGATGTGGGTGGGCAAAAAAGTGGATTAAATGGATTAAGAGGGTCAGACTTTCAGTTACAAAATAAATAAGTCACAGGGATGAAAAGTACAGCGTAAGGAATGTAGTCAGTAATATTGTAATAACTTTATATGGTGACAGGTGGTTAACTACACTTACCATGGTGAGCCTTTTGTAATGTATGTAATTGTCAGGTCACTATCTTGTATATCTGAAACTAATACAATATTTTGAGTCAACTATACTTCTAAATAAAAACTAGTTATATTATATATATATATGATATATATAATAAAAACTACACTACTAAATAAAGTAAACCATGGTCGGGGGAAAAATTATATATAGCTGGTTAGCCTTTTCAGAATCTTACAGAAGTTATTTGTATTTGTTTTGTGTCCTTTTGCCTTTTTTTCCGTCCAAAATAGCATTTCCAAGTGAACACCCGAAGTCTCCTTTTACGTGAAACTAAAGAGTATTATAGATTCCTTATTTCTGAGGTATTTAAAGGCTTGGTAGTTTATCTAATGAGTATTATTACATGTTTCTGGCCAAAGGCTGCTTAATGTGTATATTAAGTGGTTTCTGTAGCAATTTCAGATTACAAGCTAATGGTATTCAGAAGGGATCAAGGAACATAAGACAGTTTAAAATTTTTACATGACATTTTCTGACAGTAGCTCAGTGTTTGCTTTGTATTTTAGTCTATGACAGGGTAAAGTGAACATCGGAATCCAGTTTGGACTCCTAGGGGTTATCCATATAATGACCCTAGAGACTTGTTTGTCTGCATCTCTTTTTCTAGATTCCTGGAAGCCTGCTGACACTGAAGGCAAGAAGCAGTATGACAGGGAGTTTTTGCTGGACTTCCAGTTCATGCCAGCCTGTATACAGAAACCGGAGGGCCTGCCTCCCATCAGTGATGTGGTTCTTGACAAAGTAAGCTGTATACTCAGAGAAAGCTCTGTCTTTCTACAGGGACCTGGACTCAGTTATTAGTACAGATGTGTGAAGTATGAGTGGTTTTTAGGAATTGTTAGACTATATATGTATTTGAATTAAAATATATAATGTTTAAGTCTTAGAGTTTTCCTACATATTATTGGATTTGGGGTTTATTGTGGATTACTGGAACTTTGGGGTTTGGTGCATATTTGAGTGGTATTGTTTTAAAATCCATTCATTGCCTGCTTATTATTGCTATTGCATAGTGATGTAAAAAATGTGTGTCTGCTGGGCTAATACGGCTAAAGGGATGTGGAGCTCTTTATTCACTGTTCTGAGATTCCATTATGGAGTTAGAATGCCATTGAGGACAGGTCAGATGCATAAGAGTATATTTGGCAAATCAAACAAGTGGTAATCAGCATAATTCGAATAATGTTATATCTCAGAATTTCTCTAATAAATACTTATAGTGATTACTTTTCAGTTTTGGCAAATAGGCATCTTTTCTCTTTACATCTGAGCTTAATAGTGGATATAGGAAATTAATACAGTATTTATTTTGTCTTTATTAAGTTAAAAAGAGTAGAGTCAGATGTGTAGCTGCCCAAGTAATTTTATGTCTCTCAATGATGAACCAGTGATGATGACAGAGCTTAAAATATTTTTGTTTTGAAGAGAAAATACTAGTCCTTTTTGAAGCATAGAGGGTAACTTTTTCAGAACGAGATCTACCTCTTTTTAAGATTTCCAGCAGCTGCTTATCCAATCCCTATGTATATTATTCTCCTCTTTAAAGCAACAAGGTTTCTTATTTCTCTTGGTATCTAAGTCTTCTCTCTTGGGTACTTACGGTAGTGCTAATTTGAGACTGTTTAGAGGGTGGGTTTTACATACCCTAAATTGAGTTATCCTCTAGAAGATATTCTTTGTTGTCTCCCTACCTTACTGGTTTCTGACTTAACCCAGTTACTAGTTGATTTCTCCCTGAGCTACTTCACTTTGTTTCGTCTGCCGTCACAATACATGCCTATACAAAGCCAGATAGCTCCAATTAACAAGGCAGATTGAGTGAGATTTTTAAAATATCTCCTTTAGAGACTTACTGTTCACTGAGAATATTTGCTTTGCTAACCATAAAACAACAACAGCACAATTGACATAAATGATAACAGGATTTTTCAAAGCAAGTGCTCTGATGTCCTGGTGAATATCCTGGAAAGAATTCCCTCATTTGTCCCTACTTCATAGGATCTGATAGCTTTTCTTGTGCCGTTCTGCTGGTCCTTGAGTGTCTGTTGAGCCGGTCTACTTATTATGTCTAGCCTCTCCTTGGAAATTTTAGGCCTAATCACTCCCAGGAATAAGTCCAGAGAAGCTACCGTAGTTCGGATTGGACTTCACTGCTTCAGAAAGCCAGTGTTCGCCATTTCAGCTGACATAACTTTTCAGTCTGAGTTTTTACTTTCAGGGCACTGAGTGTTCTGAAACTTGTGTTAAGCTTTCCTTTGCTTCTTCATGCAGATCAACCAACCCAAATTGCCAATGCGAACTCTGGATCCTCGGATTTTGCCTCGAGGACCAGACTTTACTCCAGCCTTTGCAGATTTTGGAAGGCAAACCCCTGGTGGAAGAGGCGTACCTGTAAGTGCAAGTTCCCTACAACCCAATTAGTTAGAAACTGTTAGAGACTTCATGACAACTTGTCTAATGGCAAGAGAGCGGCATTTTTTCGTTGATTCCTCTAACCAAGAAGACTTAGAAGAGCTGAAGACTGTCTTTTTTTCCAACTAATATTAAAGCAAATAAAGAATACACTGAGTTGTTTTTACCTGCGAGAAACTGGTCTGCATTAATTTGGCCTTGATTTTTTTCCATATTTTTTTCAATTGGACTGCAGATGGGTTAAAAATAGAGCTAACCTTAAATAAGATTCCTGCTTTATTTTGAGGTGTCCTGATGTAGTTGAGATCTCTGATGACATTCAGCTAATGGTCATCTCTTTGTCTTTGTTTCTACAGATTTGCAAAGTGCAGAGCAGGCATGGATTGCCAATTCTGGAACAGAGCAAAGCCCCAGCTTGTACTCCACTGGCGATGTCGCACCCACCCCTGAAGAGCCTGCCTCTAGGGGTGCGCTGAATCCTTTTTTTTTTTTTTTTTTTTTAAACAATAGTCTCTGGTGTTATGATATTTTCTGTTTTGTTTTTCTCACTTACTGTAGGTTGTGAAGTCACTGTATGAACACATGACATGTACAAAAGAGTGCGGTGTTGGTGTACTGCAGGTTGCACTTACACCCCCATTGGCAGGCTCTTCAGCGGTAGAAGTGACGTCACCAGTGGAGTTATGCTGGGGCACTGCGCTGTGCAAGATGTGGCAGGCTGTGCCTACTCCCTGCTTTGTAGACTTGCAGAAAGCATGGGGGAAGGTTGCCAGTGATGTGAATACCTGTTTTTCCCAAATTGGAGTGGTACAGAGAGCACTTAATTTAAACTTCTGGAGGAGCTTGGAGTTTGATGTACATTTGCAAATCTACTTTATTTTGTTTGTAAAAATACTTTTATTTAAGGTGACACTTTTTATTTTTCCCATCACCTTTTTATTTCTGGAGTGGCAACTTTTGAAACCTGCTTTGGAATAAGACGGTACACATCAGGAAACAAATGTCGCTTTGTAGATACTTGAATTATTTGTTGTTTGCCTGCAGCCAAATACTAATTAAAAATACTTCAGTGCCTATAGTGCGTTGAAGGCTTTGTAAAACCTACAGAAAATCTCCTTAATTTGAAGCATGTGATTTATTGAGCATTACCATCTTAACAGTATCTCTGTGTGTGATTTTCTATTCTCACCCAGGTTGGAAATTTAATCTTTATTTTCTGTATACTAAATTAAAATTTTTCTCAAGTTTTAATTATCTCACCAGAAAGTCTTAGAAAGCAGCTTTTTAGAAACCATTTGATACCTTATTTTTCAGCATTATTTCCCTTTTTGGTAGTGTAAAGTTGTGTTTCTATTAGTGTTTGTTTTTGTTTTTGTTTCGGTTTTGATATATATCTTTGCTTTGCCAAACACTGGAAATAATGTTGATGCCATTTTTGATTAGTTTCAGGTTAACAGCATCTGTCATTATCATATTGCTCTTTGTTCATATGTCACTCACAGAAGGTATGATTTGACGCGTCTCATCTTCCAGTGTATACTGCCACTTCACATCACTAGCTTGCTATTGTTTAATAACTAGGTATAGCAAAAAGGAAGTGCTATGGACTGAGAATAAGCCATGTCTCTTTTAAAATATTGAAATTAGAAAATGAATTTTAAAATGATCACAATGTGTGTTTGCCCACTAATCTACCTGCTTACATATGTAAATGAGTTATTTGGTACCAAGAAATATGATTGGAAGTGAGCCATTATGAGGAATTTGTAATGTCTCCAAAAGGGTTAGCTCTAGTTATTTCACTTTCTTTAAATAGCTCTGTCAGGTGACACAAGCTAATTTTTAAGTAAAATTGTGATCTGTCAGAGTAATACTGATATGTTAAGCCTAATGCAAGTATTTATTCTTCCAGCATCTCCCACAGTTAACAAACTTGCTACACTTAATTTGTCCTGCTTATGTTGGTATGTTGTTGTGGATTCAAATGGGAATTTCATAGGATATAGCTATGTAACCAGTAAAGGAACAGTTAATAATGCTGTTTGGAAAAAAAGAAGCAGTCTTACTCTTCATCGTTTTTGGTACCAGCCTCCCAATTAGCTTATAAATGATTACCATCCAAAGATCTTAAGATCTGCTAGACTTAATTCTTCATGGTGTGGCTTTAAGTAACTATGACTCCTACTATAAACTTCTCTGCAAAAGACTTATTACAAGTGGGTATCCTCTCTCTACCTTTTTAAAAGTCGAATTACTTAGCAAGTGTGATGTTAATTTTTTTTTATTTTTTAAAGATTTATTTATTTATTTGACAAAGAGAGGGAGACAGTGAGAGAGGGAACACAAGCTGGGGGGAGTGGGAGAGGGAGAAGCAGGCTTCCCGCTGACCAAGGAGCCCAATGCCTGGCTTGATCCCAGGACTCTGAGGTCATGACCTGAGCCCAAGGCAGATGCTTATGGACTGAGACACCCAGGTGCCCCTGTGATGTTAATTTAAATGGTAATCTGGGCAGACATCACAGAAAGTGCCCCAAGAGACATGTATGAAAGAGAGACAGTGGACCGAGACTAGTCATTTACCATTCATATTTATTTCAGTTAGCTTTGAGGTTAGCTGAGCTTTTTTTTTTTTTTTAAATATTTAATTAATTTATTTATTTGACAGAGAGAGGTGGAGAGAGGAAGCATAAGCAAGGGGAGCTGTAGGCGAGGAAGAGGAAGAAGCAGGCTCCTCACTGAGCAGGGAGCCCTATGCGGGGCTCAATCCCCGGAACCTGAGATCATGAACTGAGCCGAAGCCAGACACTTAACCAACTGAGCCACCCAGGCACCGCTAGCTGAGCTATTATAAAAATTCTATGGGCATAGAGGTTTCCTGAGCTTATATCATCCTTCCCTTTCTCCATAAATGAACACTTGGCTGTTTCTCTTTAAAACATGGTAGGATGATTATTGGTCCTGTTTGGGTAAGTTTAATGTTATAGTCTATGAGATAAGAGCAATGTATATTGCTCAGAGATGGGTATTGCTTTTTATTTAATACATTTAAGAAAAATATATGAGAGAAGGTACAAAAAAATTAAAACTCAGTTCACCTGGGGAAAAAATGCATCTCACTAGTTAATCAATGCCAAAAAGATTTTTTTTTTAAGATTTTATTCATTTATTTAACTGAGAGAGCATAAGCAGGAGGAACAGTAGAGGGAGAGGAAGAAGCAGCCTCCCCGATGAGCATGGAGCCTAATGCAGGGCTTGATCCCAGGACTCTGGGATCATGGCTTGAGCCAAAGAGAGATGCTTAACCATCTGACCCACCCAGGCACCCCAATCAATGCCAAATGTTGATGTTTCATTTGACTTGTCACATTTTTGGACCCTGAGCACATTATACCTTAAAATTCTTCTGCCAGCCAGGGAGTTCCTCTTCCAATCAGGATTGTCTCTCCTTTAAGCAAGGAGACCAGGCTCAGGCTCATTTTTATATATGTACACTTCATAACTCTTTAATTTCATGTGTTTAGTAAATAAATCATTCATTATATATGGTGCATCTTTCGAAGGATGCTGTAAATTTGATAGTTTGTATTAAGCTTTCCACATGCTCACACACACACCAAAGGACATGAAATATTTAAGGTTAATATATCAATATAGATAGCACTTTTTTATATAAAAGTGTTTTTTTTTTTTTTAATTTACTTATTGACAGAGACACAGCAGGAGAGGGAACAGAAGCAGAGGAAGTGCGAGAGGGAGAAAGAGGCTTCCCGCTGAGCAGGGAGCCTGATGTGGGGCTCAATTCCAGGACAGTGGGATCATGACCTGAGCCGAACGACTGAGCCACCCAGGCGCCCCTAGATAACACTTCTTTAAAAAGTTCTTTTTCTTCTTTTGTATTGATGATAACTTACCTAGTTTTTAAGGTCCTTTTATATGTCTTATATCCCTGATCCTCATAATATAACTTCCATGGGTAGGACTGGCATTTAATGTATGAGAAAGCCTACGTTCAACAAAGTTCAGAGACCTGCTCACAGTAACTTTGCTCATAAGTAGCAGAATTGAACAGTCCTTTTGTCTTCTAATCTGCCTCTTTTTCTGCTGCACCATAGTCTTTCCAGGCACTGATGTTCCACATAATGATTTCATTTTCAGAGTATAAGCATGAGTACATTAGAGATTAATTTATTAAGTGTGTTAAGCATTTATAAGTATAATAGATCTGTTGAAGACTCAGTATTCTCGGTTAAATATTTGTGAACGATATCTTTGTTATTATATGCAGTGAACCAAATAATTTTCAAGGTTGTCTTGGCAGCTTGCACGTAGGTTATAATACCAATTTTTTATCTGGGACTAACAGTTTATGTTATCTTTTTAACACTTACTTTCCTTTGAAACATTGTTACCTATTTAGTAATATTTCTCACATCTTATGCAGTTCATTTGAAATCCATATATATTTGTCTTAGAGCTGGTACAGAGATTTGGCATAAGTCGTATTTACTTCCTACATTCAAATCTCACTGCATAGTCATTGATGTTTCCCGTAAGTACGTTCAGGGAATGGAAATTTCATACTTCATTCAAACATGATTAAAATTATATCCCCAAGTTGGGGCGCCTGGGTGGTGCAGTCATTAAGCCTCTGCCTTCAGCTCGGGTCATGATCCCAGGGTCCTGGGATCGAGCCCCACATCGAGCCACACATCAGGCTCTCTCCTCCACGGGAAGCCTGCTTCTCCCTCTTCCACTCCCCCTGCTTGTGTTCTCTCTCTTGCTATGTCTCTGTCTGTCAAATAAAGAAATAAAATCTTTAAAAAACATTGTATCCCCAAATTATGATTATTATGCCTCTTATCTGATTTTGACATAATTACCTTTCATTACGCCCACTAATCTTTGTTCTTGACAAATTTTTATGTGCAAATGCATGGATTAATTTAAATGTCCTATGGTATAAGTTATATATAAGTTATTTGAACTAATCCAAGCACTGAAAAGATTTTAACCCACACTAGTTACCCATTCTTGTTTACACTAGAATACAACCTGAATTACAAAAATCAGATAATATTTGGTGTGCTACATTCTCTTAACAGAATTGTTTTGGGGGTGCCTGGGTGACTCACTTGGTTTAGCGACTGCCTTCGACTCAGGTCATGATCCCAGAGTCCCGAGACAGAGTTCCTCATCAGGCTCCCAGCTCTGTAAGGAGTCTGCTTCTCCCTTTGACCTCCTCCCCTCTCATGCTCTCTCTCGTATTCTGTCTCTCAAATAAATTAATTAAATCAAAAAAAAAAATAATCTTTATTTCTGTTTAAAAAGAGAGAAAAAGAATTGTCTGGGCTATTATATCAAAGTTTCAGTTATAAACAAATGTTTTTATAATAAGACTGTCCAGTTTAGCACCTGCTCCCTGTTGGTACTTTTCTAGTGTGATCCTCTTCAGGTCCTTTTTAGTTAAACTATGTGTGGTACCTCAGGTTTTTTAATGTGTACCAAATACTCTGAGATTGTATCATTCATTCTGAGTACTTAGCTGGATATATTTGACAAGATTAGTGTGCATTGCCCAGGAAGGCTATCTTTTGATCCTGATACATGCTTGATACTGCTATGACTGATCAGGGCAGATGGTGAAGTATAATTCTGAGAATGAGTGTTGTTTAAAGGCTTTCAGTCTTGCCAGTTTCAGCCTCAGACCCTGTATTTCTTAGAACCTGTTTTTTAATATAAAGCATTGGAATTTAAGTTTCTGCTTCCTTCTCTGAATCTTCATATAAATTCAGAAGGGCAGTATTAGGGCACTAACAGAGATATGATTCTGATCTATATGTCTTGTGTGACTTTTTTTCCTTCCCTCTTAAAGTTTAATTACAGTATTTATTCAGGATTTAGAAAATGATATAACGAGCGCTCCTGGGAGACTCAGTTAAGCATCTGACTCTTGGCATATGTCATATGCGTATGACATATGCATATGTCAGTATGCAATAGGTCTGGGAGGAACAAAACTTAAATCAACCCAAATGTTTAATCTTGAAAAGTTATTTCCTGGCATTTGAGATAGCAACTGTTAGTGATATTTTAATACACAGAATGCAAGTTTTGCTTCATTATCTCTAACAGTAATTAGTCTTAATCTGATGACCATTGTGACAGGCCAGCAAGTGTTTTTAACAGAGTGAGTATAGTGGGACTCTAGCAGGAACTAAGAACTGACAAAGAGAAGACATTTTTTTCAGGGAACAATTTAGTTAAATCTCATTTAATGATTTAAGAAAGACTTACTTTAGTATTTCTGGCCCAGGAAGTTTACAGGGATCCATTAAAATCTGTACTAAGGCTGGATGTCTATGCTATAAAGAATTTTTGTGATAAAATTGTATTTGCATTTCACACTGGCAGTATAGAAACCTAGTTTTTGAAGCAGCTTTGTAACTGTGATGATTACTGCCTGTGAATTTGTATAATTATTCAAGTGAGCAGTGCAAAGTCACACAGCTAGTGAAAAATAAAGCTTCAGTTTGGGGTATTCTTTTTTGTTAAGAATAATAGCAGTATCAAACAGAATTTTCCATCACATTATCTAATTTAGGACTTCAGGGTTAGAAACTGTAGTAGTGGAGAACATTACACTGATGGTATTCTAAGGTTGTCCTCCTCTTCTCCCCCAGAAAGATCACATCAAATTGAGTGCTTAATATCCATATTTGCATGTAAGAAATGTTCAGTGTGATCATCAGATTTGACTTGGGAAGCACAGCAGAGGCAGTAAATTTTACGTACACTCTGTAGAAATAATAAAGAATATTCTTGTCCTAGTTGTTGAATGTTGGACCACGAAGATCTCAACCTGGCCAGAGAAGAGAGCCGAGGAAGATTATCACAGTCTCTGTGAAAGAAGATGTGCACCTGAAAAAGGCAGAGAATGCCTGGAAGCCCAGCCAAAAACGAGACAGCCAAGCTGAGGATCCTGAAAACATCAAAACTCAGGTGAGAGGGGCGCCTGGGTGGCTCAGTGGGTTAAGCCGCTGCCTTCGGCTCAGGTCATGATCTCAGAGTCCTGGGATTGAGCCTCGCATCGGGCTCTCTGCTCAGCAGGGAGCCTGCTTCCTCCTCTCTCTGCCTGCCTCTCTGCCTGCTTGTGATCTTTCTGTCAAATAAATAAATAAAATCTTTAAAAAAAAACAAAACAAAACTCAGGTGAGAACAGAAGCACATTCTCACATTGTTTTGGAATTACAGTGCTGTTGTTTTAATGTGCTTTGACTTGTTATTTTGTCCTATTAGTATACTAGAGATTTTAGTTCATGATTTTTGTACATTTTTTTTAAAAGCATTATTCTAAAATCTTTAGCATAATGGGTGCCAAGTACCTACTATTTTCTTGTTTGGTTGTCAAAACAACTACTGTATCTAGAGGGTTTATATGTCATAGACTTTGATCATTTAGGCTTAGATCAATGCTTGCTTTTCTTAAAAATGTGTTTTTAGATTCTTAGTACCCTATGCTAGTCCAGTTAGCATATTGCTTTATGTCTCCTTGTCAGGCCTTCATTTCTATATTAAGTTAGAATTTAGAAACCAGTCTTGTTTTGGAATAAAATTGAATTCTTTGCATCTTTCTATGCATACCTGCCTGCAGAACTCCTTAGGATAAATTGAATAAATTCCTTTAATCCAAAAAAAATTAATTTTTGTGTCAAATTATATGGTCTTCATTCATCATTTGCTGTACACACAGTGCTATTTCCTATACTTGGGTTACCTCTACTATCTTTTTTGGATTTTTTGCTTCTAGGCACCAAGACTAGAGTCTTCTCTTGAATTTTGCACCTCTATCAGAGTTCGCCATCACAGATCATATGCTGACTTGTCAGTGTCTCATTCCTTAAATATCTTTCCTCTCATTGTGAATCGTTTAATATAGCAGTGAAAAGCTTCAGCTCTAGAGACAGGCAAGTCCTATTAGGCAAGTTCTTAATCTCAACTGTAAAATGAAGATACTAATATTACCTGCCTTTACCTACCTTATGGGGCTATTTTGAAAATTGAATAAAGTCATATAAAGCAGTTGGCATGGTTCCTGGAACCCAGGTACTCAGTATGATGATGATCTGGGTCAGATGTGTGCCTTATACATCTAGATCTTAATTCAACACCAACATAGTAGATATGTTATTCTTAATTCAACACCACAAATATAGTAGATAGTATACTTGATAAACAAATAAACTAACCAACAAAGTTGTTCATACAAATCAAGACCAAGATGAACTTATTCATCACAAAGCCATGCTGTCAGACCTCAACTGGCTGCTTGTCTTTGTTCATCTTTTTAGTGATTTCCTCAGCCATTTGTCCCTAAGTACATCCTCCTCCAGAGTCACTGAAATCAAGTATCTAATTTCTTTTCAATGTATCTCAACCTTATTTTAGAAATACCTTCTGTATCTCTCCCTCCAATCCTTCTGAGAAGTGCTGATTGATAAGGTGCCTAAATGACTTACAAGGATAGGTAAAATTCCTGCTGAATCTTTATCACTGAAGGCAAAGAGGTCTTGTTTTAGTAGTTAAGGCACTTGTAGTCGTGCCTCATTTCATTAGATATTGCAGCAGCTATGAAGGAGGGAATAGATATTTTCCTTCTTTTATATATGAGAAAATTGAAGTATCAACAAATTAAGTTGCCCTCGGTATTGTGGAATGGTCCATTCGTTGCACCTTGTAATCTGCCTGTTTACTTTGTAACAAAGTTCTCCCTATTACTGGTTAAGTTTTATTTTCAGAAACCTAATTTTGTTTTGAGGAATCATTCATTAATTGGCTAAGTTTTCTTTAGTGAAAAGGTAAAGCAAACCCAGTGGAGAATTAATAGGCTTCTTTTTCAGGGTGAGTACAATCCTCTTGTTATTGATACTTTTTCTTCTCTGAGTATGGTGCATCTTTGCTCCATTCCTTCTCTTTTTTGGTGTTTTCATTCTTCTCTTTTGCATAGGTCTACATCATGCTGACCTGGTGTTCCTGCTAATTCTGTTTCTTTACTTTTTTGTCAACGAGTGGTTTTATTGTTGCCACTCGACTTCTAAAAAACTCTTTCATTCTAACTTCATTCCTACCGCTGTATTTTAACAACACTATGAATAATACCAATGACCTTATTTTTCCTATATCATAAGATTTCATCTTCTCCTTGAGGTAGTTCTAAGAGTCATTGCCTCATGATTTGTCTAGACTTCAACCACATATACTACGGTATATGTGGTCCCCTGCTTATGTCTCTCTTCTCTTTTCTTGCTATAGCATTCCTACTGCTTCTGCCTGACTCTTCTACCTGAAGGACTGATTTTTAGATGTCTACCGTAGCTTTTAACCTGTCTTTAATGACCTCATTTTCAAATAAAAAAAAAAATACCTCATTTTCTCTCAACAACTCACACACTAGCCCTATGCTCTTTCCTTGTTGTTCTCTATTCCCAAAATAGAAAACCCTCACTAATAACTCCTTCCTAAAATGTTTTCCCTTTCTAAAATGTCTTCTTCTGGGTCGCCTGGGTGGCTCAGTGGGTTAAGCCTCTGCCTTCCACTCGGGTCATGATCTCAGGGCCCTGGGATCAAGTCCCATATCGGGGTCTCTGCTCAGCAAGGAGCCTGCTTCCCCCTCTCTCTCTGCCTGCCTCTCTGCCTACTTGTGATCTCTCTCTGTCAAATAAATAAATAAAATCTTTTAAAAATTAATAATAAATAAATAAAATGTCTTCTTCCCTTTCTTTTTTACTTTTAGTTGTTTTCTTTGTTGGTGGTGGTTTTTTAAAGATTTTACTTATTTGTTTGAGAGACAGAGAGCATGAGTGGAGGGGTAGAGGAGGAGGGAGAGGATCAAGCAGACTCCCCACTGAGCAGGAAACCCCCATGCAGGGCTCAATCCCAGGACCCTGACATCATGACCTGGGGACCCTTAAGTCAGACACTTAATTGACTGAGTATGCAGGCACCCCTAGTTGTTTATTTCTTTTTTTAATTTTAGTTTTTATTTGAGTATAGTTGATACACAGTCACTTAGCCAGCTCTTTTTGTCCCTCATAACCTGGCCCAGTTCTCATTTGCTGGCTAACCCATTGCCTCTGACCTCTCTAATACATAAACTGCTCCCTTCTGTGCCTCCTAATTCACCTGGTGTTTGCTCATCACCTCACTTACAATTATCTTGTCTTTGCAGCTGAAGTCAGTGGTCTGGAAGGCAGCAACTGTGTGTGACACTTTATTTGTACCTGGTACAGAATTTGTTGGGCCTCAAGTAGATGTGAATTAATGATTTTCAGTAAAGTTATTGTTTGATGCCAATTTCTTTTTTTCATTGATGTATAATTGACATAAGATCATGTTAGTTTCAGTTTATATACTGTAATGATTTAACGTTTATGTATATCAAAATGGCCACCATAATTAGTCCAGTTAACATCTGTTATCATGCATAGTTACAAATTCTTTTTTCTTGCAATGAAAACCTTTAAGAGCTACTGTCTTATCGACTTTTGATGCAATATGCAATACAGTATTAACTGTAGTCACCTTGCTGTTCATTACTTTAATAAATTACTTTTTTATCGTAGTTTTTAAGCTCGGATTATCATCTGAAATATTTGAGATATTTGAAGGCTGTGGTTTTTTTTCCTTCTTCCTCCCTCCCTCCATCTGTCTTTATTCTTCCTTTCCCTTCTCTCCTTCTTTCTTTCTTCCTAGAGAAGGAGAGAAAGAGAGCGCAGGTGCATTTTCAGAGGGAGAGGGAGAGAGAAACTCAAGTTAGACTCCCTGCTGAGTGTAGAGCCCAACATGGAGCTCCCTCCCAGGACCATGAGGTCATGACAAGAGCTGGCTGCTTAGTGACTGAGCCACCCATGCACCCCCAAGGTTGTTTTTTCTTCCCTCTTGATATAAAGCACAGATTGTTTTAGATCTCACCAATACTATCAATTGATTGAGGCAATTGAGAGAGAAGTTTGGTGACTTTGCCCACCCCTAAGAAACTTAATTTTTTTTTTTTAAATAAAAGCAGTGCTAACTCATTGCTGAAGAAACCTGACTACATAATTTTTTAAAGATTTAAATGGATTTATTTACTATCTCCTTCCTAGAGAAAACTATTAACATATTGACATGTATTCTAAAAATCCTTATATTCAGATACTAATTTTTTAGGGATCAAATAAAACATTTTATAGGCCTTTTCAGTTATATCATGGTTTCATGGATTTTTGTAACTTCATATTTTACTGAGACATAATTTACATTTAGTAAGCTTTACTATTTGGTGTATAAATCTGCAACTCTTCAACACACATAGGCATGTAACAACCACCACAATCAAGATATGGTATGTTTTTATCAGACCCCAGAAATTTCCTTGTGCTACTTTATATCCATCTTCTCTCTGCATGCCCACCTCTAGCAGTCACTAATCTGTTTGTCCCAATAGCACTGCTTTTCCCAAAATACCAAATAAATGGAATCATTTTGAATGTAGCTTCTTTCACTTGGCACATTCCATTTGTAGTCATGTATGACTCATTACTTTTTTATTACCTGTTAGTATTCCGTTGTTCCGGATACACCATAGAAGTTTATCCATTCACAGGGGAAACAGTTTTCAGGTTTTGGCAATTATGAATAAAAGTGCTGTAATCATTGTATAGGATTTGTGTAAACGTAAGGTTTTGTCTCTTGAGGTAAAATTGTAGCTATGACATCTGTGAATTATCTAGTAAGTATAGGTTTGACTTTATCAGAAAATGCCAAACTGTTTGCCATGGTGGACAGTTTTGCGTTTCCGGCAGCAAGGTACAAGAATCCCAGTTATTCCACTTCTTCGTCAGCAGTTGTTACTTTGTGCTTTACAAATTTAACTGTTCTAATGCATATGTGTGGTAGCATCTCATTGTTTTAATTTGTGTTTCCAAATGAATAATATATTCAATAAACACATCTTTTCTTGTGCTTATTTGCCATTCTTGTATCTTTGGTAAAATTTCTCTTCTTTTACCCTGTTTCATTGGCTGGTGGTTCGATTTTTGAGAGTTCTGTGTATATTCTGGATACAAATCTTTTATCAGATGTGTGTTTTGCAAAAATTTTCTTCCAGTCCGTGGTTTGTCTTCTCGTTCTCTTAAGAGTATTTTTGCAGAAATGAAGTTTTCAACTTTGATCATGTTGAATTTATCAACTTCTGCATTTATAGGTTTGCGCTTTTGTAATACCTAAAAAATCTTTGCATAACGCAAGAATATAAAAATTATCTCCTTTCATATCTTCTAAAGGTTTACAGTTTTAGGTTTTACATATCTGTTTGTGATTCAGTTTTAATTAATTTCTTTATTTCATGGAGGATATGGATCAAGGTTCTTTTTTTCTTTTCTTTTTCTTATGTATAGCCAGTTGTTCCAGCACCATTTGTTTGGAAGGATTATCCTTTTTCTCAGGTGCCTGGGTGACTCACTTGGTTAAGCGTCTGTCTTCAGTTCAGGTCATGATCTCAGGGTCCTGGGATGGAGCCCTGTGTCAGGCTCTTCCCTGCAGCTTGTGCTCTCTCTCTTTTGCTCTGTTTTTCACTCCCTCTCAAATAAATAAAATCTTTTTTAAAAAAATCATTTTTCTATTCAGTTTTCTTTGTACCTTTGTTGAAAATTGGTTCATCATATATGTGTGAATCTAGTTCTAGACTTATATTCTGTCCCAGTGATCTATGTGTCAGTCCCCTGGCCAATATCACAGTGTCTTTGTAGAGTAAATATTGAAAATAGGTTGTATGAGTCCTCCAACTTTGTTATTTTTCAAAATCACTTAGGCTGTTCTCGCTTTTTTCCCCCCCTTGTCTTTTCACATAAATTGTTGAATCAGCTTCTTGATTTTTGTCTAAAAGCTCCAAAACCCTACTAGGATTTTTATTTTGATTGTTTTAAATCTATAGATCAGTTTAGAGAAAATTGACAGCTTAATAATAATGAATCTTCTAATACAGGCACATGACATAGGTCTCTTTATTTAGGTCTTCCTTTTTTTCTTTCATTAGTGATTTATGGTTTTTATCATATAGCTCTTGTAGACCTTTTGTTAGATTCTTAACTAAGTAGTTCATGGTTTTTGGTGCTATTGTAAATAGTACTTTTAAAATATGTAATTTCTAGTTTGTTCCTAATATATAGAAATAAAATTGATACTTGTATGTTGACTTATATTCTGCAATGTTGTTAGACTTATTTATTAGTTCTAGTATCTCTTTGTGGATTCCTTATGATTTTCTACATAATCATATCATTTACGAATAGAAAGTTTTATTTCTTCCTTTACAATCTATACAGGTTGTAGTTCTTTTTCTTTGCTTTTTTGCACTGACTAGGACCTCCAGTATGGCTTTGAAGAGGATGGTAAGAATGGACATTCTTGCCTTGTTCCTATTCTTAGAGGGAAATTACCATTAAGTAGAGTTATATATGCTTTTTTTCCTAGTTGAGGAAGTTCTCTTCTGTTTTTAATTTGATGAGAGTTTAAAATACCTCCTGCTACCTCCTACCTATTATATCATAATTTAGACAGATTTTCTATTTTAGGACATTTAAGTTATTTGCTATAAAGGGGTAGTGATGAAAGTTATTGTGGCTAAAATCTTTTGTACCTATCCTTAAATATGAATAAATTTCTAAAAGTCTAATAGTTGTTTTGAAAGATTCATCATAAAGGTGCCTCGGTGGCTCAGTCTGTTAATCATCTGCCTTCAGCTCAGGTCATGATCTCAGGTTCCTGGGATGGAGTCCCTCATCAGGCTCCCTGCTTAGCAGAGTCTGCTTCTCCCTCTTGCTCTACCCCTGCCTCCTCCCTGCTCATTCTCTCTTGTTCTCTCTCTCTCAAATAAAAATAAAAAATAAAAATCTTAAAAACAAAAAAACAAAAGATATGTCATAGTTTTAAAGCTTTCAATACACCTTGCCAGATTGCCTTGAGAAATGTACCAGATGATACTCTTGCCAGTGAATATACCTAGTTCCTAGAATTCTCATCAGTTATGGAAAAGAAGTGATATAATGGTTTGATGTTTGTTAAAATAGATTTAATTATTTCTGTTATGAGTTCACAATCCTTGTTAATTTGGGAAGTTGAACTTACAAATTATAAACAAAATATTAATCCTTACAGAAAGAATCATCCTGTCACGGTTACTATAACACTGTTTTCTTTTTTTGTGGCCCCTCTAGGAACTTTTTAGAAAAGTTCGAAGTATCTTAAATAAACTGACACCACAGATGTTCAACCAACTGATGAAGCAAGTGTCAGGACTTACTGTTGACACAGAGGAGCGGCTGAAGGGAGTCATTGACCTGGTCTTTGAGAAGGCTATCGATGAGCCCAGCTTCTCTGTGGCTTATGCAAACATGTGTCGATGTCTAGTAACGGTAAGAAGAGAGGAAGGAGTAAAACCAGAAATCTCCAAGAGGTATATTCTCCCCTCACTACACATTCTTCCCAGAAGTGTTATTGGGGCAACATAAAGGGGAGAATATATTTTTAGCACTTTTTAATATGTTATTCTCAATGTATAAAAAGAATCTTGTTTTATTAAAATATATCCTCACCTCTGGAGGGGATATGGAAATAGACTGAAATAGGCCTGATATGTTCCCACCCAGCGTGAGCAATACTGAATAAGTTTTAAATTAGTAATGTGAAATTATTGGCCTGAGCAACCTACCTCTCCTGTTGTCTCTTATAAAGTGAATGCTTACATTCACATTTAATTCAAAACTGAAAATATATTGGTTCTAATTTGAGCCTCAGTGAAATGAAAAGATAGTTATGGTCATAAAAGTTTCAAAAGTGATCATTTCATCTCTTAGAAATTATTAGATTTCTTTCTCTTTACATTGTCCACAGCCATTTAATCTCTACAGCCTGTCAAATCTAGGGCAAGACAGAATGGGAGACCAAAGAGCTTCTGGTTAGTGTTCATTGTCCTCTGTTCTGCAGTCAGAACACTACCATGTACCATCTGTGTTTTCTCTGCCTGTTACTGTTACCCAGGTACTTGTGTCAGAAACGTGTGTCCTTTAACATTTGGGGTTTTTTTCTTATCACAATTCATTGTCATTTGCCTTGTTAAAAGTGCAGAATTCTGTCATTCTCCCAGTATTTTTGAGTTCCTGTGTCAAAGATAGGGAAGTCTGTTGTGACCTAGAAAGTTTACTTCTTCTGTCTTTAAGGAATTTAAAATTCGTATTGGGAAAAAAAAAAAAAACAACGCAAAACTTAGCATTTAACAAAATGATCACTTAGAGCATATTCTGTGAAATTGCAATATGTTGATGCTTGAATGGATGTTCTAGACCTAAAAACCAAGTAGAACAAAAAAGAAATGACTGTGTTATTGGTAGAGTGACAGACTGCTTCTGTGAAGCAGGTGGCGTTCAGGGTGGGCCGGAGAGGGTTGGCGGTTGTTGGGGGGGAACAAGTGTAGAGCAGCAAAAGCTCATGTCTGAGGCAGCGCATGCAGCACATTAGTCATAGATACGGGCCTTTCATCTCACAGTTCTGGCTTTAAATTCTAACTTTAAAATTTTAAGTTCCTACTCTGCAAGCTGCTAACTCAATAATAAACTTCATAATAAATTATAATGAATTGTTATGAACTTTGTAACTTCATAAAATTACATTACCTCATTTTTTAATCATAAAATAAGATTAAGTCACACAATTTGAGGCTATTACAATGATAACATTAATTTACTAATAATATAATTTAATGAGATTGTTTATGTAAAGTTCCTAGCTCAGTATTTGACCTGTATCATCCCTAAATAATTCAGAATTTTATTGGTGGTGGAAAAGATTGCAAAGGTCTTGAAATGCTGGCTGAATAAGGACGATTGTGATAACAGAAACTATCTATTTAGCTCCTACTAGGTTGCATTATGGGTAGATGCTTTACATATATTCTTGTTAATAGCTATTATAACCCTGGAAGTTTAGTATTATTAGCCCCACTTTACTGAACAAGAAACTGAAACTTAAAAAAGGGTAAGTAACTTGCTTAAGGTCACATAACTAGTAAGTGGCAATGCTAGATTCCAAGTCTAGGATTCTTGAGCCACTTGCCATATTTCTTTCTAATGTACCATACCGTAGGTATCTGAAGGCAGACTAATTTTCCATCTCATGCTTCTCATTTTCCTTGTGGCAGGTGGCAACCATGCCATCTTGTAGCCACTCATTAGAACTAGGACTAGATCCCAGATCTCCTGGCTTATACTTTAGTGCTTTTTACTAATTTTAGATTTAATCCTACAGGCAGTGAAGGATTATTAATTTTTTTGTTTGTTTTTAAGATTTTGTTTATTTGAGAGAGAGCACAAGAGAGTGGGGGGAGGGGCAGAGGGAGAGAGAGAATCTCAAGCAGACTCCCTATGAAGACGGGAGCCACATGTGGAGCTCGATCCCACAACTTCCAAGAGCACAACCTGAGCCAAAATCAAGAGTCACTTAAGGACACTTAACCAACTGAACCACGCAGGTGCCCATGTTAATGTTTTTTAATAGAAGAGTGTCTTTGCTGAAAATAGCCTTTGGAAAGGCAATAATAGAAGGTAGATTAAAATACAATTATAGATAAACCAACCACTTATGTGAATTTTGTTATGATTCAGCCCTTTTTAAATGAGATTGATTAAACTTTACTAGCTTATTTTAAATTACAGAATAACCTTTTGGAGTAAGTGCAGCAGTCTAAGGGGTATTCAGAGAGAAAGCTACTGCTGTTCTTTCAGCCCCATCCAGTAACACCTCCCTTTGTGAATGGTTTATATCTGTACTTCCACAATTTTATTTATATTCATAAAAGTATATAAACATATATACATACGTATAAAGAGGATACTTTTGGTTTTGTAGTAGTTAAATTCTATCATGTATGTATTTTTTTGCAGTTTACTTTGTTTTCACTTAATATGTTTTGGGCATATCCCTACGTCACTACAGAGATTTTACTCCTACTTTTTTAGTAGTTGCATAATATCTGAAGATATATATATACACATACATGCACCATAGTTTCCCCAGCCTTTTCTCTCTCCCCCTCCTCTTTTTCTTCCATGTTGTTTCTCCTTTTTTGGTTTTTGCAGGTTTTCTTGGAACCACGGGCAGCACTCCAATAAACACCAAAGTATACTTCCTTTATTTACATGTTGAGGATTTACTTTTTTAGTATAAATTCCCCCAGAGTTATATACCAAACAATAAAAGTTTTTAAACTTTTTAAATTGAAGTATAACAGACATACATGCTATTGGGGAAAAGAAAAATCCCTCATTTGTTGCTTTTGTCAAATGTAATGATACAGTTTCTTTCTTTTTTTTTTTTTTTTTAAGATTTTATTTATTTATTTGACAGAGAAATCACAAGTAGGCAGAGAGGTGGGCAGAGAGAGAACGGGAAGCAGGCTCCCCGCTGAGCAGAGAGCCCGATGTGGGGCTTGATCCCAGGACTCTGAGATCATGACCTGAGCCAAAGGCAGAGCCTTAACCCACTGAACCACCCAGGCACCCCTATGATACAGTTTCTTCATGGCTGATCTTAAGCCAATTAACAGTTTGACATTAGTTCACAAAATATCAACTGAATAGTTGGCATCCGTGACCCAGTATGAGCTAGCTTTAGCACACCATTACAACATGCATACAGAAGGTTATACAGATCATTAGTGTACAGCTCAGTGTATATCAGTGAAGGGAGCATACCTACCACCCTGGTCAGTAAATAAAACTATACTGTTCCTTATTCCTTAAAAGTAACCACTGTCATGGCTTCTAAGACTTTTGAGGTACTGAGGGCTTAAAATGAAAGGGGGCAATGGAAATAGAGTCATCATTGGTTCCTACTATGTAGGAAATACAAAAATCAAACAGTCATGGGAATAATGAAAATCCAAATAAGAAAAGCTAATCTTTTAGAAAATTGAGACCATTGTCATGAATGAATGTTGGGGAAATTTTTGTTTAGCAAGATTAAGATTCAAAGTGAATAACAGAAAGCTATCAAAACTTGACTATTAAAATTTACAATCCTTGGTGTGTAGCAAATGATACCATAAATAAAAAGATAAAACCACAGCATGGCAGAATCTATTTGGAATACGTAATAATTGATAAAATATTAAAATCAGAATGAAGGAGAAAAGTCGGTAAGAAAACAGCCCAGTTAAATGGGCAATTTGTAGAAATAAAAATCTGTTAGCTGATTAATTTAACAAGATATTCAGTGTTATTCATGATTAGGGAAATAACAAACCGTAGTTCTATAGAAGTCACACTTGTTAGAGTAGGGAAAAAATGAAATCATTTTAATACAGTCACTTTGATGAGTAATTAAACAATAACGTTGAAGATGTTCATATACTATTCCTCAGGAATTTTACTTCTTGATATATACCCCACAGAAATTACCTGATGAATACAAGGAATCATTTTTAAGAATGTTTATTTTTTGTATTGATTTTAATAGTGAATAATAGGAAACAAATGAAATAAGCCTAAAGAAGACAATAGGTATACCACAATTTATTTGGTCATTGGATTTGAATAGTAATATATATACAGCAGTTAAAATTAATGAAGTGATACTAAATGTGTTAGGGTTAATCAACCTCAAAAATAGTACTGAATAACAGTATAACATCATTTAATAATATTTATAATATGCAAAATAAAATTATTGTTTATACTAAATATACATATAATAAAATTAGACCATTTGGAAATACTAAACATCAGATTCAAGGTAAGAGATAAAAAGTCTTTAGATTAAGGACAAGTACACAGGAGTAAGTATTAGAGCTTCTAGTTTTGACAAGTTAGGTGATCCAGACCACCCATTCCATGGATAACAATTAGAAAAATTGGCTACAATAATCTTTAAAATCTTGAATGTATCAGAGAGCTAAAAGACAGTAAAGAATTACTAAGGTTAAGATCTTTGAAAAGGTAGAAATCCAAAGACAAGTGACACATTTAGTAAAACTTCCCCCTAGAAGAGGCAACTAAAACGTCTTGAAAAACTTGTTTTTCAAAAATTCATTGGACTAAGGGATAGAATTTGGGAACAGTGTTTACCAAAAGAGTGGTGGAAGAGGCTCTGGAGCTTGACTCATATTTTAGGTTGAGATCCCAAAGGACTGCATGCTTGAAACACGGACGAATCGGAAATTGACCTGCTCTCACAGGGACTGGGTGTAGCTCAACATCAGATAATCTCAATCCTTGAACTTGGATTGCATCGATTTCCGAATATGTTAGTGCCTGCTAGGTGCCTGGAAGAAGCAAGCACAAATTCTTTTTAAAACTATCATATTAAAAAAAAAAAACAAAGAAAACCCTGTCATATTAGTCTTCAGATTATTTCTGAACGATTTTTCAAATAAAATGTGCAGTACATAGTTAGAAACAGTAAGTCACACAAGGGAAAAAGATCACCATGAATGGGAAACAGCAATAAGCAAATTTCCCACAGGCACTCCAGATACATGGCTTTTATCAGGCACAAACATCATACAACTGTTTTATGTTCAAGGTAATAAAGAGTAGCTGAAATTTTTAACAGAGAAAGAAAAAGTATCAAAAGAACAAAATAGAAATCCTAGAACTTAATATATAATAAAATTCAGAACTTAATGGATTGGCTTAATAGCCAATTAGATACAGATGAAGTAAAGAATTAGGAAGTAGAAGATGTGTCTGCAGAATCCATGAGAAGCAGATCGACGAAAAATAAAGATACAAAAGGGAGGGTAAATAATGAGGAAGATTCCATAAGGTCAAACTTTGCTTTAATTGGAGTCCCAAGAGGAGAGAGGAGGAAGTGGGGAGAAAGCGATGCTTGAAGAGAGTGGCTGAGAAATTTTTCATAAGTACTAAGATGTTAAAACCATAGGCTGAGAAGAGTAAATGAAACAAGATGGGATTGGGAGGGAGACAAACCATAAGTGACTTAATCTCACAAAACAAACTGAGGGTTGAGGGGGGGAGGGGGGGTGGGAGGGGGGGTGGGGTTATGGACATTGGGGAGGGTATGTGCTATGGTGAGTGCTGTGAAGTGTGTAAACCTGGCGATTCACAGACCTGTACCCCTGGGGATAAAAATATATTATATGTTTATAAAAAAAAAAGATCATGGAGGAATTAAAGAGATCTCTAATTCTTAAAAAAAAAAAAAAACTTGAATCGTACATTTTAAGTAGGTAAATTATATGGAATATGAATTATACCTCAATAAAGCTGTAATTTTTTAGTTTAAAAAAAAAACACCATAGGCTGAAACAATTTCCTACAAATCCCAGTCATAAATAATAGTAAAAAAAAGTGAAAATGAAGGAAAATGTTTAGACTGGTGATATAGTAAAGGCTTACATTTAAAAAATAGAAAGAAACCAGGATGGGGAGGAGATACTAAAAAGAACAATAATTTGTTAGTAGATTTCTTAGGACACAAATGTCACTGTGTACAAAAAAAAGATTCGTAAACTGAACTACATTAAAATTCGCATATTTTTCCTCAAAAGATGTCATTAAGGGAGTAAAAATGCAGATCGTGTATTAGGAAAAGATAATTGCAACACAAAATCCAATGAAGGGTCTATATCAGATTTTTTGTAAAGCTAAAAGAAATCGAGAATAACTCAGTGTTTTAAACAGACAATAAACTTACACCTACAATTCACCAAAGAGGTCATCCAAATGACCAACGAAATGATGACATTAACCAGCTAGGTATAAAACTTTACATTAACTCCAGACTGCTTAACTTACCAGGATTTGACAAGTATGTGAAGCAAGAACTCAAGCGTTGCTAGTGGGAAGATAAAGTGGTGAGGGCCACTTTGGAGACAAGCTTAGCTGTAAAAGGTAAAGTTGGGGGTGCCTGGGTGGCTCAGTTAGATAAACATCTGAGTCTTGATCTCTACTCAGGTCCTGATCTCAGGGTCATTAGTTTGGGCCCTGCACTGGGCTCCACACTGGTCATGGAACCTACTTAAAAAAAAAAAAGAAGGAAAGAAAGAAAAGAAGGCTGAAATTATTTTTTGCTATAATAAGCATTTCCATTCTTAAGTGTGTACCCAACTGATAAACCTACATTTCTTACATACCAGGCAACATATGCAAAAATGTTAGTAGCATTTTTTGTAACAGATGAATAAATAAAAATATTGTAAAAACAAGCAAACAAACAAAACCAACACCCCAAAAAAGACTTTGAGCATAAAATAAACTCAAGTTGTTATTCTTCTGTTCATGCATTACCCACTTACAACATATGTCTGAGAGTCTGTGTTGTGTCAGGAACCATTCTAGGCATTGGGAATTTATTTAGCAGTGAAAAAAACAAAACAATAAAAAAGCAGAAAAAGTACCAGCCCTTAGGAGTTTACATGCTCATGGGGTTCATGAGATGTGGATTTTGATTTGAATTATGATTAAACAAGAGCCCAGCAGTTTGAAATTGCCAACAATCCAACTAAAATTTTTATTTAACTTAACTCCAAATTTAGATACAGGACAACATTCTCTCTTGTCCAGTCTACTCTGTTAGCCTCCTAAGAGAAGTACTGAATTCTAGTTAAATGCTTTGCATTTTATAAAGGGGGGCTTTGTTTGTACTTTTTATCTGCACTGTGGCAGGCATGCATGCATCATCTATAAAGGGAGGAACTAAAAGCAGATTTTTGAGCATTCTGTGTCCTGTTATGCCATATCCAGAGGTTTCATTGTTGCCACTCCTCAAGTGCTTTAAGTGTAAACCATGCAAAGAATGGGAGGGTTGAGTACAGGAAGAGACCTTGAAAGAATGAAGGAGACACAATCTCATCAGAAATAAAGCCTAGGGGGTTCCTGGGGGGCTCAATGGGTTAAGCCTCTGCCTTCTGCTCAGGTCATGATCTCGGGGTCCTGGGCAGGAGCCCTGCATTGGGTGCTCTGCTCGGCAAGGAGCCTGCTTACTCTCACCCCCCACCGCCTCTCTGCCTACTTGTGATCTCTGTCTGTCAAATGAATAAATAAAAGTAAAAAAAAAAAAAAAGAAAAGAAAAAAGAAACAAAGCCTAGAAGTATAGGGGCGCCTGGGTGGCTGAGTCAATTAGGCACCTGCCTTCGGCTCGGGTCATGATCCTAGGGTCCTGAGATTGAGTGTCCCCCCCCCCCGCCACATCGGGCTCCCTGCTTGGTGGGGAGCCTGCTTCTCCCTCTCCCACTCCCCTTGTTTGTGTTCCCTCTCTTGCTGTGTCTCTGTCAAAAAAAGTAACTCTTTAAAAAAAGAAGAAGCTTTAAAGTACAGACCAGGAAAGTCAGCTTTGGGCAACAGCAAGTGGCTAGAGTCAACTCGAAGAGGAGGGATGTTCAACTCACCTGATGAAATATGCAAAATACTTTAAAGAAACATTGAGGAGAAATGACTTACCCTATCATAACTCCATTTTGAATCTTGTGGGCATCTCTCAGAACTCCATACCGCTTCAGATGTGTCTAACCAGAGATACAGTTGAATTTATGTGTTTGTAGTACATTCAGAGTATGTGTGTTCATTCAGTTTTAATAGGTAATTTCCCTAAGGTCAGGACATAACTACTGACAGAGAGTAGTATGTCACCATGGACTCAGGAGTGACAGTTGGACAACTGATTTATTACTGTTCACTTCACATGTTAGAGGTAGCTTGGAGGTGCCACTTCATTACACCAGTCATTCCAAATACTTTACCTCATACTGGAACATGCTTCAGGAGCAAAATGGCCATGGGTTCCCACTAGCACTGCTTATGTTCTGAGACAGCTTGGAAAATCCGGAGCACGCTAAGCATGGTCAGGGCTGGTCCTTTCATAGTCTCGTCTCTTATTTGACTACCATAATTAACACGTAGCTGGCAGCCCTTGCTCTTTTTAGGAATAAGAAGGATTTACTCTCAAAACTAGCAAATATATCAGCAGTACAGGCCCTTTTGCTTAAAGAAAATGACCACCTACTGCTGACAACATTCATATCCAAGATTGCTGGGTGACTGATATGTGGACAGATCTCATCCCAATATGAGATGATACATGGTGTGATTAGTTTACGGTGTAATATGTTACACTGTTAGTTTACAGTTGTGTAAAAATGAAAAGCCAGCTTCTCTCCAGCGTATCTAGCTTACCAAACAGCCTTACTGAACTATTCCTCCTGACTCCCTTACTTCCTGGGAAACTATCTCAGACAACCCATTTATTTTTTTTTTTAATATTTTATTTATTCATTTGACAGAGCCCGATGCAGGGCTCGATCCCAGGATCCTGAGATCATGACCTGAGCTGAAAGCAGAGGCTTAACCCACTGAGCCACCCAGGGGCCCCCAGACAACCCATTTAAAACATGTCTTAGTTTTGACTGTGGACTACTGCTTAAAGAAAATTAAAGTTGTCACTGTAGCACATCACCTTTTTTTTTTTTTTGCTCTTTTCCATGATCACACTTGCAAATATCTACCTTGTTCATTGTTACGGACTGTATGCTTTTGTCCCCCACCCCCAGTTCATATGTTGAAGCCCTAACCCTTCGTCTGCTGGCATCAATAAGTGGGGCCTTTGGAAGGTAATTAGGTTAGATGGGGTCCCATGTAGTCTCCATGGTGAGATTAGTGCCTTTATAAGAGGAAGAGACTCAAGAGCTTCTTCTGACCACCACTTCAGGATACAGGAGAAAGCCATAAGTCAGGAAAAGGGTGGCCATCAAGAACTCAATCTGCTGACACCTTAGTCTTGGACTGAGAGACTGGGAGAAATAAATGTCTGTTGTTTAAGCCACAATTTTATGGTAGTTAGTATAGCAGCCCTTGCAGACCAAGACATCCACTCATCATGTCTCTTCTAACTAAACAATTTCACTGGGTCTCCTGAGCAGTCAGTGTCCAGCAGACAACACAGGCTGACTTACTGATGTCATAATCCTGTTGAATTTATCATCTCAAGAACAAAAATATTACCATGCATCACCAATCTCAGAGAGTATGTTCTCACTGGCCTATTTCCATATTTCCACTACCCTGTTCATCATCCCAAGAACATTAAAACCATGTTCCAAAACAAGTCCTTAGGAGGTTGTGTAGCTAGGCATTCATTCATTTGAAGATATGTGTACTTGCAGATCTGTGGCCATCTGGTGATTATTTAGTTTTAATAATTCCATTTAATTATATCTAAAAAGCCTCTCTACAGTCATGTTTTTTATGACTTGTACATGGGAAATCTCCCCTGATCATCCTTTTGGTAGAGCAGGTATTCCTATTTCTTGCCATTTATGGTTTTCTTCCTAATTGCTTAGTGAGTAGACTTGGCTCACATGTTTTTTTTGACACCCATGTTATAATTTAGATTACTCTTTTATTTTTAATCATAAACATGTCAGATGTAGCTCTAAGTATATAAATAGAGCTATATTAGCTTATTAAACTCTTGGTGATGTGCCAGCCGCTATCATTTGCATTATTTAAACTAACCTCATGTAATTCTTCCAGCAGTCCTAAAAGACAGATGTTATCATTCCCGTTTTAGAAAGAAATAAAAGTTTGGTGAAACTGAGTAACTTGGCCAAAGTCAGCTGGCAGAGCAGGGATTAGTTTCTGTTTCAACAGCTATTTTATAATTCAGTCTATAGTCATTAGAATGTCTCCTTTTGCAGATGAAGAGACTAAAACTCAATGTTCAGTGTTTCAAACATCCCATCCTTCTTCTCTGTGACTTACAAAGTGCTTCCACTAAATCTATTTCATTGGATGCTCAAAGCGGCACTCTAGGTTATACTTGGGTATTGTGTCTCCCTTGTTCTGGAGGATGAAATGGAAACTTGGGTTGAAAGAATTGCCTTTGTTTAAAAGTAAGTAAGCTTATCTTCCATTCCTTAATCCAACACTTTGAACATAGCCTTCCCTGTATAAAAAGTCTAAAAGGGGGGCGCCTGGGTGGCTCAGTGGGTTAAAGCCTCTGCCTTTGGCTCAGGTCGTGATCTCAGGGTCCAGGGATCGAGCCCCGCTTCGGGCTCTCTGCTCAGCGGGCAGCCGGCTTCCCTTCCTCTCTCTCTGCTTGCCTCTCTGCCTACTTGTAATCTCTGTCACATAAATAAATAAAATCTTTAAAAAAAAAATAAAGTCTAAAAGGCATAGTTTTTTATATCCTTTGTGTAGGAAAAGCTCTCCCTTACCTTGCGTCATTTCTACTTGTTCGCTGTAAAGCAAAGTGTCGTAAGTTGTATTTATTTAATCTTTTTGATTCATTTTAATTCTGGTCCCTCTCCTCATGAGAGCGTGGCTTGGATTTTCATACTGTTGTCCACAGTCTTTCCATTGCCTGCACATTACAATCCATAATACAAGAAACATCCTCTTTAGGGCTGATAGATTGTGGCTCAGCCGATTTTTATCTTACCGATTATGTCCATAGTATTAATGTACGTGATGCAGGTAAATATGCCAAGAAGCTGGATAGAACTTTTTGGCTGGTTTTGTTCTGCTGATTTTTTTTTTTTAAGATTTTATTTATTTATTTGACAGATAGAGATCACAGGTAGGCAGCGAGACAGGCAGAGAGAGAGAGGAGGAAGCAGGTTCCCTGATGTGTTTTTGAGTAAGCTTTATGCCTAGCATGAGGCTCAGATGCATGATTCTGAGTCCCCTGCTCTGCTGACTGAGCCAGCCATACGCCCCCTTGTCAGTTATATTTTTATCTTTTGGCAAGGAAAAAGTACCCAACCGTAGGCCCCAAGCATATTGAACAACTAAATTGTAATATACCCTTGCAGTAATTGGAAAATGGCAATTTAAAATTTATTTTTTTAAAGATTTTATTTATTTATTTGGCAGGGAGATAGAGCACAAGTAGGCAGAGCAGCAGGCAGAGGGAGAGGGAGAAACAGTCTCTCTGCTTAGTGGGGAGCCCAGCATGGGCTTGATCCCAGGATCCTGAGAATGTGACCAGAGCCGAAGGCAGATGCTTAACTGACTGAACCACCCAGGCTCCCTGCCAGTTTAAAATTTAGATCCCAATAAACTGCCTGCCTTTTAATGAATATAAGAAGATAATAAGGATTTGGTTGAAAATATCTACAGTGTTCTCACAGACCATCTTGAGTCTATCACCTATATATTAAGAATCACTAACATAAAAAAGGACCCAAAGAACTATCGTGAAGTGATCTGGGGCCTGATTTTGATGAGAGTTTTGTTAATTAAAAGAAAAAAACTGTGACTTGCTTTCCTTATCCAACAAAAATTTCAGGAAATTCTCCAATTTTATATAATGAGATTAGGATTGTGAGAAATGATAGCTATAACAATAGTCATAGTAGCAAAGTGAGTGCTATGGCAAAAAACTAATTTGAAATTAATATTAAAAATATTATTATTGGGGCGCCTGGGTGGCTCAGTGGGTTAAGCCGCTGCCTTCAGCTCAGGTTATGATCTCAGGGTCCTGGGATCAAGTTCCGCATCGGGCTCTCTGCTCAGCAGGGAGCCTGCTTCCCCCCCCTCCCTGTCTCTGCCTGCCTCTCTGTCTATTTGTGATCTTTCTCTGTCAAATAAATAAATAAAATCTTTAAAAAAATAAAAAATAATAAAAATTTAAAAAAAATTATTATTGGTGGGAATAACGATAGTGCCACTCCTATGGAAAACAGTATGGGGGTTCCTCAAACAATTAAAAATAGAGACACCATATGACCCTGTAATTCTGCTTTTGGGTATTTACCCAACGAAAACAAAAACAGAAATTTGAAAAGACATATGCATCCATGTGTTTATTGCAGCATTATTTACAATAGCCAAGATATGTAAGCAACCTCAGTGTCCACTGATAGATGAAAGGATGATGAAGATGTGTGTATATACATGTGTTTTTGCATGCATGCTGTACCCACACACGGTGGAGATTACTCAACCATAAAAAAAGAATGAAATCTAGCCATTTGCAACAGTGTGAATGGATCTAGAGGGTATTATGCTTAGTGAAATAAGTCAGACAGAAAAAGACAAATACCATATGATTTCACCGATAACGTGGAACCTAAAAATCAAAACAAAGACAGAGACAGAACAATCTGTGATTGCCAGAGGATAGGTAGATGTGGGTGGGCAAAAAAGTGGATTAAATGGATTAAGAGGGTCAGACTTTCAGTTACAAAATAAATAAGTCACAGGGATGAAAAGTACAGCGTAAGGAATGTAGTCAGTAATATTGTAATAACTTTATATGGTGACAGGTGGTTAACTACACTTACCATGGTGAGCCTTTTGTAATGTATGTAATTGTCAGGTCACTATCTTGTATATCTGAAACTAATACAATATTTTGAGTCAACTATACTTCTAAATAAAAACTAGTTATATTATATATATATATGATATATATAATAAAAACTACACTACTAAATAAAGTAAACCATGGTCGGGGGAAAAATTATATATAGCTGGTTAGCCTTTTCAGAATCTTACAGAAGTTATTTGTATTTGTTTTGTGTCCTTTTGCCTTTTTTTCCGTCCAAAATAGCATTTCCAAGTGAACACCCGAAGTCTCCTTTTACGTGAAACTAAAGAGTATTATAGATTCCTTATTTCTGAGGTATTTAAAGGCTTGGTAGTTTATCTAATGAGTATTATTACATGTTTCTGGCCAAAGGCTGCTTAATGTGTATATTAAGTGGTTTCTGTAGCAATTTCAGATTACAAGCTAATGGTATTCAGAAGGGATCAAGGAACATAAGACAGTTTAAAATTTTTACATGACATTTTCTGACAGTAGCTCAGTGTTTGCTTTGTATTTTAGTCTATGACAGGGTAAAGTGAACATCGGAATCCAGTTTGGACTCCTAGGGGTTATCCATATAATGACCCTAGAGACTTGTTTGTCTGCATCTCTTTTTCTAGATTCCTGGAAGCCTGCTGACACTGAAGGCAAGAAGCAGTATGACAGGGAGTTTTTGCTGGACTTCCAGTTCATGCCAGCCTGTATACAGAAACCGGAGGGCCTGCCTCCCATCAGTGATGTGGTTCTTGACAAAGTAAGCTGTATACTCAGAGAAAGCTCTGTCTTTCTACAGGGACCTGGACTCAGTTATTAGTACAGATGTGTGAAGTATGAGTGGTTTTTAGGAATTGTTAGACTATATATGTATTTGAATTAAAATATATAATGTTTAAGTCTTAGAGTTTTCCTACATATTATTGGATTTGGGGTTTATTGTGGATTACTGGAACTTTGGGGTTTGGTGCATATTTGAGTGGTATTGTTTTAAAATCCATTCATTGCCTGCTTATTATTGCTATTGCATAGTGATGTAAAAAATGTGTGTCTGCTGGGCTAATACGGCTAAAGGGATGTGGAGCTCTTTATTCACTGTTCTGAGATTCCATTATGGAGTTAGAATGCCATTGAGGACAGGTCAGATGCATAAGAGTATATTTGGCAAATCAAACAAGTGGTAATCAGCATAATTCGAATAATGTTATATCTCAGAATTTCTCTAATAAATACTTATAGTGATTACTTTTCAGTTTTGGCAAATAGGCATCTTTTCTCTTTACATCTGAGCTTAATAGTGGATATAGGAAATTAATACAGTATTTATTTTGTCTTTATTAAGTTAAAAAGAGTAGAGTCAGATGTGTAGCTGCCCAAGTAATTTTATGTCTCTCAATGATGAACCAGTGATGATGACAGAGCTTAAAATATTTTTGTTTTGAAGAGAAAATACTAGTCCTTTTTGAAGCATAGAGGGTAACTTTTTCAGAACGAGATCTACCTCTTTTTAAGATTTCCAGCAGCTGCTTATCCAATCCCTATGTATATTATTCTCCTCTTTAAAGCAACAAGGTTTCTTATTTCTCTTGGTATCTAAGTCTTCTCTCTTGGGTACTTACGGTAGTGCTAATTTGAGACTGTTTAGAGGGTGGGTTTTACATACCCTAAATTGAGTTATCCTCTAGAAGATATTCTTTGTTGTCTCCCTACCTTACTGGTTTCTGACTTAACCCAGTTACTAGTTGATTTCTCCCTGAGCTACTTCACTTTGTTTCGTCTGCCGTCACAATACATGCCTATACAAAGCCAGATAGCTCCAATTAACAAGGCAGATTGAGTGAGATTTTTAAAATATCTCCTTTAGAGACTTACTGTTCACTGAGAATATTTGCTTTGCTAACCATAAAACAACAACAGCACAATTGACATAAATGATAACAGGATTTTTCAAAGCAAGTGCTCTGATGTCCTGGTGAATATCCTGGAAAGAATTCCCTCATTTGTCCCTACTTCATAGGATCTGATAGCTTTTCTTGTGCCGTTCTGCTGGTCCTTGAGTGTCTGTTGAGCCGGTCTACTTATTATGTCTAGCCTCTCCTTGGAAATTTTAGGCCTAATCACTCCCAGGAATAAGTCCAGAGAAGCTACCGTAGTTCGGATTGGACTTCACTGCTTCAGAAAGCCAGTGTTCGCCATTTCAGCTGACATAACTTTTCAGTCTGAGTTTTTACTTTCAGGGCACTGAGTGTTCTGAAACTTGTGTTAAGCTTTCCTTTGCTTCTTCATGCAGATCAACCAACCCAAATTGCCAATGCGAACTCTGGATCCTCGGATTTTGCCTCGAGGACCAGACTTTACTCCAGCCTTTGCAGATTTTGGAAGGCAAACCCCTGGTGGAAGAGGCGTACCTGTAAGTGCAAGTTCCCTACAACCCAATTAGTTAGAAACTGTTAGAGACTTCATGACAACTTGTCTAATGGCAAGAGAGCGGCATTTTTTCGTTGATTCCTCTAACCAAGAAGACTTAGAAGAGCTGAAGACTGTCTTTTTTTCCAACTAATATTAAAGCAAATAAAGAATACACTGAGTTGTTTTTACCTGCGAGAAACTGGTCTGCATTAATTTGGCCTTGATTTTTTTCCATATTTTTTTCAATTGGACTGCAGATGGGTTAAAAATAGAGCTAACCTTAAATAAGATTCCTGCTTTATTTTGAGGTGTCCTGATGTAGTTGAGATCTCTGATGACATTCAGCTAATGGTCATCTCTTTGTCTTTGTTTCTACAGATTTGCAAAGTGCAGAGCAGGCATGGATTGCCAATTCTGGAACAGAGCAAAGCCCCAGCTTGTACTCCACTGGCGATGTCGCACCCACCCCTGAAGAGCCTGCCTCTAGGGGTGCGCTGAATCCTTTTTTTTTTTTTTTTTTTTTAAACAATAGTCTCTGGTGTTATGATATTTTCTGTTTTGTTTTTCTCACTTACTGTAGGTTGTGAAGTCACTGTATGAACACATGACATGTACAAAAGAGTGCGGTGTTGGTGTACTGCAGGTTGCACTTACACCCCCATTGGCAGGCTCTTCAGCGGTAGAAGTGACGTCACCAGTGGAGTTATGCTGGGGCACTGCGCTGTGCAAGATGTGGCAGGCTGTGCCTACTCCCTGCTTTGTAGACTTGCAGAAAGCATGGGGGAAGGTTGCCAGTGATGTGAATACCTGTTTTTCCCAAATTGGAGTGGTACAGAGAGCACTTAATTTAAACTTCTGGAGGAGCTTGGAGTTTGATGTACATTTGCAAATCTACTTTATTTTGTTTGTAAAAATACTTTTATTTAAGGTGACACTTTTTATTTTTCCCATCACCTTTTTATTTCTGGAGTGGCAACTTTTGAAACCTGCTTTGGAATAAGACGGTACACATCAGGAAACAAATGTCGCTTTGTAGATACTTGAATTATTTGTTGTTTGCCTGCAGCCAAATACTAATTAAAAATACTTCAGTGCCTATAGTGCGTTGAAGGCTTTGTAAAACCTACAGAAAATCTCCTTAATTTGAAGCATGTGATTTATTGAGCATTACCATCTTAACAGTATCTCTGTGTGTGATTTTCTATTCTCACCCAGGTTGGAAATTTAATCTTTATTTTCTGTATACTAAATTAAAATTTTTCTCAAGTTTTAATTATCTCACCAGAAAGTCTTAGAAAGCAGCTTTTTAGAAACCATTTGATACCTTATTTTTCAGCATTATTTCCCTTTTTGGTAGTGTAAAGTTGTGTTTCTATTAGTGTTTGTTTTTGTTTTTGTTTCGGTTTTGATATATATCTTTGCTTTGCCAAACACTGGAAATAATGTTGATGCCATTTTTGATTAGTTTCAGGTTAACAGCATCTGTCATTATCATATTGCTCTTTGTTCATATGTCACTCACAGAAGGTATGATTTGACGCGTCTCATCTTCCAGTGTATACTGCCACTTCACATCACTAGCTTGCTATTGTTTAATAACTAGGTATAGCAAAAAGGAAGTGCTATGGACTGAGAATAAGCCATGTCTCTTTTAAAATATTGAAATTAGAAAATGAATTTTAAAATGATCACAATGTGTGTTTGCCCACTAATCTACCTGCTTACATATGTAAATGAGTTATTTGGTACCAAGAAATATGATTGGAAGTGAGCCATTATGAGGAATTTGTAATGTCTCCAAAAGGGTTAGCTCTAGTTATTTCACTTTCTTTAAATAGCTCTGTCAGGTGACACAAGCTAATTTTTAAGTAAAATTGTGATCTGTCAGAGTAATACTGATATGTTAAGCCTAATGCAAGTATTTATTCTTCCAGCATCTCCCACAGTTAACAAACTTGCTACACTTAATTTGTCCTGCTTATGTTGGTATGTTGTTGTGGATTCAAATGGGAATTTCATAGGATATAGCTATGTAACCAGTAAAGGAACAGTTAATAATGCTGTTTGGAAAAAAAGAAGCAGTCTTACTCTTCATCGTTTTTGGTACCAGCCTCCCAATTAGCTTATAAATGATTACCATCCAAAGATCTTAAGATCTGCTAGACTTAATTCTTCATGGTGTGGCTTTAAGTAACTATGACTCCTACTATAAACTTCTCTGCAAAAGACTTATTACAAGTGGGTATCCTCTCTCTACCTTTTTAAAAGTCGAATTACTTAGCAAGTGTGATGTTAATTTTTTTTTATTTTTTAAAGATTTATTTATTTATTTGACAAAGAGAGGGAGACAGTGAGAGAGGGAACACAAGCTGGGGGGAGTGGGAGAGGGAGAAGCAGGCTTCCCGCTGACCAAGGAGCCCAATGCCTGGCTTGATCCCAGGACTCTGAGGTCATGACCTGAGCCCAAGGCAGATGCTTATGGACTGAGACACCCAGGTGCCCCTGTGATGTTAATTTAAATGGTAATCTGGGCAGACATCACAGAAAGTGCCCCAAGAGACATGTATGAAAGAGAGACAGTGGACCGAGACTAGTCATTTACCATTCATATTTATTTCAGTTAGCTTTGAGGTTAGCTGAGCTTTTTTTTTTTTTTTAAATATTTAATTAATTTATTTATTTGACAGAGAGAGGTGGAGAGAGGAAGCATAAGCAAGGGGAGCTGTAGGCGAGGAAGAGGAAGAAGCAGGCTCCTCACTGAGCAGGGAGCCCTATGCGGGGCTCAATCCCCGGAACCTGAGATCATGAACTGAGCCGAAGCCAGACACTTAACCAACTGAGCCACCCAGGCACCGCTAGCTGAGCTATTATAAAAATTCTATGGGCATAGAGGTTTCCTGAGCTTATATCATCCTTCCCTTTCTCCATAAATGAACACTTGGCTGTTTCTCTTTAAAACATGGTAGGATGATTATTGGTCCTGTTTGGGTAAGTTTAATGTTATAGTCTATGAGATAAGAGCAATGTATATTGCTCAGAGATGGGTATTGCTTTTTATTTAATACATTTAAGAAAAATATATGAGAGAAGGTACAAAAAAATTAAAACTCAGTTCACCTGGGGAAAAAATGCATCTCACTAGTTAATCAATGCCAAAAAGATTTTTTTTTTAAGATTTTATTCATTTATTTAACTGAGAGAGCATAAGCAGGAGGAACAGTAGAGGGAGAGGAAGAAGCAGCCTCCCCGATGAGCATGGAGCCTAATGCAGGGCTTGATCCCAGGACTCTGGGATCATGGCTTGAGCCAAAGAGAGATGCTTAACCATCTGACCCACCCAGGCACCCCAATCAATGCCAAATGTTGATGTTTCATTTGACTTGTCACATTTTTGGACCCTGAGCACATTATACCTTAAAATTCTTCTGCCAGCCAGGGAGTTCCTCTTCCAATCAGGATTGTCTCTCCTTTAAGCAAGGAGACCAGGCTCAGGCTCATTTTTATATATGTACACTTCATAACTCTTTAATTTCATGTGTTTAGTAAATAAATCATTCATTATATATGGTGCATCTTTCGAAGGATGCTGTAAATTTGATAGTTTGTATTAAGCTTTCCACATGCTCACACACACACCAAAGGACATGAAATATTTAAGGTTAATATATCAATATAGATAGCACTTTTTTATATAAAAGTGTTTTTTTTTTTTTTAATTTACTTATTGACAGAGACACAGCAGGAGAGGGAACAGAAGCAGAGGAAGTGCGAGAGGGAGAAAGAGGCTTCCCGCTGAGCAGGGAGCCTGATGTGGGGCTCAATTCCAGGACAGTGGGATCATGACCTGAGCCGAACGACTGAGCCACCCAGGCGCCCCTAGATAACACTTCTTTAAAAAGTTCTTTTTCTTCTTTTGTATTGATGATAACTTACCTAGTTTTTAAGGTCCTTTTATATGTCTTATATCCCTGATCCTCATAATATAACTTCCATGGGTAGGACTGGCATTTAATGTATGAGAAAGCCTACGTTCAACAAAGTTCAGAGACCTGCTCACAGTAACTTTGCTCATAAGTAGCAGAATTGAACAGTCCTTTTGTCTTCTAATCTGCCTCTTTTTCTGCTGCACCATAGTCTTTCCAGGCACTGATGTTCCACATAATGATTTCATTTTCAGAGTATAAGCATGAGTACATTAGAGATTAATTTATTAAGTGTGTTAAGCATTTATAAGTATAATAGATCTGTTGAAGACTCAGTATTCTCGGTTAAATATTTGTGAACGATATCTTTGTTATTATATGCAGTGAACCAAATAATTTTCAAGGTTGTCTTGGCAGCTTGCACGTAGGTTATAATACCAATTTTTTATCTGGGACTAACAGTTTATGTTATCTTTTTAACACTTACTTTCCTTTGAAACATTGTTACCTATTTAGTAATATTTCTCACATCTTATGCAGTTCATTTGAAATCCATATATATTTGTCTTAGAGCTGGTACAGAGATTTGGCATAAGTCGTATTTACTTCCTACATTCAAATCTCACTGCATAGTCATTGATGTTTCCCGTAAGTACGTTCAGGGAATGGAAATTTCATACTTCATTCAAACATGATTAAAATTATATCCCCAAGTTGGGGCGCCTGGGTGGTGCAGTCATTAAGCCTCTGCCTTCAGCTCGGGTCATGATCCCAGGGTCCTGGGATCGAGCCCCACATCGAGCCACACATCAGGCTCTCTCCTCCACGGGAAGCCTGCTTCTCCCTCTTCCACTCCCCCTGCTTGTGTTCTCTCTCTTGCTATGTCTCTGTCTGTCAAATAAAGAAATAAAATCTTTAAAAAACATTGTATCCCCAAATTATGATTATTATGCCTCTTATCTGATTTTGACATAATTACCTTTCATTACGCCCACTAATCTTTGTTCTTGACAAATTTTTATGTGCAAATGCATGGATTAATTTAAATGTCCTATGGTATAAGTTATATATAAGTTATTTGAACTAATCCAAGCACTGAAAAGATTTTAACCCACACTAGTTACCCATTCTTGTTTACACTAGAATACAACCTGAATTACAAAAATCAGATAATATTTGGTGTGCTACATTCTCTTAACAGAATTGTTTTGGGGGTGCCTGGGTGACTCACTTGGTTTAGCGACTGCCTTCGACTCAGGTCATGATCCCAGAGTCCCGAGACAGAGTTCCTCATCAGGCTCCCAGCTCTGTAAGGAGTCTGCTTCTCCCTTTGACCTCCTCCCCTCTCATGCTCTCTCTCGTATTCTGTCTCTCAAATAAATTAATTAAATCAAAAAAAAAAATAATCTTTATTTCTGTTTAAAAAGAGAGAAAAAGAATTGTCTGGGCTATTATATCAAAGTTTCAGTTATAAACAAATGTTTTTATAATAAGACTGTCCAGTTTAGCACCTGCTCCCTGTTGGTACTTTTCTAGTGTGATCCTCTTCAGGTCCTTTTTAGTTAAACTATGTGTGGTACCTCAGGTTTTTTAATGTGTACCAAATACTCTGAGATTGTATCATTCATTCTGAGTACTTAGCTGGATATATTTGACAAGATTAGTGTGCATTGCCCAGGAAGGCTATCTTTTGATCCTGATACATGCTTGATACTGCTATGACTGATCAGGGCAGATGGTGAAGTATAATTCTGAGAATGAGTGTTGTTTAAAGGCTTTCAGTCTTGCCAGTTTCAGCCTCAGACCCTGTATTTCTTAGAACCTGTTTTTTAATATAAAGCATTGGAATTTAAGTTTCTGCTTCCTTCTCTGAATCTTCATATAAATTCAGAAGGGCAGTATTAGGGCACTAACAGAGATATGATTCTGATCTATATGTCTTGTGTGACTTTTTTTCCTTCCCTCTTAAAGTTTAATTACAGTATTTATTCAGGATTTAGAAAATGATATAACGAGCGCTCCTGGGAGACTCAGTTAAGCATCTGACTCTTGGCATATGTCATATGCGTATGACATATGCATATGTCAGTATGCAATAGGTCTGGGAGGAACAAAACTTAAATCAACCCAAATGTTTAATCTTGAAAAGTTATTTCCTGGCATTTGAGATAGCAACTGTTAGTGATATTTTAATACACAGAATGCAAGTTTTGCTTCATTATCTCTAACAGTAATTAGTCTTAATCTGATGACCATTGTGACAGGCCAGCAAGTGTTTTTAACAGAGTGAGTATAGTGGGACTCTAGCAGGAACTAAGAACTGACAAAGAGAAGACATTTTTTTCAGGGAACAATTTAGTTAAATCTCATTTAATGATTTAAGAAAGACTTACTTTAGTATTTCTGGCCCAGGAAGTTTACAGGGATCCATTAAAATCTGTACTAAGGCTGGATGTCTATGCTATAAAGAATTTTTGTGATAAAATTGTATTTGCATTTCACACTGGCAGTATAGAAACCTAGTTTTTGAAGCAGCTTTGTAACTGTGATGATTACTGCCTGTGAATTTGTATAATTATTCAAGTGAGCAGTGCAAAGTCACACAGCTAGTGAAAAATAAAGCTTCAGTTTGGGGTATTCTTTTTTGTTAAGAATAATAGCAGTATCAAACAGAATTTTCCATCACATTATCTAATTTAGGACTTCAGGGTTAGAAACTGTAGTAGTGGAGAACATTACACTGATGGTATTCTAAGGTTGTCCTCCTCTTCTCCCCCAGAAAGATCACATCAAATTGAGTGCTTAATATCCATATTTGCATGTAAGAAATGTTCAGTGTGATCATCAGATTTGACTTGGGAAGCACAGCAGAGGCAGTAAATTTTACGTACACTCTGTAGAAATAATAAAGAATATTCTTGTCCTAGTTGTTGAATGTTGGACCACGAAGATCTCAACCTGGCCAGAGAAGAGAGCCGAGGAAGATTATCACAGTCTCTGTGAAAGAAGATGTGCACCTGAAAAAGGCAGAGAATGCCTGGAAGCCCAGCCAAAAACGAGACAGCCAAGCTGAGGATCCTGAAAACATCAAAACTCAGGTGAGAGGGGCGCCTGGGTGGCTCAGTGGGTTAAGCCGCTGCCTTCGGCTCAGGTCATGATCTCAGAGTCCTGGGATTGAGCCTCGCATCGGGCTCTCTGCTCAGCAGGGAGCCTGCTTCCTCCTCTCTCTGCCTGCCTCTCTGCCTGCTTGTGATCTTTCTGTCAAATAAATAAATAAAATCTTTAAAAAAAAACAAAACAAAACTCAGGTGAGAACAGAAGCACATTCTCACATTGTTTTGGAATTACAGTGCTGTTGTTTTAATGTGCTTTGACTTGTTATTTTGTCCTATTAGTATACTAGAGATTTTAGTTCATGATTTTTGTACATTTTTTTTAAAAGCATTATTCTAAAATCTTTAGCATAATGGGTGCCAAGTACCTACTATTTTCTTGTTTGGTTGTCAAAACAACTACTGTATCTAGAGGGTTTATATGTCATAGACTTTGATCATTTAGGCTTAGATCAATGCTTGCTTTTCTTAAAAATGTGTTTTTAGATTCTTAGTACCCTATGCTAGTCCAGTTAGCATATTGCTTTATGTCTCCTTGTCAGGCCTTCATTTCTATATTAAGTTAGAATTTAGAAACCAGTCTTGTTTTGGAATAAAATTGAATTCTTTGCATCTTTCTATGCATACCTGCCTGCAGAACTCCTTAGGATAAATTGAATAAATTCCTTTAATCCAAAAAAAATTAATTTTTGTGTCAAATTATATGGTCTTCATTCATCATTTGCTGTACACACAGTGCTATTTCCTATACTTGGGTTACCTCTACTATCTTTTTTGGATTTTTTGCTTCTAGGCACCAAGACTAGAGTCTTCTCTTGAATTTTGCACCTCTATCAGAGTTCGCCATCACAGATCATATGCTGACTTGTCAGTGTCTCATTCCTTAAATATCTTTCCTCTCATTGTGAATCGTTTAATATAGCAGTGAAAAGCTTCAGCTCTAGAGACAGGCAAGTCCTATTAGGCAAGTTCTTAATCTCAACTGTAAAATGAAGATACTAATATTACCTGCCTTTACCTACCTTATGGGGCTATTTTGAAAATTGAATAAAGTCATATAAAGCAGTTGGCATGGTTCCTGGAACCCAGGTACTCAGTATGATGATGATCTGGGTCAGATGTGTGCCTTATACATCTAGATCTTAATTCAACACCAACATAGTAGATATGTTATTCTTAATTCAACACCACAAATATAGTAGATAGTATACTTGATAAACAAATAAACTAACCAACAAAGTTGTTCATACAAATCAAGACCAAGATGAACTTATTCATCACAAAGCCATGCTGTCAGACCTCAACTGGCTGCTTGTCTTTGTTCATCTTTTTAGTGATTTCCTCAGCCATTTGTCCCTAAGTACATCCTCCTCCAGAGTCACTGAAATCAAGTATCTAATTTCTTTTCAATGTATCTCAACCTTATTTTAGAAATACCTTCTGTATCTCTCCCTCCAATCCTTCTGAGAAGTGCTGATTGATAAGGTGCCTAAATGACTTACAAGGATAGGTAAAATTCCTGCTGAATCTTTATCACTGAAGGCAAAGAGGTCTTGTTTTAGTAGTTAAGGCACTTGTAGTCGTGCCTCATTTCATTAGATATTGCAGCAGCTATGAAGGAGGGAATAGATATTTTCCTTCTTTTATATATGAGAAAATTGAAGTATCAACAAATTAAGTTGCCCTCGGTATTGTGGAATGGTCCATTCGTTGCACCTTGTAATCTGCCTGTTTACTTTGTAACAAAGTTCTCCCTATTACTGGTTAAGTTTTATTTTCAGAAACCTAATTTTGTTTTGAGGAATCATTCATTAATTGGCTAAGTTTTCTTTAGTGAAAAGGTAAAGCAAACCCAGTGGAGAATTAATAGGCTTCTTTTTCAGGGTGAGTACAATCCTCTTGTTATTGATACTTTTTCTTCTCTGAGTATGGTGCATCTTTGCTCCATTCCTTCTCTTTTTTGGTGTTTTCATTCTTCTCTTTTGCATAGGTCTACATCATGCTGACCTGGTGTTCCTGCTAATTCTGTTTCTTTACTTTTTTGTCAACGAGTGGTTTTATTGTTGCCACTCGACTTCTAAAAAACTCTTTCATTCTAACTTCATTCCTACCGCTGTATTTTAACAACACTATGAATAATACCAATGACCTTATTTTTCCTATATCATAAGATTTCATCTTCTCCTTGAGGTAGTTCTAAGAGTCATTGCCTCATGATTTGTCTAGACTTCAACCACATATACTACGGTATATGTGGTCCCCTGCTTATGTCTCTCTTCTCTTTTCTTGCTATAGCATTCCTACTGCTTCTGCCTGACTCTTCTACCTGAAGGACTGATTTTTAGATGTCTACCGTAGCTTTTAACCTGTCTTTAATGACCTCATTTTCAAATAAAAAAAAAAATACCTCATTTTCTCTCAACAACTCACACACTAGCCCTATGCTCTTTCCTTGTTGTTCTCTATTCCCAAAATAGAAAACCCTCACTAATAACTCCTTCCTAAAATGTTTTCCCTTTCTAAAATGTCTTCTTCTGGGTCGCCTGGGTGGCTCAGTGGGTTAAGCCTCTGCCTTCCACTCGGGTCATGATCTCAGGGCCCTGGGATCAAGTCCCATATCGGGGTCTCTGCTCAGCAAGGAGCCTGCTTCCCCCTCTCTCTCTGCCTGCCTCTCTGCCTACTTGTGATCTCTCTCTGTCAAATAAATAAATAAAATCTTTTAAAAATTAATAATAAATAAATAAAATGTCTTCTTCCCTTTCTTTTTTACTTTTAGTTGTTTTCTTTGTTGGTGGTGGTTTTTTAAAGATTTTACTTATTTGTTTGAGAGACAGAGAGCATGAGTGGAGGGGTAGAGGAGGAGGGAGAGGATCAAGCAGACTCCCCACTGAGCAGGAAACCCCCATGCAGGGCTCAATCCCAGGACCCTGACATCATGACCTGGGGACCCTTAAGTCAGACACTTAATTGACTGAGTATGCAGGCACCCCTAGTTGTTTATTTCTTTTTTTAATTTTAGTTTTTATTTGAGTATAGTTGATACACAGTCACTTAGCCAGCTCTTTTTGTCCCTCATAACCTGGCCCAGTTCTCATTTGCTGGCTAACCCATTGCCTCTGACCTCTCTAATACATAAACTGCTCCCTTCTGTGCCTCCTAATTCACCTGGTGTTTGCTCATCACCTCACTTACAATTATCTTGTCTTTGCAGCTGAAGTCAGTGGTCTGGAAGGCAGCAACTGTGTGTGACACTTTATTTGTACCTGGTACAGAATTTGTTGGGCCTCAAGTAGATGTGAATTAATGATTTTCAGTAAAGTTATTGTTTGATGCCAATTTCTTTTTTTCATTGATGTATAATTGACATAAGATCATGTTAGTTTCAGTTTATATACTGTAATGATTTAACGTTTATGTATATCAAAATGGCCACCATAATTAGTCCAGTTAACATCTGTTATCATGCATAGTTACAAATTCTTTTTTCTTGCAATGAAAACCTTTAAGAGCTACTGTCTTATCGACTTTTGATGCAATATGCAATACAGTATTAACTGTAGTCACCTTGCTGTTCATTACTTTAATAAATTACTTTTTTATCGTAGTTTTTAAGCTCGGATTATCATCTGAAATATTTGAGATATTTGAAGGCTGTGGTTTTTTTTCCTTCTTCCTCCCTCCCTCCATCTGTCTTTATTCTTCCTTTCCCTTCTCTCCTTCTTTCTTTCTTCCTAGAGAAGGAGAGAAAGAGAGCGCAGGTGCATTTTCAGAGGGAGAGGGAGAGAGAAACTCAAGTTAGACTCCCTGCTGAGTGTAGAGCCCAACATGGAGCTCCCTCCCAGGACCATGAGGTCATGACAAGAGCTGGCTGCTTAGTGACTGAGCCACCCATGCACCCCCAAGGTTGTTTTTTCTTCCCTCTTGATATAAAGCACAGATTGTTTTAGATCTCACCAATACTATCAATTGATTGAGGCAATTGAGAGAGAAGTTTGGTGACTTTGCCCACCCCTAAGAAACTTAATTTTTTTTTTTTAAATAAAAGCAGTGCTAACTCATTGCTGAAGAAACCTGACTACATAATTTTTTAAAGATTTAAATGGATTTATTTACTATCTCCTTCCTAGAGAAAACTATTAACATATTGACATGTATTCTAAAAATCCTTATATTCAGATACTAATTTTTTAGGGATCAAATAAAACATTTTATAGGCCTTTTCAGTTATATCATGGTTTCATGGATTTTTGTAACTTCATATTTTACTGAGACATAATTTACATTTAGTAAGCTTTACTATTTGGTGTATAAATCTGCAACTCTTCAACACACATAGGCATGTAACAACCACCACAATCAAGATATGGTATGTTTTTATCAGACCCCAGAAATTTCCTTGTGCTACTTTATATCCATCTTCTCTCTGCATGCCCACCTCTAGCAGTCACTAATCTGTTTGTCCCAATAGCACTGCTTTTCCCAAAATACCAAATAAATGGAATCATTTTGAATGTAGCTTCTTTCACTTGGCACATTCCATTTGTAGTCATGTATGACTCATTACTTTTTTATTACCTGTTAGTATTCCGTTGTTCCGGATACACCATAGAAGTTTATCCATTCACAGGGGAAACAGTTTTCAGGTTTTGGCAATTATGAATAAAAGTGCTGTAATCATTGTATAGGATTTGTGTAAACGTAAGGTTTTGTCTCTTGAGGTAAAATTGTAGCTATGACATCTGTGAATTATCTAGTAAGTATAGGTTTGACTTTATCAGAAAATGCCAAACTGTTTGCCATGGTGGACAGTTTTGCGTTTCCGGCAGCAAGGTACAAGAATCCCAGTTATTCCACTTCTTCGTCAGCAGTTGTTACTTTGTGCTTTACAAATTTAACTGTTCTAATGCATATGTGTGGTAGCATCTCATTGTTTTAATTTGTGTTTCCAAATGAATAATATATTCAATAAACACATCTTTTCTTGTGCTTATTTGCCATTCTTGTATCTTTGGTAAAATTTCTCTTCTTTTACCCTGTTTCATTGGCTGGTGGTTCGATTTTTGAGAGTTCTGTGTATATTCTGGATACAAATCTTTTATCAGATGTGTGTTTTGCAAAAATTTTCTTCCAGTCCGTGGTTTGTCTTCTCGTTCTCTTAAGAGTATTTTTGCAGAAATGAAGTTTTCAACTTTGATCATGTTGAATTTATCAACTTCTGCATTTATAGGTTTGCGCTTTTGTAATACCTAAAAAATCTTTGCATAACGCAAGAATATAAAAATTATCTCCTTTCATATCTTCTAAAGGTTTACAGTTTTAGGTTTTACATATCTGTTTGTGATTCAGTTTTAATTAATTTCTTTATTTCATGGAGGATATGGATCAAGGTTCTTTTTTTCTTTTCTTTTTCTTATGTATAGCCAGTTGTTCCAGCACCATTTGTTTGGAAGGATTATCCTTTTTCTCAGGTGCCTGGGTGACTCACTTGGTTAAGCGTCTGTCTTCAGTTCAGGTCATGATCTCAGGGTCCTGGGATGGAGCCCTGTGTCAGGCTCTTCCCTGCAGCTTGTGCTCTCTCTCTTTTGCTCTGTTTTTCACTCCCTCTCAAATAAATAAAATCTTTTTTAAAAAAATCATTTTTCTATTCAGTTTTCTTTGTACCTTTGTTGAAAATTGGTTCATCATATATGTGTGAATCTAGTTCTAGACTTATATTCTGTCCCAGTGATCTATGTGTCAGTCCCCTGGCCAATATCACAGTGTCTTTGTAGAGTAAATATTGAAAATAGGTTGTATGAGTCCTCCAACTTTGTTATTTTTCAAAATCACTTAGGCTGTTCTCGCTTTTTTCCCCCCCTTGTCTTTTCACATAAATTGTTGAATCAGCTTCTTGATTTTTGTCTAAAAGCTCCAAAACCCTACTAGGATTTTTATTTTGATTGTTTTAAATCTATAGATCAGTTTAGAGAAAATTGACAGCTTAATAATAATGAATCTTCTAATACAGGCACATGACATAGGTCTCTTTATTTAGGTCTTCCTTTTTTTCTTTCATTAGTGATTTATGGTTTTTATCATATAGCTCTTGTAGACCTTTTGTTAGATTCTTAACTAAGTAGTTCATGGTTTTTGGTGCTATTGTAAATAGTACTTTTAAAATATGTAATTTCTAGTTTGTTCCTAATATATAGAAATAAAATTGATACTTGTATGTTGACTTATATTCTGCAATGTTGTTAGACTTATTTATTAGTTCTAGTATCTCTTTGTGGATTCCTTATGATTTTCTACATAATCATATCATTTACGAATAGAAAGTTTTATTTCTTCCTTTACAATCTATACAGGTTGTAGTTCTTTTTCTTTGCTTTTTTGCACTGACTAGGACCTCCAGTATGGCTTTGAAGAGGATGGTAAGAATGGACATTCTTGCCTTGTTCCTATTCTTAGAGGGAAATTACCATTAAGTAGAGTTATATATGCTTTTTTTCCTAGTTGAGGAAGTTCTCTTCTGTTTTTAATTTGATGAGAGTTTAAAATACCTCCTGCTACCTCCTACCTATTATATCATAATTTAGACAGATTTTCTATTTTAGGACATTTAAGTTATTTGCTATAAAGGGGTAGTGATGAAAGTTATTGTGGCTAAAATCTTTTGTACCTATCCTTAAATATGAATAAATTTCTAAAAGTCTAATAGTTGTTTTGAAAGATTCATCATAAAGGTGCCTCGGTGGCTCAGTCTGTTAATCATCTGCCTTCAGCTCAGGTCATGATCTCAGGTTCCTGGGATGGAGTCCCTCATCAGGCTCCCTGCTTAGCAGAGTCTGCTTCTCCCTCTTGCTCTACCCCTGCCTCCTCCCTGCTCATTCTCTCTTGTTCTCTCTCTCTCAAATAAAAATAAAAAATAAAAATCTTAAAAACAAAAAAACAAAAGATATGTCATAGTTTTAAAGCTTTCAATACACCTTGCCAGATTGCCTTGAGAAATGTACCAGATGATACTCTTGCCAGTGAATATACCTAGTTCCTAGAATTCTCATCAGTTATGGAAAAGAAGTGATATAATGGTTTGATGTTTGTTAAAATAGATTTAATTATTTCTGTTATGAGTTCACAATCCTTGTTAATTTGGGAAGTTGAACTTACAAATTATAAACAAAATATTAATCCTTACAGAAAGAATCATCCTGTCACGGTTACTATAACACTGTTTTCTTTTTTTGTGGCCCCTCTAGGAACTTTTTAGAAAAGTTCGAAGTATCTTAAATAAACTGACACCACAGATGTTCAACCAACTGATGAAGCAAGTGTCAGGACTTACTGTTGACACAGAGGAGCGGCTGAAGGGAGTCATTGACCTGGTCTTTGAGAAGGCTATCGATGAGCCCAGCTTCTCTGTGGCTTATGCAAACATGTGTCGATGTCTAGTAACGGTAAGAAGAGAGGAAGGAGTAAAACCAGAAATCTCCAAGAGGTATATTCTCCCCTCACTACACATTCTTCCCAGAAGTGTTATTGGGGCAACATAAAGGGGAGAATATATTTTTAGCACTTTTTAATATGTTATTCTCAATGTATAAAAAGAATCTTGTTTTATTAAAATATATCCTCACCTCTGGAGGGGATATGGAAATAGACTGAAATAGGCCTGATATGTTCCCACCCAGCGTGAGCAATACTGAATAAGTTTTAAATTAGTAATGTGAAATTATTGGCCTGAGCAACCTACCTCTCCTGTTGTCTCTTATAAAGTGAATGCTTACATTCACATTTAATTCAAAACTGAAAATATATTGGTTCTAATTTGAGCCTCAGTGAAATGAAAAGATAGTTATGGTCATAAAAGTTTCAAAAGTGATCATTTCATCTCTTAGAAATTATTAGATTTCTTTCTCTTTACATTGTCCACAGCCATTTAATCTCTACAGCCTGTCAAATCTAGGGCAAGACAGAATGGGAGACCAAAGAGCTTCTGGTTAGTGTTCATTGTCCTCTGTTCTGCAGTCAGAACACTACCATGTACCATCTGTGTTTTCTCTGCCTGTTACTGTTACCCAGGTACTTGTGTCAGAAACGTGTGTCCTTTAACATTTGGGGTTTTTTTCTTATCACAATTCATTGTCATTTGCCTTGTTAAAAGTGCAGAATTCTGTCATTCTCCCAGTATTTTTGAGTTCCTGTGTCAAAGATAGGGAAGTCTGTTGTGACCTAGAAAGTTTACTTCTTCTGTCTTTAAGGAATTTAAAATTCGTATTGGGAAAAAAAAAAAAAACAACGCAAAACTTAGCATTTAACAAAATGATCACTTAGAGCATATTCTGTGAAATTGCAATATGTTGATGCTTGAATGGATGTTCTAGACCTAAAAACCAAGTAGAACAAAAAAGAAATGACTGTGTTATTGGTAGAGTGACAGACTGCTTCTGTGAAGCAGGTGGCGTTCAGGGTGGGCCGGAGAGGGTTGGCGGTTGTTGGGGGGGAACAAGTGTAGAGCAGCAAAAGCTCATGTCTGAGGCAGCGCATGCAGCACATTAGTCATAGATACGGGCCTTTCATCTCACAGTTCTGGCTTTAAATTCTAACTTTAAAATTTTAAGTTCCTACTCTGCAAGCTGCTAACTCAATAATAAACTTCATAATAAATTATAATGAATTGTTATGAACTTTGTAACTTCATAAAATTACATTACCTCATTTTTTAATCATAAAATAAGATTAAGTCACACAATTTGAGGCTATTACAATGATAACATTAATTTACTAATAATATAATTTAATGAGATTGTTTATGTAAAGTTCCTAGCTCAGTATTTGACCTGTATCATCCCTAAATAATTCAGAATTTTATTGGTGGTGGAAAAGATTGCAAAGGTCTTGAAATGCTGGCTGAATAAGGACGATTGTGATAACAGAAACTATCTATTTAGCTCCTACTAGGTTGCATTATGGGTAGATGCTTTACATATATTCTTGTTAATAGCTATTATAACCCTGGAAGTTTAGTATTATTAGCCCCACTTTACTGAACAAGAAACTGAAACTTAAAAAAGGGTAAGTAACTTGCTTAAGGTCACATAACTAGTAAGTGGCAATGCTAGATTCCAAGTCTAGGATTCTTGAGCCACTTGCCATATTTCTTTCTAATGTACCATACCGTAGGTATCTGAAGGCAGACTAATTTTCCATCTCATGCTTCTCATTTTCCTTGTGGCAGGTGGCAACCATGCCATCTTGTAGCCACTCATTAGAACTAGGACTAGATCCCAGATCTCCTGGCTTATACTTTAGTGCTTTTTACTAATTTTAGATTTAATCCTACAGGCAGTGAAGGATTATTAATTTTTTTGTTTGTTTTTAAGATTTTGTTTATTTGAGAGAGAGCACAAGAGAGTGGGGGGAGGGGCAGAGGGAGAGAGAGAATCTCAAGCAGACTCCCTATGAAGACGGGAGCCACATGTGGAGCTCGATCCCACAACTTCCAAGAGCACAACCTGAGCCAAAATCAAGAGTCACTTAAGGACACTTAACCAACTGAACCACGCAGGTGCCCATGTTAATGTTTTTTAATAGAAGAGTGTCTTTGCTGAAAATAGCCTTTGGAAAGGCAATAATAGAAGGTAGATTAAAATACAATTATAGATAAACCAACCACTTATGTGAATTTTGTTATGATTCAGCCCTTTTTAAATGAGATTGATTAAACTTTACTAGCTTATTTTAAATTACAGAATAACCTTTTGGAGTAAGTGCAGCAGTCTAAGGGGTATTCAGAGAGAAAGCTACTGCTGTTCTTTCAGCCCCATCCAGTAACACCTCCCTTTGTGAATGGTTTATATCTGTACTTCCACAATTTTATTTATATTCATAAAAGTATATAAACATATATACATACGTATAAAGAGGATACTTTTGGTTTTGTAGTAGTTAAATTCTATCATGTATGTATTTTTTTGCAGTTTACTTTGTTTTCACTTAATATGTTTTGGGCATATCCCTACGTCACTACAGAGATTTTACTCCTACTTTTTTAGTAGTTGCATAATATCTGAAGATATATATATACACATACATGCACCATAGTTTCCCCAGCCTTTTCTCTCTCCCCCTCCTCTTTTTCTTCCATGTTGTTTCTCCTTTTTTGGTTTTTGCAGGTTTTCTTGGAACCACGGGCAGCACTCCAATAAACACCAAAGTATACTTCCTTTATTTACATGTTGAGGATTTACTTTTTTAGTATAAATTCCCCCAGAGTTATATACCAAACAATAAAAGTTTTTAAACTTTTTAAATTGAAGTATAACAGACATACATGCTATTGGGGAAAAGAAAAATCCCTCATTTGTTGCTTTTGTCAAATGTAATGATACAGTTTCTTTCTTTTTTTTTTTTTTTTTAAGATTTTATTTATTTATTTGACAGAGAAATCACAAGTAGGCAGAGAGGTGGGCAGAGAGAGAACGGGAAGCAGGCTCCCCGCTGAGCAGAGAGCCCGATGTGGGGCTTGATCCCAGGACTCTGAGATCATGACCTGAGCCAAAGGCAGAGCCTTAACCCACTGAACCACCCAGGCACCCCTATGATACAGTTTCTTCATGGCTGATCTTAAGCCAATTAACAGTTTGACATTAGTTCACAAAATATCAACTGAATAGTTGGCATCCGTGACCCAGTATGAGCTAGCTTTAGCACACCATTACAACATGCATACAGAAGGTTATACAGATCATTAGTGTACAGCTCAGTGTATATCAGTGAAGGGAGCATACCTACCACCCTGGTCAGTAAATAAAACTATACTGTTCCTTATTCCTTAAAAGTAACCACTGTCATGGCTTCTAAGACTTTTGAGGTACTGAGGGCTTAAAATGAAAGGGGGCAATGGAAATAGAGTCATCATTGGTTCCTACTATGTAGGAAATACAAAAATCAAACAGTCATGGGAATAATGAAAATCCAAATAAGAAAAGCTAATCTTTTAGAAAATTGAGACCATTGTCATGAATGAATGTTGGGGAAATTTTTGTTTAGCAAGATTAAGATTCAAAGTGAATAACAGAAAGCTATCAAAACTTGACTATTAAAATTTACAATCCTTGGTGTGTAGCAAATGATACCATAAATAAAAAGATAAAACCACAGCATGGCAGAATCTATTTGGAATACGTAATAATTGATAAAATATTAAAATCAGAATGAAGGAGAAAAGTCGGTAAGAAAACAGCCCAGTTAAATGGGCAATTTGTAGAAATAAAAATCTGTTAGCTGATTAATTTAACAAGATATTCAGTGTTATTCATGATTAGGGAAATAACAAACCGTAGTTCTATAGAAGTCACACTTGTTAGAGTAGGGAAAAAATGAAATCATTTTAATACAGTCACTTTGATGAGTAATTAAACAATAACGTTGAAGATGTTCATATACTATTCCTCAGGAATTTTACTTCTTGATATATACCCCACAGAAATTACCTGATGAATACAAGGAATCATTTTTAAGAATGTTTATTTTTTGTATTGATTTTAATAGTGAATAATAGGAAACAAATGAAATAAGCCTAAAGAAGACAATAGGTATACCACAATTTATTTGGTCATTGGATTTGAATAGTAATATATATACAGCAGTTAAAATTAATGAAGTGATACTAAATGTGTTAGGGTTAATCAACCTCAAAAATAGTACTGAATAACAGTATAACATCATTTAATAATATTTATAATATGCAAAATAAAATTATTGTTTATACTAAATATACATATAATAAAATTAGACCATTTGGAAATACTAAACATCAGATTCAAGGTAAGAGATAAAAAGTCTTTAGATTAAGGACAAGTACACAGGAGTAAGTATTAGAGCTTCTAGTTTTGACAAGTTAGGTGATCCAGACCACCCATTCCATGGATAACAATTAGAAAAATTGGCTACAATAATCTTTAAAATCTTGAATGTATCAGAGAGCTAAAAGACAGTAAAGAATTACTAAGGTTAAGATCTTTGAAAAGGTAGAAATCCAAAGACAAGTGACACATTTAGTAAAACTTCCCCCTAGAAGAGGCAACTAAAACGTCTTGAAAAACTTGTTTTTCAAAAATTCATTGGACTAAGGGATAGAATTTGGGAACAGTGTTTACCAAAAGAGTGGTGGAAGAGGCTCTGGAGCTTGACTCATATTTTAGGTTGAGATCCCAAAGGACTGCATGCTTGAAACACGGACGAATCGGAAATTGACCTGCTCTCACAGGGACTGGGTGTAGCTCAACATCAGATAATCTCAATCCTTGAACTTGGATTGCATCGATTTCCGAATATGTTAGTGCCTGCTAGGTGCCTGGAAGAAGCAAGCACAAATTCTTTTTAAAACTATCATATTAAAAAAAAAAAACAAAGAAAACCCTGTCATATTAGTCTTCAGATTATTTCTGAACGATTTTTCAAATAAAATGTGCAGTACATAGTTAGAAACAGTAAGTCACACAAGGGAAAAAGATCACCATGAATGGGAAACAGCAATAAGCAAATTTCCCACAGGCACTCCAGATACATGGCTTTTATCAGGCACAAACATCATACAACTGTTTTATGTTCAAGGTAATAAAGAGTAGCTGAAATTTTTAACAGAGAAAGAAAAAGTATCAAAAGAACAAAATAGAAATCCTAGAACTTAATATATAATAAAATTCAGAACTTAATGGATTGGCTTAATAGCCAATTAGATACAGATGAAGTAAAGAATTAGGAAGTAGAAGATGTGTCTGCAGAATCCATGAGAAGCAGATCGACGAAAAATAAAGATACAAAAGGGAGGGTAAATAATGAGGAAGATTCCATAAGGTCAAACTTTGCTTTAATTGGAGTCCCAAGAGGAGAGAGGAGGAAGTGGGGAGAAAGCGATGCTTGAAGAGAGTGGCTGAGAAATTTTTCATAAGTACTAAGATGTTAAAACCATAGGCTGAGAAGAGTAAATGAAACAAGATGGGATTGGGAGGGAGACAAACCATAAGTGACTTAATCTCACAAAACAAACTGAGGGTTGAGGGGGGGAGGGGGGGTGGGAGGGGGGGTGGGGTTATGGACATTGGGGAGGGTATGTGCTATGGTGAGTGCTGTGAAGTGTGTAAACCTGGCGATTCACAGACCTGTACCCCTGGGGATAAAAATATATTATATGTTTATAAAAAAAAAAGATCATGGAGGAATTAAAGAGATCTCTAATTCTTAAAAAAAAAAAAAAACTTGAATCGTACATTTTAAGTAGGTAAATTATATGGAATATGAATTATACCTCAATAAAGCTGTAATTTTTTAGTTTAAAAAAAAAACACCATAGGCTGAAACAATTTCCTACAAATCCCAGTCATAAATAATAGTAAAAAAAAGTGAAAATGAAGGAAAATGTTTAGACTGGTGATATAGTAAAGGCTTACATTTAAAAAATAGAAAGAAACCAGGATGGGGAGGAGATACTAAAAAGAACAATAATTTGTTAGTAGATTTCTTAGGACACAAATGTCACTGTGTACAAAAAAAAGATTCGTAAACTGAACTACATTAAAATTCGCATATTTTTCCTCAAAAGATGTCATTAAGGGAGTAAAAATGCAGATCGTGTATTAGGAAAAGATAATTGCAACACAAAATCCAATGAAGGGTCTATATCAGATTTTTTGTAAAGCTAAAAGAAATCGAGAATAACTCAGTGTTTTAAACAGACAATAAACTTACACCTACAATTCACCAAAGAGGTCATCCAAATGACCAACGAAATGATGACATTAACCAGCTAGGTATAAAACTTTACATTAACTCCAGACTGCTTAACTTACCAGGATTTGACAAGTATGTGAAGCAAGAACTCAAGCGTTGCTAGTGGGAAGATAAAGTGGTGAGGGCCACTTTGGAGACAAGCTTAGCTGTAAAAGGTAAAGTTGGGGGTGCCTGGGTGGCTCAGTTAGATAAACATCTGAGTCTTGATCTCTACTCAGGTCCTGATCTCAGGGTCATTAGTTTGGGCCCTGCACTGGGCTCCACACTGGTCATGGAACCTACTTAAAAAAAAAAAAGAAGGAAAGAAAGAAAAGAAGGCTGAAATTATTTTTTGCTATAATAAGCATTTCCATTCTTAAGTGTGTACCCAACTGATAAACCTACATTTCTTACATACCAGGCAACATATGCAAAAATGTTAGTAGCATTTTTTGTAACAGATGAATAAATAAAAATATTGTAAAAACAAGCAAACAAACAAAACCAACACCCCAAAAAAGACTTTGAGCATAAAATAAACTCAAGTTGTTATTCTTCTGTTCATGCATTACCCACTTACAACATATGTCTGAGAGTCTGTGTTGTGTCAGGAACCATTCTAGGCATTGGGAATTTATTTAGCAGTGAAAAAAACAAAACAATAAAAAAGCAGAAAAAGTACCAGCCCTTAGGAGTTTACATGCTCATGGGGTTCATGAGATGTGGATTTTGATTTGAATTATGATTAAACAAGAGCCCAGCAGTTTGAAATTGCCAACAATCCAACTAAAATTTTTATTTAACTTAACTCCAAATTTAGATACAGGACAACATTCTCTCTTGTCCAGTCTACTCTGTTAGCCTCCTAAGAGAAGTACTGAATTCTAGTTAAATGCTTTGCATTTTATAAAGGGGGGCTTTGTTTGTACTTTTTATCTGCACTGTGGCAGGCATGCATGCATCATCTATAAAGGGAGGAACTAAAAGCAGATTTTTGAGCATTCTGTGTCCTGTTATGCCATATCCAGAGGTTTCATTGTTGCCACTCCTCAAGTGCTTTAAGTGTAAACCATGCAAAGAATGGGAGGGTTGAGTACAGGAAGAGACCTTGAAAGAATGAAGGAGACACAATCTCATCAGAAATAAAGCCTAGGGGGTTCCTGGGGGGCTCAATGGGTTAAGCCTCTGCCTTCTGCTCAGGTCATGATCTCGGGGTCCTGGGCAGGAGCCCTGCATTGGGTGCTCTGCTCGGCAAGGAGCCTGCTTACTCTCACCCCCCACCGCCTCTCTGCCTACTTGTGATCTCTGTCTGTCAAATGAATAAATAAAAGTAAAAAAAAAAAAAAAGAAAAGAAAAAAGAAACAAAGCCTAGAAGTATAGGGGCGCCTGGGTGGCTGAGTCAATTAGGCACCTGCCTTCGGCTCGGGTCATGATCCTAGGGTCCTGAGATTGAGTGTCCCCCCCCCCCGCCACATCGGGCTCCCTGCTTGGTGGGGAGCCTGCTTCTCCCTCTCCCACTCCCCTTGTTTGTGTTCCCTCTCTTGCTGTGTCTCTGTCAAAAAAAGTAACTCTTTAAAAAAAGAAGAAGCTTTAAAGTACAGACCAGGAAAGTCAGCTTTGGGCAACAGCAAGTGGCTAGAGTCAACTCGAAGAGGAGGGATGTTCAACTCACCTGATGAAATATGCAAAATACTTTAAAGAAACATTGAGGAGAAATGACTTACCCTATCATAACTCCATTTTGAATCTTGTGGGCATCTCTCAGAACTCCATACCGCTTCAGATGTGTCTAACCAGAGATACAGTTGAATTTATGTGTTTGTAGTACATTCAGAGTATGTGTGTTCATTCAGTTTTAATAGGTAATTTCCCTAAGGTCAGGACATAACTACTGACAGAGAGTAGTATGTCACCATGGACTCAGGAGTGACAGTTGGACAACTGATTTATTACTGTTCACTTCACATGTTAGAGGTAGCTTGGAGGTGCCACTTCATTACACCAGTCATTCCAAATACTTTACCTCATACTGGAACATGCTTCAGGAGCAAAATGGCCATGGGTTCCCACTAGCACTGCTTATGTTCTGAGACAGCTTGGAAAATCCGGAGCACGCTAAGCATGGTCAGGGCTGGTCCTTTCATAGTCTCGTCTCTTATTTGACTACCATAATTAACACGTAGCTGGCAGCCCTTGCTCTTTTTAGGAATAAGAAGGATTTACTCTCAAAACTAGCAAATATATCAGCAGTACAGGCCCTTTTGCTTAAAGAAAATGACCACCTACTGCTGACAACATTCATATCCAAGATTGCTGGGTGACTGATATGTGGACAGATCTCATCCCAATATGAGATGATACATGGTGTGATTAGTTTACGGTGTAATATGTTACACTGTTAGTTTACAGTTGTGTAAAAATGAAAAGCCAGCTTCTCTCCAGCGTATCTAGCTTACCAAACAGCCTTACTGAACTATTCCTCCTGACTCCCTTACTTCCTGGGAAACTATCTCAGACAACCCATTTATTTTTTTTTTTAATATTTTATTTATTCATTTGACAGAGCCCGATGCAGGGCTCGATCCCAGGATCCTGAGATCATGACCTGAGCTGAAAGCAGAGGCTTAACCCACTGAGCCACCCAGGGGCCCCCAGACAACCCATTTAAAACATGTCTTAGTTTTGACTGTGGACTACTGCTTAAAGAAAATTAAAGTTGTCACTGTAGCACATCACCTTTTTTTTTTTTTTGCTCTTTTCCATGATCACACTTGCAAATATCTACCTTGTTCATTGTTACGGACTGTATGCTTTTGTCCCCCACCCCCAGTTCATATGTTGAAGCCCTAACCCTTCGTCTGCTGGCATCAATAAGTGGGGCCTTTGGAAGGTAATTAGGTTAGATGGGGTCCCATGTAGTCTCCATGGTGAGATTAGTGCCTTTATAAGAGGAAGAGACTCAAGAGCTTCTTCTGACCACCACTTCAGGATACAGGAGAAAGCCATAAGTCAGGAAAAGGGTGGCCATCAAGAACTCAATCTGCTGACACCTTAGTCTTGGACTGAGAGACTGGGAGAAATAAATGTCTGTTGTTTAAGCCACAATTTTATGGTAGTTAGTATAGCAGCCCTTGCAGACCAAGACATCCACTCATCATGTCTCTTCTAACTAAACAATTTCACTGGGTCTCCTGAGCAGTCAGTGTCCAGCAGACAACACAGGCTGACTTACTGATGTCATAATCCTGTTGAATTTATCATCTCAAGAACAAAAATATTACCATGCATCACCAATCTCAGAGAGTATGTTCTCACTGGCCTATTTCCATATTTCCACTACCCTGTTCATCATCCCAAGAACATTAAAACCATGTTCCAAAACAAGTCCTTAGGAGGTTGTGTAGCTAGGCATTCATTCATTTGAAGATATGTGTACTTGCAGATCTGTGGCCATCTGGTGATTATTTAGTTTTAATAATTCCATTTAATTATATCTAAAAAGCCTCTCTACAGTCATGTTTTTTATGACTTGTACATGGGAAATCTCCCCTGATCATCCTTTTGGTAGAGCAGGTATTCCTATTTCTTGCCATTTATGGTTTTCTTCCTAATTGCTTAGTGAGTAGACTTGGCTCACATGTTTTTTTTGACACCCATGTTATAATTTAGATTACTCTTTTATTTTTAATCATAAACATGTCAGATGTAGCTCTAAGTATATAAATAGAGCTATATTAGCTTATTAAACTCTTGGTGATGTGCCAGCCGCTATCATTTGCATTATTTAAACTAACCTCATGTAATTCTTCCAGCAGTCCTAAAAGACAGATGTTATCATTCCCGTTTTAGAAAGAAATAAAAGTTTGGTGAAACTGAGTAACTTGGCCAAAGTCAGCTGGCAGAGCAGGGATTAGTTTCTGTTTCAACAGCTATTTTATAATTCAGTCTATAGTCATTAGAATGTCTCCTTTTGCAGATGAAGAGACTAAAACTCAATGTTCAGTGTTTCAAACATCCCATCCTTCTTCTCTGTGACTTACAAAGTGCTTCCACTAAATCTATTTCATTGGATGCTCAAAGCGGCACTCTAGGTTATACTTGGGTATTGTGTCTCCCTTGTTCTGGAGGATGAAATGGAAACTTGGGTTGAAAGAATTGCCTTTGTTTAAAAGTAAGTAAGCTTATCTTCCATTCCTTAATCCAACACTTTGAACATAGCCTTCCCTGTATAAAAAGTCTAAAAGGGGGGCGCCTGGGTGGCTCAGTGGGTTAAAGCCTCTGCCTTTGGCTCAGGTCGTGATCTCAGGGTCCAGGGATCGAGCCCCGCTTCGGGCTCTCTGCTCAGCGGGCAGCCGGCTTCCCTTCCTCTCTCTCTGCTTGCCTCTCTGCCTACTTGTAATCTCTGTCACATAAATAAATAAAATCTTTAAAAAAAAAATAAAGTCTAAAAGGCATAGTTTTTTATATCCTTTGTGTAGGAAAAGCTCTCCCTTACCTTGCGTCATTTCTACTTGTTCGCTGTAAAGCAAAGTGTCGTAAGTTGTATTTATTTAATCTTTTTGATTCATTTTAATTCTGGTCCCTCTCCTCATGAGAGCGTGGCTTGGATTTTCATACTGTTGTCCACAGTCTTTCCATTGCCTGCACATTACAATCCATAATACAAGAAACATCCTCTTTAGGGCTGATAGATTGTGGCTCAGCCGATTTTTATCTTACCGATTATGTCCATAGTATTAATGTACGTGATGCAGGTAAATATGCCAAGAAGCTGGATAGAACTTTTTGGCTGGTTTTGTTCTGCTGATTTTTTTTTTTTAAGATTTTATTTATTTATTTGACAGATAGAGATCACAGGTAGGCAGCGAGACAGGCAGAGAGAGAGAGGAGGAAGCAGGTTCCCTGCTGAGCAGAGAGCCCGATGTGGGGCTCGATCCCAGGACCCTGGGATCATGACCTGAGCCGAAGGCAGAGGCTTTAACCCACTGAGCCACCCAGGCGCCCCTGTTCTGCTGATTTTTAACAGTTTCAGTTTGTTTTGGAACCTAATATCATGTTGTTGGTCTATTATATACCACCTTGCTCATGGATATGCTTTCTGATTCTCTTTTGTGGTACATTTTATGTTCTGGGTCCTAAATAGAGTCCACTTTTGGCTTTTCCTTTGGAAAGCCCTTGCTTTCATGTAGCATTTCTTTCTTGAAGGCTGATGAAATGCCTGCCTGCCTTTGGGGTTGTGGAGTAGGCCTGACTATGCAGTTATCTGTGGTCACTTGAATTTGTTTGGCTTGAATTTGGTGACATGTTAGTTTTTTTATGCTTACTAAAAAAAAAAATATTTGGTGATCTTACCCTCTTCCTGAGTTAATATTTTCAGCTGAAAACAATGTGTAATGAAATGCTTGCTCTCTTTGTTGATTAGAACTGGACTTCTTGGGGCACTTGGCTGGCTCGGTCAGTGGAGTAAGCGACTCTTGATCTCAGGGTCGTGAGTTCGAGCCCCACAATGGATGTAGAAGTTATCTAAAAATAAAATGTTTAGGGGCGCCTGAGTGCCCCAGTGGATTGGGCCTCTGCCTTCGGCTCAGGTCATGATCTCAGGGTTTTGGAATCGAGCCCCACAATCGGGCTCTCTTCTCAGGGGGGAGCCTGATGCCCCTCCCCCCCACCTGCCTCTCTGCCTACTTGTGATATCTCTCTCTCTCTGTGTCAAATAAATAAAAATCTAAAAATAAATAAATAAATGAATAAATAAAATGTTTAAAAAAGCACTGGACTGTCAAATGGTCTTTCATGTGTCGTAGCGCATCTGTTGGAGAGTGTGTCCATCAGTTCTAGCATAAATCCAGTATAGCATCGTAGTCTTCAATTCTCAAGAAGTTTCTCTAGCCATTTGACCTTAATCAGCAACTGTCCAAGTTCATTCTGGTTGATAACATTAACTCTTTTGTGAGTGTAAATACAATGCATTCTGTTTTTTTACGAAGTTCTCCCATTAAACCTTGGGCAAAGACCATGCATTTCAGAACTTTTGAGAGCCATTTTGTGATTCCAGAAAAAACATTTTGCTGTGTTACACAGTAGCTGTTCAGAATGGTGCTTAGGGAGGTTGCATTTGTAAAATGGTGCATTTTAGTCAATCAGTGCACCAGTCCACTTTCTTATAAGAATGTCTCTGTGTTTGGTTACACATAACCTTGAAGATAAGAGCTATTGCTGTTACTAGAAAGCAGTTCTGAGACTCGAACAGAAACCCTGTAAGCATCTTGCCTCCACATGGTCTACCCCCTCCAGTCTGGGTCTCCCTGTGTATGAAAAAAATGTTTCACAGGTGGCCATTTTTTAGACTGAACTTTCAGAAAACTAGTATTTTCTTTGGGCACATAAATAATCAGTAAACATAGTGCATTGATAGTCAAGGTAAGTTCCAGCATCACATTGTTAATGACATTTCCCCAAGGACAGGATATCTCAAAAATCATCAAATTTGTCCTCCCCACCCCTCTTCTGCTTTTTTCTAGAGTAAGGATCCCCACCCACAACTGTTTTCCTATGGCCATGCTTTATGTCATTTCTGTCTGTTCCTTTAAACCAGAATACCTGCAATGGTAGTAAAAAAACAAAGGTAAAACCCTATAGAGTTACAAAGGTCTTAGATAAGGACAGAGCTATAGTTGTCACAGTAAGACATGGATTTCAAAGTCAGCTAGAGGCACAACCAACCATAAAGATAGAGTACATTTATATGAAAGGAATGTATATCTTTTCTGTATAAAACTACAGACCTCTTACCACTAAAACATGAACTGCCTGAAACTAAATTGTGTACCTCTTGTAAAAGGTTACCTGTAGTTCATTCAGCGTTACCTATAGTTAAGTAAAGACGATAGGTATTTTGAGAGAATTGTCGAATGTTTTAAGTAATCTTGATGCTTTGCATTTTCCTATACGGATGCAGCTGAAAGTACCCATGGCAGACAAACCTGGTAACACAGTGAATTTCCGGAAGCTGCTACTGAACCGCTGCCAGAAGGAGTTTGAAAAAGATAAAGCAGATGATGATGTCTTTGAGAAGAAGCAGAAAGAACTCGAGGCTGCCAGTGCTGTGAGTATTTGCACAGAAAGACAGTGTGCTTATGCTCTCTGTTAGCGAACAGCATTTTCATGAAGCTGGTTACATCTCCCTATTTCAGTTAGATGACTGTGGCTTTTTTCACGTGGAGACATTATACTGACGTTTAGAGGAGTGCTTTGTTCCTTTTAGTGCCATCTGTTAGAGCAGCTCCACCTCCTAAGACAGGAATTCAGAGCCCAGATTTCAGAGGGGTCACTGAGTTCCAGAAATCTGAAATGGATGCAAAGTTTTGGGTGTGGTGCAGTTTTCTAAGGAGTAGGACTACAGTTACTGTCAGATTCTCAGACTATCCCTGACCTCCCACACAGCGTAAGACCATGAGTCCAGGTGTATGTTCTTAGCATCTTGTGTGCTGTACAGTTGTCTTCATCAAGCTCCCATTACTCTTCCTTATACAACAGCCAGAGGAGAGGACGAGGCTTCATGATGAACTAGAAGAAGCTAAGGACAAAGCCCGGCGGAGATCCATTGGTAACATCAAGTTTATTGGGGAACTCTTCAAACTCAAGATGCTGACGGAAGCCATCATGCATGACTGTGTGGTGAAACTGCTGAAGAACCATGATGAGGAGTCCCTGGAATGCCTGTGCCGCCTGCTGACCACCATCGGCAGAGACCTGGACTTCGAGAAGGCAAAGGTAAGCACCCCAATCTCAGAAGCACCCAGAGTGGCCTCTGTCAGTTGTGAAAAGAACTAGAACCATCAGCAGGAGTGTTCCATCTCACCCCGGCAGTCTAGGCTCCTTCTTTGTCTTGTTTTGCCCTTCTCATTGTCAAGTGCTTGGCCAATGAGCTCCTTACCACCTTTCCATCATGGTAAGAAGTGATGAGGCCAACTTGTGAACTGTTCAGATTATTTGTCCCTTTTCCTTTTTCTGCATGACCATCTCACAGGTGTTTTTGTTTTTGTTTTTAAGATTTTTCTTTCTTTATTCGACAGAAATCACAAGTAGGCAGAGAGGCAGGCAGAGGGTGGGTGTGGAGGGGAAGCAGGCTCTCCGCTGTGCGGAGAGCCCAATGCGGGGCTCCATCCCAGAGCCCTGAGATCATGACCTGAGCCGAAGGCAGAGGTTTTAACCCACTGAGCCACCCAGGCGCCCCTCACAGGTCATTTTTTATGTATAGCAAATTATCGGCAGAAATACAAAGAGAATAGCTACTGTGGGCCAGGACTGAGGGTGTTACAGAAGTGAAAACCTAGGCGTTTTCTTAAGTTTATGCTCAAGTTAACCACAGAGCTATCTAACCATAATATAAGAAATCATTAACAATATTATGACTCAAACATAACATGGTGATCTCCAAATAAGGGGGGCAGGAAAATTAGAAATGCTTTGAAGAAATAGTATCAGAAATGTTTGATAACATCAGAATCAGCTGGGATTATGTTTGTGACAAAAAACCCCAAATATAGTGGTTTATGCAAGATTAAGGTTTCTCACTCGAGTAAGTAAAGTTCAGAGGTGAGAAATCTGAGGTTGGTTTGGTGGCTTAGGGGTGATAAACAGTTCATTTCCTCCCGCTTAACATTCTGTCATCCCCAAAGTATAGCCCTTGTCCTTACATTCTCAACAGAGAAGGTTGGAAAGAGGCAAAGGTCATGGCCTCCTCTTTCTTAAGGAAGGTTCTAGGGGCTGCAGCATGACACTTTCATTTTTATTCTGTTTGCCTGTCATGTGACTATAGCCCTTAGAATACATAACCTTTATTTTGGGCATTATATGCTCAGTTAAAAATTCTGCCTCATTATCTTTTGGCTATAAGTTGTATACCTAGCCCTTTTAAAAATTTTATATGATAAAAGTACATTTGAGTTCCTCAGCCAAGAATACTGAATATTTTGTCCCTTGCAGCCACGTATGGACCAGTATTTTAATCAGATGGAGAAAATCGTGAAAGAAAGAAAAACCTCATCTAGGATTCGATTCATGCTTCAGGATGTGATAGACCTAAGGCTGGTAAGTAGAAAAATGTAAGGCAACTACTCCAGTCTTTTTTAAGGAGTTGGAATGGGGAGGATGTCCCAGTATGTGCGTGTGTAAAAACGTAATGCTGCAGGAAGGACTTCCAGAACTGAATTGACGCACTTCCATGACAGAGCTGTGTGAGAGAATACAAGCACATGTACGTGCCTCTTACATTTCTTCTCTCTGTGCTAATTATGAAACCACACTGTATTTTTAAAGTCAGCCATTCTGAATTCAAACTGTGTTCAATTAAATTTAGTTTTAGTGTGCTTATCAGGACTCCTCATCTTCAAAATGGTTATATTTAACTTCCCTGAGCCTTACATATTTATTCTCTAAGACGGGGATGTTGCCTACCTTGCACATGTGTTATAAAGCTTCAGTGATGTGATTATGTAAAGTGCCCAGCTCATAGGAAGTGTTGGTGTTTTTTCTCTGTTATTTTTCCTGTATATCCTCCTGTTCTGCTGCTGCTGCTTATTTCTCATAAGGGGTGCAGTGTTTACCACTTCCGCCTCTTTTCTCTATTATTGACTGCAGCTGACCCTAAACTAGAGAAAGAGAATGCAGGTTCTAGCTCTTCCCTGCCCTGTACCTAGACCACATAGCACTGGTGATGGTTCTTTATCTTGCTAAAGGTTAAATGTGACCTCACGATTCTTCTTATTACCAAAGCCACTATCAGGTAATCAGAATTTGTGGGCTGATTTGGACCTATTTGCCTCCTTGCATCTAGGAAATGTAAATAAACATAAAAAACTTATTCACCTGTGCCCTCAATTACTTGTACTTCTATCAGGTGTTGGGATGTTGGGATTATGGTTGGGAAGGAAAGGGAGAAGTATAATTGTAATGAGACAAATTGTCTTGTCCTTAATAAGATAATCAAAGGGCAGAGAGGTGGCACTTTGTGCAGGATGTGAGAACTATGATATGGAGGAAGAGAAATGCTAGTCATTCTCGATTTAGAGCCCCCATGGAATGCGATATGAATTAGGTACCAATAACCCAGATGAAGGCAAGGACAAAGAACCCTGAGCTTTCTTGATTCCTCTTCTAGCTCCTCCTTACAAATATACAAGATAATTATTTATTTATTTATTTTTAAAGATTGTATATATTTATTTGACAGAGACAGCAAGAAAGGGAACACAAGCAGGGGGAGTGGGAGAGGAAGAAGCAGGCTTCCACTGAACAGGGAGCCTGCCCGATGTGGGGCTCAATCTCAAGACCCTGGGATCATGACCAGAGCCAAAGGCAGATACTCAATGACTAAGCCACCCAGGTGTCCCACAAGATAATTTTTTAAAAATAGATTTGGATCAGTCTTTCACTCTTTTTATTCATTAGCTATTGGAATACTCAGCATATAATAGTTCAGGGTTGATTGAGACTAATTTTTTTTAAAGATTTTTTTTTTTTAAGATTTTATTTTTTTATTTATTTGACAGACAGAGATCACAAGTAGGCAGAGAGTCAGGCAGAGAGAGAGGAGGAAGCAGGCTCCCCACTGAGCAGAGAGCCCGATGTGGGTCTCGATCCCAGGACCCTGGGATCATGACCTGAGCTAAGGGCAGAGGCTTTAACCCACTGAGCCACCCAGGCGCCCCTAGATTTATTTATTTGAAAGAGAGAGAGCATGCGGGGATAAGGGGCGGAGGGAGAGGGAAAGAGAATCTCAAGCAGACTCCTTGCTGAGCATAGAGACTGTTTTGGGGCTCGATCTTACAAACCTGAGATCATGACCCGAACAGAATCAAGAGTCTGTGCTGCTTAACCAACTGAGACTCCCAGTGGCCCCAAGACTAATTCTTTGTCTCTAACCCTAAACTGCACATGGTGCCATCTGTAAGACAGATGAAAAAAGTACTGTAGTACAGATTTTACATATATTTTACACTTTCCAGGAGTGAGAAGTATAAAATAGATTTTCAAAATTTTATTTTGTTCATTTTTTGTTTTCTAGCTGATAATGTTGTTTCCTCCTTTTATAGTGCAACTGGGTATCTCGAAGAGCAGATCAAGGACCTAAAACTATTGAACAGATTCACAAAGAGGCTAAAATAGAAGAACAAGAAGAGCAAAGGAAGGTCCAACAGCTCATGACCAAAGAGAAGAGAAGAACAGGTGAGGGGTGGAGTCCACTGGGGTGTTAGGAAAACTAGGGAGATGAATGACAGATGTTTAAAAATTCTATATTTAGATGTGAAATGACATCAGAAAGAATAAACAAAAAATAGAGTGGTAATTTGTAAGTGAAGCAGTTTCATCTGGAGACTGGTTTTTGAGTAAAACCCAAGAATGCAGGACTCATCGTGGTTTCTTTGACTACTTTAAAGTCATTAAGCAATAAGACTTTATTGAGCATCTTCTGTATACTCAGAATTGGTGAAGGATATAAAAAGAAGTAGAAGATACAGTTTCTTTTCTCTGAAAGCTTACAGTTTATCTGAGAAGGCAAAACTAAAAAAGGGAACATTTGTCAAATAGAAGATAATAAAATTATGAAATGTATTCTCAAGATTGTTAAGACTCAAAAAAAAAAAAAGAAAGAAAGAAAAGAAATATGGGGCAATGGGGAACAAATTATATGACACCACAAGGTAGCAATTAGCCAAAAGCAAAATATAGAATATTCTATAAACAACCTAGTTTTTTTTTTACAAAACAGTAATACCAGTTAAAATACAATAAAAGCAAAAAACAGAAGGGAAACTGTAGATTAAAAAAATTTAAGAGGCTTGGCAACTGAATGCACTGTGCAGACCTTATCTGGACCATGATTTGAACAAACCAATTGTAAAAACCTATCTTTGAAAGAACTGGAGAAATCTGGATATGTACTATGTATATGCTATTATGGAATTACTGTTAGTTTTTAAAGTTGGGATGACATCATGGTTATTATCTAAAAATGATATTGTTTTTGGTTACATATGCATACACATGGATAAAATTATGTAATACTTGAATGCTACAGAAAAGAGGAGAAAGGATAGATATAAGGATATTTGCAAACGTTTTAAATTATTGCTGGGTGTTGAGCACATTGTGGTTCATACTATTTTCTTCTATGCTCAAAAATTTCCATAATCAAATTAAAATAAAAATCTTCAAATTTCCTCAAAAAAAAAAAAAGATTGTTAAGACTCAGAGGAGAAGAAGAAAGCAAGCTAGAACACATCTTTATTTTAGGAATGCACCCTTGAACTGAGTCCAGGTGAATGCTAAATATTTGGAATGAAAGGAATAATTTTAGTCATGAAATTAAAATAAATATATATTGTGAAGAGGCACAGACAAGCCTGATTGGAGCAAAATTTAAGTGTTGAGATTCAGTGAGAAAATGTTTGTCTGAAAGAATGAAGCCAGATTAAGAAATTTTGACTTTGTACATGGTAGACATCACGGAGCCATCAAAAATTTTTAAACAAAGGAATGATGTCATGCTAGTGGTATATAAATAAAACAAGTCTGATCATTTTTACATGATGAATCAAAGGGCACACTGAACTCAGAAATGTTGCATTGCTGAAATCCTGGTAACAATAATTATAAAAGGAAGAAATGGGTGGGAAAATGTGAAAGGTGACAAAGAAGGCATTCTGCACTGGAGAAAATAGGAAGTTCATTGACTAAGTTTAAGAACATTGGAAGAGGAAACTTCTTCAGAAGGGAAATGATCATTCTTCTCATAAGCCTGTTTGTTTTGAGATGGCAAGAGGGCATCCAAATAAGAGCTTTCATTTGTCCACTGTGCTGTTATGTGAGCATGGTAGTTACTGGGTCATGTCAGTAATGGTTGAGAGCATAAACTCTGAAGTCAGACTGTCTGGGTTTGAATTTCAGCTCTCCTACATCGTAGCTGTATGACCTTGCACAAGTCACGTAATCTGTAAAATGGATCAAATAATGGTTGCTGGGGTTTGTGTGAGGATGAAGTGAGGCATAACATGTAAAGTGTTCATAGCAACCGGCACATAGTCGATACTCAATGACTGTGAGCTCTTCTTTATCACAGACAGTAGAGCTCAGAATGAATTTATGAGAGATGAATCGTCCACGGAAGAAAGTGTTCTTTTAAGTTTCGTGGGACACCACACTCCCGCACCTTCCTCGCCCTAGAACCTAACACAGTGCCTTTCACGTAATGACTTATTATTGAACTAGACTGAAAGCCCAGTCCATGGAAAGATGTCCATAGATGACTAAAGAAAAGAAGTCTTGGAAAAATGACAGATAAAGAACAAATGGAGAGGAAGAAGGACTAGGATATAAGAAAAAAAAAACAAAACAAGAAACAAGTTTGTTCATGATCAGTAATACTGGATAGCACAGAGAAAATCATGTATGTGAGGACCAGAAAAGCTTTTGAATAGAGAGTTTGATGGTTTACATTCAACAAATATTAAGTGCCTGTCACTAAACAGGAGAAAGAAAATCCCTTCCTTCGTGCAGCTTACACCGTACCAGGGGGACAAACAACAGATGCTCAAATAAAATATGTAATTTTGTGAGGAAGTGAGAGTCGTGCCAGGCTTGGTGGGTAAAGGTATAGTTTTAAATAGGGTGATGGTGGTGCCTGTTAAAATTGGAATTTGAGTGAAGACCTGAAGCAAGTGTTGAGGGAATTAAGCCATGTGGGTATTTGGGGAGAGGTTTTTAGGCAAAAGGAATAATAAGTAAAAGGCCCTTAAGTAGCATTTTCAAGGAACAGCAAGGAGGCTAGAGTGGCTGAAGCAAAGAGCATAAGGAGAGAGTAGTGGAAGATAGGGTTTGAGATGGGGGAGGCTGGATTACTCAGAGCTTGTAGGCCATTTAGAAGTAATTTGGTTTTTTGTCTGAGTGAGATGGACAGATTAATAGGAGTGTTTTGAGTACAGCAGTCACAGGACCTGACTTGTACTTCATTAGGGTCGTGCTGGCAGCCATGAAACAGACAGTGGAGGGTGGAAGCATTGGAGCTAGTGAAGATGTTTTTATGCTTTAAGTGTTGCTGGTGAAAACCAAAATGGTAGTGTTGGTAGTAATAAGACGGAGCTAGATGCTGAATATATTGTAAAGGGTAAACTGACAAGATTTGGTGCCAAGTGAGAGAGAGAAATAGGAACAGGGTTTCTGCCTGAGCAGCTGATGGGTTGGAGAAGCAGGTTTTGGGGGAATGAGCCAAGTGTACTGTGTCATTTGACACTATTAAGTGAAGTAAACTTTGTAATAATTACTTTCCATCTGATGTATCCTGAAGTGTTCTAATCATGCACAATAAACACTACATTTGGCCCTTGTGTCAGTTAGTTTCTTCTAGGTCGGCTCTCCTGGTATTTCTACCTGCTATTTTCATTTTCTACCTGATATTTCTGGATGTTAAAGAGATAGTCAGCAATGCTTTAATAATCTCTTTGGTCCTTTTCCTTGATTTTCATTGGAGCTGCTGAGTTGAAAATATTGCTCACTCTGTCGCTGTCAAACTGACTTGAGTTAGATGAGAGACGTACACTCTGTTCTCCCTGCAGGTGTCCAGAGAGTGGATGAAGGGGGATGGAACACTGTACAAGGGGCCAAGAATAGTCGGGTATTAGACCCCTCAAAATTCCTTAAAATCACTAAGGTGAGTGTGACATTTAAAACACAACTTATGACAGCCTGAGAATGTGACTCTCAAAATTATTTCTTGCTCATGTGAAATAGCCATATTGCAGATTTTATAGGTGAGTATTTTTTTTTTTAATGCAGATGCTTTTCTACAAGTCAGTATTGATCCGTGTATTCTTACTACTCATTCCTGCTGTTCCTCTCATTTCTTGGAGAGTTTGCTAAGTGGGAAGTGATGAGTTTATGATGATGAAGTTATGAGATGCTTACTATAGGAGAGATAATAATAAAGATACTTTAGTAGCTATAAATTGTAAGCTTTATACAATGTATAATTAGCTCTGGGGAAGAAGCAACTACCTGTTTAAGCCTAACTTGAATTAATGGTTTGCCATATCCAAGGCCTCAAAGAAATCACAGAAGACTACTACTAGAAATCATTCTGTGATGAAGATGTAATATTCTACCTTCCTCTCTTGAGAATCCGTGGGCAGTAAGAGGAAAAAGGTTTCTCTTAGCAGATGTTTTCAGCAGTAGAAGTTGATCACTGTAAGTCACATGAAGAACCTTGGAGAACATAGAACAAGTGGCATTACCTTTTGTAAAAGTAAAGCTCCTACAGCCCAGTTTTACAAATCATGTGCAAGTCTGGTTTGATCCTTCCTATGTCATGTACTTTGCATAGTTCTGAAAATTGCAGCCTACTGGTAGGATACTAATAGCAATCTAAAGCTGTTGTGGAATCACCAAATGAAAGAGAACTGACAGAAAGAAAAAGAGTTTGAGAAAATTGGAAGAAGATGGACTATGTCATTTTCATCTTCATGTCAAAGTATTGCTTCAGGATAGAACATTCCATCTCTAGATTGCCCTAATTAGCAAAGATCCTATTCTCTAAGATTCTGGTACATTCTTCTAGTTATTTATGTCTCAGTGCAGGGATTCCATTGCTGAATACAGCTTGATTCCCATCCAGTTCTGTTTCTAGCAAGAGGCTTATTTTATTTTAACAAAAATCTTATGTTAAAAAGACAATCCCTCCAATATCAACCCCAACATCTTTGAAAATTACATCACTACTTACTAATAATATTTGTGTTTTTACATATTGTTTCCGTGCATGGATACTACAAAAATGAGTAGTGTTGGTATTAAAACTACAACATTATTAGTATTGTGTTAATTTGTAAATTCTTAATAAATTTTGTGTATATTCCGATAGTTATAGTGTAGGTACTCTACTTAAATACCCTAGAAAAAATTGAAAACCATTAAACAAAGGCATTGTTAAACTGGGAGAGATTCGTGTGAAAGCATGTGGTAGAGCAAGGCAGCACTATGAGAATTTATGAACACTTTTATTGCAAAGAGCTACATTGCAGCTTTCTATGGTATGTGTTTTCTATTTAATATTGCATTCTAATTCCATTCATTTGTGCTGAAGTTGTGTTTGGGGGATTAAACCTTAAAGAGTCATTTTAACTTCCTGTCTAATTTCCTATACTCACTTTTTTTCTTACTGCCTTTTATTGACTACTGTGATGCCACTTCTCCATCCTTAGTTCCCACATATTAGGCGTTGCTGAAATATGAAATCTTTGTGCCTTCTGACCTGTTTTCTGACAGTAATGTGAAAAGATTAATCCGTTAATTTTGTGGTATACAAAATTTATATATTCACTGGGCATTACTAGACAGGAGGAATTACTAGAAACTGCTTACATTTAGTTAAATGGTGTACCAACTTAGAGGACCTGAATGCATTCTGCAGACCATTGGTTCCAAACTGTTTTGTGGATACTGGATTCCAAGAAAGGTGTTCAGGGTCCACCAGAATCCCATGTGAATGTGAATAGCTCCAGTTTATATTTCTTAAATTGTTATTCCAAGGAGTATTTTTTTTTTTTTTTAAGATTTGATTTATTAAATCACAAGTAGGCAGAGAGGCAGGTGGGGGGTGGGGGGGAGCAGGCTCCCTGCTGAGCAGAGAGCCCAATGCGGGGCTCAATCCCAGGACTCTGAGCCCATGACCTGAGCCGAAGGCAGAGGCTTTAACCCACTGAGCCACCCACGCGCCCCCCCAAGGACTATTCTTTTTGCCAAAGTTGGTTTTCACTGCACTGAAGGGGGAAAGAAGATAAACCATTCTAGGGGCACCTGGGTGGCTCAGTCGGTTGAGCAGCTGACTCCTGAATTCCACTCAGGTCATGATCTCAGGGTTGTGAGATTGAGCCTGGCTTTGGGCTCTGTGCTCAGCAAGGAGTCTACTTGAGATTCTCTCTTTCCCTCTCTCTCTGCCCCTCCGTGCCACTCGCAGGCATGCTCACTATCTCTCTGAAATAAATAAATCTTTATAGGAAAAGAAGAAAAATCATTCTGGAATGTTTCCTATAATTGGTTTGTGGTCACTTATGTTACAGCCCACAATTGATGAGAAAATTCAGCTGGTACCTAAAGCACAGCTGGGCAGTTGGGGAAAGGGCAGCAGTGGTGGAGCAAAGGCAAGTGAGACTGGTAAGTAAGCAGTGTCCCTTCTTGGGAACTTGGATGTGATCTGTCAATATTCAGCTTATAGCACACTCCCACAATCATTTAATAATGGTTTTAGGAAAAGATCTATAGACGAAGGGTGCCCAAACTTACTGGTGTCCCTCTCACTGTGGATCCTTAGGTATTTTAAATATTTACAGTTTTTTTAGTTCAGTTAGGCTATTTAAGACTTTAATTTCTTAGGTTCCTTTGTTAAAGTTGATGTTCACTAATTCAGTATAACTAGAGAAATTACTAGTACCCCAAAGGAAAAAGAAAACTCATTTCGCTAAGAAAAAGAATTGTAAGAGGAAGTTGTAAAAGAATTGGAGTGAAATATTTTTTCAAAAATTTTAAACAAAAGTCACATTTTGAGAAATCAAATGTTAGATCATGACAAACACATCTTTTTAAAGCTAAGAAAGTCCAATGGAAAGTAAAAAAACTTCATTGTTAACCTCCTTCCCGTATTTCCCTTCTATTAAGGAATTTTGACCTTTGATTCTTTAAATTTTAAAAAATTGTGTTATTGGGAAGCTGGGTGTGTCAGTCAGTTAAACGCCTGCCTTCAGCTTAGGTCATGATCACAGGGTCCTGGGATTAAGTCCTGCATTGGGCTCCGCTTCTCCCCTGCCTGCCGCTCCCTCCACTTGTGCTCTCACTCTCTCTACAAATAAAACTTGTTAAAGATTTTATTTATTTATTTGAGGTAGAGCGAGTACACAAGCAGGGGGAGGTGCAGAGGGAGAAGGAGAAGCAGACTTCCCGCTGAGCAGAGAGCTGGATGTGAAACTTGATCCCAGCACCCTGGGATCACGACCTGAGCCAAAAGCAGACAGTTAACCAACTGAGCCACCCAGGCACCCCTAAAAAAAAAGTTTCTAAAATAAATTGTGTTATTCACTTAAGCCCACATGCAAATTTTACATAATATAAATACATAGGATTTGTATTAGCTTTTCAGTATTTTGTTTTGTTTTTGCTTGTCCCCCTCCTTCCCTGTCTACCACTCCCACCCCCTTGCCTACCTAGGATAATTTAATTATGTTTTTAAAGCAGCACATGGTTGTAATGATCAAAGATTTCTAAGTTTGGGGGGGTTTTTTGCAACTAATTCCTTTTTTATTATTATTTAATTAACAAGTAGTGTATTATTAGTTTCAGAGGTAGAGTTTAGTGATTCATCAGTTGCATATAACACCCAGTGCTTATTACATCAAATGGCCTCCTTAATGCCTATCACCCAATTACCCCATCCCTCAGATGGATAAATTCCTTCTAACATTATGATTCTAAGTATGGTCTATGGACCAGGAGATTGACATCACCTTGTTAGGCTCGTTAGAAATACCCAGTCTCCCAACAATCCACCTTAATCCCAAGGGAGGCAGATGAATTGGAAGCTACATTTGAGGGGCTCCTGGATTACTTAGTGGGTTAAGCTTCTGCCTTTGGCTCAGGTCATGATCCTGAGGTCCTGGCTCAGGTCATGATCCTGAGGTCCTACTCAGCAGGGAGTCTGCTACTCCCTCTCCCTCTCTGCTCCTCCCCACCACTCATGCTCTCTCTCAAATAAATAAATAAAATCTTAAAAAATAAAATTAAAAGCAGCTGCATTTTAGTCATGTGATTTGTATTTTTTTTTCCCCCTCAATCCTCAACACCTTTAGATGCCTTACGGTCCAGTGCTTCCAGTTTAAACAGATTCTCTGCTTTGCAACCTCCAGCACCTTCAGGGTCTACATCATCTACGCCTTTAGAGTTTGATTCCCGACGGACCTTAACCAGGTAAGAAGCCTACTCCTTGTTAACTCAGGACTGACCTACTTGTCGATGTCTGTTCTCTCTCTATCATTCTCTCTCTCTCTCTCTCTCTCTCTCTTTCACACACACACACACACACACACACACAGACTCCCACAGAGACTATGATAATCATCTTTATGGCATGGATGCCTTTTATCCCTAAGGTTGATTTTCTTTTTCTTTTCCTTCTTTGATCTTCACATTTTGTAATTTCCAAGATAAGAACATAATTGAGTGGGAGATTTGGGTTGAGGTGGAAAAGAAGAGCAGGTTACCTGGAAAGTTTCTAATAGTTTGTTTCTTAAGAGACCAGACCCACCCAAATAGCCCTGGAGGCCGGTGCCAGGCTTGCTAAACTAAAGCCTCTCAGTATGCTCTAGATTAGACTCACACTTCGAAGCACATGAATTAAAGGGCATAATAGCCTATCTGTATGTTTTTCTGTCACACTGGTCTTCGAGTTATATTTGAGGCTCTCCTTTGTTTCTCACTATTCTCTGTATTGTCTTTCTATTTTCATTTTGTAGGATTGATACAGTGAAGTGTTCTATTGGTTGGTTTATAAAGAATGAATAAAGACCTGTAGAATAATGACAGAAAACAACATTTTTTATTTTTTAAAATTTTAAGCTTTTAAATTTTATTTATTCAAGTAATCTCTTGTGTCTAACATGGAGCTCAAACTCACAACCCTAAGATCAAGAGTCACACAATCTACCAACTGAGCCAGCCAGGCTCCCCTCAAAAATTTTGATTTAAGCGCTTTTAGTGCTGAAGTTGCTTTAAGCTCTGAAACTTTTTTTATTATTGTAATCACTTTGACCAAGTAGACTTTCTAAACAATGTTACTGTTCCCTTGGCTCCTGAAACAAAATATACTTAGCCTAATTCAGATTTTAATGATGGCTCAGATTGCCATGAAGCATCGTTTGTGCTCTTGAGGTATTTGTGGCTCTTCGTCCTGCCGTAAATTTCCCCTGATGGTTCTGCATTTTGAGTACTTGTTTGTTTATGTTCTTTCAGAGGTTAGATCATTGTTGTGCCTCTAGTCATTTCTCTTCTCTTCCTTTTTTTTTTTTTTTTAAGATTTTATTTAATTATTTGTCAGAGAGAGAGAGGGAGAGAGAGCAAGCACAGGCAGACAGAATGGCAGGCAGAGGCAGAGGGAGAAGCAGGCTCCCTGATGAGCAAGGAGCCTGATGCGGGACTCGATCCCAGGACGCTGGGATCACGACCTGAGCCGAAGGCAGCTGCCCAACCAACTGAGCCACCCAGGCGTCCCTCTTCTCTTCCTTTTAATTGGCTGCTCCTGATCTGTTATGGCCCAAGAAACTATTTGCCCAACTGATTAGAATTGTCTAAATAGGGAGTTTAGTGATTAAATAGGGAGATTTTGGAAGATTCTCTCTTAATAAAATGTGACTTTGGCCTTTCAAAATCTACTTCTGGGGTGCCTGGGTGGCACAGTTATGTGTCCAACTCTCGATTTTGGCTCAGGTTGTGATCTTAGGGTCATGGGATCAAGCCCCAGATTAGGCTCAGTACTCGGAGTCTGCTTGGGACACTCTCCCTCTGCTGCTTCTCCCCGCTGCACTCTTAGTCTAGCGCACTTTCTCTCTAAAATAAATCTTTTTTTAAAAAACTACTTCTAGGGATGCCTGGGTGGCTCAGTTGGTTGGACGACTGCCTTCGGCTCAGGTCATGATCCCGGAGTCCCAGGATCGAGTCCCGCATCGGGCTCCCAGCTCCACGGGGAGTCTCCTTCTCCCTCTGACTTTCTCCTCGCTCATGCTCTCTCTCACTGCCTTTCTCTCAATAAATAAATAAAAATCTTTAAAAAAAAAAAACTACTTCTACTTGGTTCTCAAAATATTTTACTTCTATTTGAAGTTTCTGAATAAATTCTGTAATTTATTTGGTATTCTGTCTCTCAGTTTTTTAGCTCATACATTCATCACTATCTTTATTTTTTTTTTTAAGATTTTTATTTATTTATTTGAGAGAGACAGTGAGAGAGAGCATGAGCGAGGAGAAGGTCAGAGAGAGAAGCAGACTCCCCGTGGAGCTGGGAGCCCGATGCGGGACTCGATCCTGGGACTCCAGGATCATGACCTGAGCCGAAGGCAGTGGTCCAACCAACTGAGCCACCCAGGCGTCCCCATCACTGTCTTCATTCTTAAAAAATTTTAAAAACTAAAATAAAGAGATGCCATTGGCATTTTAAAATTTTAAGTAGTATCCCTTTTAACATCTGTGAAAAAAGTAAAAGCATGCTTAACATTCTCTTGAAAGCACTGATTCCAATCGTTTATATAAATACAGTTTGAAGGGGCGCCTGGGTGGCTCAGTGGGGTAAAGCCTCTACCTTCAGCTCAGGTCATGGTCTCAGGGTCCTGGGATCGAGCCCTGCATCGGGCTCTCTGCTCTGCGGGGAGCCTGCTTCCTCCTCTCTCTCTGCCTGTCTCTCTGCCTGCTTTTGATCTCTGTATGTCAAATAAATAAAATCTTTTAAATAAATAAATAAATATAGTTCGAAGTATAATTGGTGCCTCACACCTTTGAAGTTATGTTAAAAAAATACTCTGCATACTTTTAGAAAGTCTAAGTGTTATTTTATAATTTGAATATTTGGGGAAGGGGTGATCTTTCTTCTGAAAAGTTTATTTTGTCTTTTAAGTCGTGGAAGCATGGGCAGAGAGAAGAATGACAAGCCCCTTCCATCTGCAGCAGCTCGTCCCAATACTTTCATGAGGGGCGGCAGCAGCAAAGACCTGTTGGACAATCAGTCTCAGGAAGAGCAACGCAGAGAGATGCTAGAGACCGTGAAACAGCTTACGGGAGGCATGGATGTGGAAAGGAGCAGTGCTGAGGCTGACCGAAACAAGGCCCGTGAGTCAGGTGAGAGACTTGATATATACAGGAAGGAGATTTGGGCCTTAAATATGGAACAAAAAATGCAGAGGAGACCTTGTGCCTGTGTAGATTTCAGAATCAATGTGTGATAATGACACAATGGTGTCTTCAAAGGTAAAGGGCACCTAAGTAGTTCTGTAACATCGTTCTCATTTCTCAGGTTATCCCTTCGTTCAATAATTTGTAAATTTTCTGCTTTCTGTAGTAAATATGATGGTGACGAGGGCCACTTGCTGTATTAAGCAATCTGAATTTCTTACTAGTTCTCAAAATAACAACTCACTATGCAAAAAATAAATAACAACTCGCTGTGCATTAGAGTGCATGTATGCTTTGTAGGGTCCTCAAGTGTATGAAAATTCTCACATTATTGTGCCACTGCAAGGCAAACCTAAGAGGAAATATCAGATCATCTTTTGTTACCTTAGTCTTGGTAACTTCCGTGGTTTTTGTATATGTTTAGCATGTGTATGAATAGAGGACCAACTCTAGTAATGCTCTAAAAATTACTATCATGAGTGTAACCTATCTGTGTTTCTGTTTCCTCATCTGTTATATGGGGATAGTAAATGTACCTCCCCTGTAGAATTATGGTGAAGATTAAATGAGAAGTTAAAGCAGGTAAATACTTAGAACATTATCTGATAAATAATAGATTTTTCAAAAGGTACTAGATGTCACGATGATGATGATGATGGCAACAATGAAAAATAGTTTAAATGTAATTTTCAGCATTCTTAAAATCTTAATTTTGAAGTAGTACTGGTTGTTTATAATATTTTTATAGTTTTCAAATTTGTTTCAGTATTTAAATTACGTTTCCTAACTATAATCTCTAAATGAATTCAAAGACAAATTGAAATGTCTTCTCCCAGCTCTAGACTTCAGATCTTTTAGCTTTAGGGATATGTGGCTTTCTTATCTATGGTAGTTATTTGGGGAACATAACAAGATGGGGCATGAAAATATCAAGTGTGTAGTAAATAATATAGCACAGTTGCCCTCTGCATGTTTATTGTCTGGGTCATTTGCTTTATTCACTACATACACACTTACCACCTAGTGAATTGTGGGCCCTGGATCTCCACTCTCAGCCTTCAGTCATATACAAGTACAGACTGAGAAAAATGCTATAGAGGAGAGGAGCAGAGTTCTAAGAGAGTACTTGACAAGGGAACTAGCTAGAATTGACACAGAGGGATGGGAAGGCTTCCCTCAGGTCCGATGAACCAGTAGGAGTTAAAATAGGTTTATAGGGAGGGATGGGTAGGGAGCAGAGAGAAAGAGCATTCCAACCAGCAGGAGTACTATGAGAAAAGGAGTAGTAGGCAGGTAGAACCACAGTATGTTCAAGCAATGGCCGAAGGCCAGTGTGGTTAGAGCTCTGTTCGTGATTGTGGAAGCTTCATGTGCTCTTCATCATTGAAGCAGTGGAGAAGAATCAAAATGCAGAAAGGAACAAAAAGACTTTAATTATAAAAGTTTACCATATCCACATATTCTTTTAATTATAGAATATGAAGTTACTTAGTGTGTATCTATGCTGTAATAAACATTTTTCTTTTCTGCTTTTAGATGTCTTGCCTTGTCAAATTTGTGTCTCTTTTAATGTTTTTATGGGAAAATTAATGTAATAACACATAGATATTGTCAGCTATAATCCCACCACTTTAATGATAATTTTTGTCATTTTTACTTTTACTTTTTTTAACCTCACTAGTAGTAAAACCAGAAATTCCAGCAACATCAGTTCCTGACAAACCTGCATTGTCAGAATTGGAGATGGAGAAGAAGTCCAAATCTATTATTGATGAATTTCTACACATTAATGATTTTAAGGTAATGAAATTTTAAAAACAACAACAACAACACAGAAAGCCCCGTAACAGATACAGTAACTTTGTTCTGGTCTAATAAGTCTCTTGTCACTAAGACTTAGAGGAAGTAATCCAAATCCCACACAGTTCAGTTTGCACAACTCTGATGCATCTTTGCCAGCTATTCTCTTTTAAGTTGATAACAGAGTACCCAGGATCACACGGCAAGCAGGAAGGGAGAATGGACACCAGTCTATCCCTACGGTTGGATAACCACATTTGACTTTGATACTAATAAACAAAAAACAACACGTTACCATTATTAGGAATTTCTGTCTCCCTCTATATTGCCTCCCATGAATTTTATCATGGGAATCATTTTATCATCATTCTTGTATTAACTTTGAAGTATGGCTGGTGTTACTTTTTATTTATTTCATAAATGGAAAACTGAGGCACCAAGAGGTAAGCACTGTGTCAGGGTCAAATAACCTACGTGAAACAGTCAAGACCCAGGTTTGAATCTGCCATTCTTTAGCCCTAGCCTTCTCTTTGAGCTTCATTTTAAGATGGTAGTGAGTGAGATAGACATATAATGCTGGACTTTATGAGCTCTGTAGTCTCATGGCAGAAACAGATCATTAAGACTTAACTCCACAGATAAGTATTTAAGCTGTAGTTATAATAAATGCCAGTAGACCTATAGGTCTTGGGAAGATCATATAATAGGACCTAGTTTAGGGATCCGAAATCAGCAAAGGCTTATCTTTAAATTGTCAGATATATTAACTACTTTTACTTTAGCATTATATTAAAAATTCTCTCAAGCTTACTTGTTCTCTTGACAGTGTAGTCATTACCTGCTTTCTCTACTTAACAGTCACCTTGGTTAACCATAGCCTAACTTTCTAAAACCCTCAATCCTCTGAAGTCCAAAATTGAGAAGAAGTACTAAGAAATTATGATGATGAGCCAGGTAGTTTGGGAAGATATGCCCTGTCAGTGAGCAACAAATACTCAGAAAGGAGAAAAGTATGACCCTATGATGAACTGAAGACATGGCGGGAGGTGTGGGGAAGACCTTAGCAACACCTAAGTGTGAAAGGAGAGCTCTCTGAGAAATCATTAGCCCTAGGCCTGGCCTGCAGGATGGAAGAAACAGAGTTAATTAGGCCTCAGGAATTTCTTTTCTCTTAATTTCTTTTTTTTTTTTTAAGATTTTATTTGTTTGATAGAGGGAGAGAAAGAGAGCACAAGCAGGGGGAGTGGTAGGCAGAGGGAGAGAGAGAAGCAGGTTTCCCACTGAGCAGAGAGCCCAATGTGGATCTCAATCTAGGATCCTGGGATTACGACCCTCGCTGAAGGCAAATGCCTTTTTTTTTTTCTTTTTTTTTCTTTTTTTTTTCTTTTTTTTCTTTTTTTTTTTTTTTTCATTTGAGAGATTGAGACAGAGCACAAGCAGGGGGAGAGGCAGAAGCAGACTCCCCGCTGAGCTGGGAGCCCCATGTGGGACTCAGTTCCAGATCCCAGAGATCATGACCTGCGCCAAAGGCAGATGCTTAACCAGTTGAGCCACCCAGGCACCCAAGGACTCAGGAATTTCATTGTACAATGTATAAAACAGCTCTGCTGTGAGTGATGATAAGAACCAAGTAGTATTATTAGCCATAGTGATAGTACATAGTACTATCTATATATCATAGTATAAGCTATGTACTATAGTACATAGTAAGCTATAGATAGCACATAATAACACATGTAACACATAGATAGCACATAGGCTTACTATGTGCTAGATGTGCTGTTTTACATATTTTATATGTATTAGTTTATTTGTCCTTAGGAGGATCACCCTCCTGATGTTAATACTATTATAATAGCCATGTTAGAGATAAGGAAACTGAGAGGCAAAGATGTAAAATAACTCTCTCTGAGTCATGCTGCTGCTACGTGGCTGACTCTGGATTTAAAATTAGTTTTCTAGGGGCTCCTGGCTGGCTCAGTCTGTAGAGCATGTGACTCATTGTCTCAGTGTCATGAGTTTGAGCCCCACAGTGAGAATAGAGATTACTTAAGAAAATAAAAATGGGGCACCTGGCTGGCTTAGCTGGGAGAACATGCGACTCTTGATGTCAGGGTTGTAGGTTTGACTCCCATGTTGGGTGTAAAGATTACTTAAAAATAAAATATTTTTTAAAAATAATAAGGGCGCCTGGGTGGCTCAGTGGGTTAAGCCGCTGCCTTTGGCTCAGGTCATGATCTCAGGGTCCTGGGATCGAGTCCCGCATCGGGCTCTCTGCTCAGCAGGGAGCCTTCTTCCCTCTCTCTCTCTCTCTGCCTGCCTCTCTGTCTACTTATGATCTCTCTCTGTCAAATAAATAAATAAAATCTTAAAAAAATAATAATAATAAAATTAGGCTTCTAGTTTCAGAGCATAGACTATATCTTATTATCTTTAGCATATCAGTATGTTGTGCTAAAGGCTTACAGAGCACATCCTAAGGAAGAGATTTTTCTAGCATCTTAGTAGGTGCTATTATAAAAATTGGGGTGCCTGGGTGGCTCAGTTGGTTAAGCAGCCAACTCTTTTTTTTTTTTTTTAAGATTTTATTTATTTATTTGACAGACAGAGATCACAAGTCGGCAGAGAGGCAGGCAGAGAGAGAAGGAAGCAGGCTTCCTGCTGAGCAGAGAGCCCGATGTGGGGCTTGATCCCAGGACCCTGGGATCATGACCCGAGCCGAAGGCAGAGGCTTTAACCCACTGAGCCACCCAGGCCCCCAAGCAGCCAACTCTTAATTTTGGCTCAGGTCATGATCTCAGAGTCCTGAGATTGATCCCCGAATCAGGCTTTCTTCTTAGCTGGGAGTCTGCTTGAGGATTCTTGCTCCCCTTCCCTTTTCCCCTTCCCCAGCTCATATTCTGTCTCTCTCTCAGATAAATAAACAAATCTTTTAAAAAAATAATACAAATTAATATTTATTGAACCTTTCTTTTGTGTTTGACAGTGTGTCCCATCATTTTCTTAGGAGCATTCCTCACAGTAACTCTATGAGGAGAAGTTAAAACTGAAAGATTGTTAACACTCCTAAATTCACCTAGTAGTAAGTAGCAAAGCCAGGATTCAGACCTACATTTCTTTGATTCTACACCCTGTGTCTTTAGCCTTTGTGATACATAGTTATTGAGTATCTAAAATGTGCCAGCCACATTTTGGGGAAGACTGCCTGGATATTCTGTAGTGTATATAGTGAACAACATAGTCTGCTTCTGTGGGTCAGTTGTGGAGCTTACCATCTAATGAGAGGTACAGAGCAGCCCTAAAGATACCTAATAAATACACAAAAATACAAAAAGAAAAATAATGTTTCAGTGCAGAAGTAAAACTAGGTGATACGATAGCCCATGAGTAGTCACAGAGACCATAGGAGGTGTCAGTTCAGCTGAGTACTGAGTACTGAATGATAAGATTCAAATCATGAGAAAATCAGGGAAAGGACAAGATTATGAATAGCTAAGACATTAAAAGTACCATGATATTGGGGTGCCTAGCTGGCTCAGTCAGTAGAGCATATGACCCTTGATCTTGGGTTTGTAAGTTTGAGCCCACGTTGGGTATGGAGATGACTTAAAAATAAAATTATTGGGGCGCCTGGGTGGCTCAGTGGGTTAAGCCGCTGCCTTCGGCTCAGGTCATGATCTCAGGGTCCTGGGATCGAGCCCCGCGTCGGGCTCTCTGCTCAGCAGGGAGCCTGCTTCCTCCTCTCTCTCTGCCTGCCTCTCTGCCTGCTTGTGATCTCTCTCTGTCAAATAAATAAATAAAATCTTTAAA